>NC_059192.1:53249725-53614725 GCF_020615455.1 Coregonus clupeaformis
TGGTAGCAAGTACTTATCTACTTTTTGCTAACTTTCTATTAAAATGTATTGTAGTGAGATCATTTCTTTCTTTCGTGATATGAAAACTTAGTATGTCCACTTCACCGTCAGACAATTTTATTGGTAAACTACACAGTAATTTAAAAGTTGTATTTTTCAGAGATCCAATACGTAATATAATACACTTATCATAATTTGGTTGTAATTCAGAGAGGTAAAAAAAAAATATCTAGATCCTCTATGAGGCAGTGGAGGGATCCAAATTGTGGATTTAAAAGAAAACATGAATCATCAGCGAACAATGACACCTTTGTTTTTAAGCCCTGGATTTCTAGCCCCTTGATATTTTTGATGGATCTGATTTTAATAGCTAACATTTTGATGGCCATAATAAATAGATATACCGATTGTGGAGAACCTTGTTTCACTCTTCTTGACAGTTTAATACTTTCTGAGAAGTAGCCATTATTTACTATTTTACACCTACAGTTACTATACATAATTTTAACTCATTGTATAAGAGATTCTCCAAAATTGAAATATTCCAGGCATCGTACTTTATCAAAAGCCTTTTCAAAGTCAGCTGTGAATACCAGGCCTGGTTTCCCAGATTTTTCATAGTGTTCTATTGTTTCCAGTACTTGTCTTATATTATCTCTGATGTATCGTCCATGTAAAAAACCTGTCTGATTAGGAGCAATAATATCCAATAATACTTTTTCAATTCTTTGCACTATGCATGTTGCTAGAATTTTTGCATCACAGCACTGAAGTGTAAGGGGCCTCCAATTTTTTTAATGGACTGGATCTTTATATTTACTACTTGGGTCCTGTTTCAGTAATATCAAATCAGACCTTCTTGTTGAGTATCTGATAATCTACCATTTTTATAGGAGTGGTTAAAGCATGCTAATAATGGTCCTCTGAGTACAAGTTTTGGTATACCTCAACTGGTATGCCATCCAGCCCTGGAGTTTTCCCGGACTTAAAGGGTTTAATTGCGTCAAGAAGTTCCTCCTCTGTAATTTGGCCTTTGAGTCTTTCTGTACAGCTGTTAATTTTACATTATTAATAGAAAAAATCCTTACAATTAACTTCGGTTAGTGGAGATGGAGGAGACTGAAACAAAAACATATGCTTAAAGTACTTTGCTTCCACTTTTAAACTATTGTTTGTGAATCATGGGTGACTCCTTCATTTGTTACAAGTTTCAGTAAATTATTTTTGTAGCATTTCTATGTTGAAGATTAAAAAAGCATTTGGTGCATTTCCCCCAATTTTCCATCCAGTTCACTTTATTTTCTATAATATATTACACTTGTTCTGTCTCGAATAATTTCCTCAATTTCTTTTTGTTTTTCTTCTAACCTATTCTGTGCCTCTATGGTACAGTTTTTATTGCAATCTATCTGTACTGTTAGTCCCTCTATTTCCTTTGTTAATGTGAACTCTATATACCTAAATAGCTTTTGTTTAAAAAATGAGTACTGAATTGTATTTAAAAGTGTCCAATACAGTAAGGGGATCTGCTGTGCCTATGTTATATCGGAAAAATGTCAGTTATAAATTCTTCTGTCCTAGTTAAAAAATAAGTTGTCATCCAATGGGCTTTGATACAATTTCCAATATCCTCGATTGTAGTCAAGACGACTAGCTTGATTGAGCCACCTCCATGTACAGTGGGGAAAAAAGTATTTAGTCAGCCACCAATTGTGCAAGTTCTCCCACTTAAAAAGATGAGGGAGGCCTGTAATTTTCATCATAGGTACACGTCAACTATGACAGACAGAATGATACTTTTTTTCCAGAAAATCACATTGTAGGATTTTTAATGAATTTATTTGCAAATGATGGTGGAAAATAAGTATTTGGTCAATAAAAAAAGTTTCTCAATACTTTGTTATATACCCTTTGTTGGCAATGACACAGGTCAAACGTTTTCTGTAAGTCTTCACAAGGTTTTCACACACTGTTGCTGGTATTTTGGCCCATTCCTCCATGCAGATCTCCTCTAGATCAGTGATGTTTTGGGGCTGTCGCTGGGCAACACAGACTTTCAACTCCCTCCAAAGATTTTCTATGGGGTTGAGATCTGGAGACTGGCTAGGCCACTCCAGGACCTTGAAATGCTTCTTACGAAGCCACTCCTTCGTTGCCTGGGCGGTTTGTTTGGGATCATTGTCATGCTGAAAGACCCAGCCACGTTTCATCTTCAATGCCCTTGCTGATGGAAGGAGGTTTTCACTCAAAATTTCACGATAATTCATTCTTTCCTTTACACGGATCAGTCGTCCTGGTCCCTTTGCAGAAAAACAGCCCCAAAGCATGATGTTTCCACCCCCATGCTTCACAGTAGGTATGGTGTTCTTTGGATGCAACTCAGCATTCTTTGTCCTCCAAACACGACAAGCTGAGTTTTCACCAAAAAGTTATATTTTGGATTCATCTGACCATATGACATTCTCCCAATCCTCTTCTGGATCATCCAAATGCACTCTAGCAAACTTCAGACGGGCCTGGACATGTACTGGCTTAAGCAGGGGGACACGTCTGGTACTGCAGGATTTGAGTCCCTGGCGGCGAAGTGTGTTACTGATGGTAGGCTTTGTTACTTTGGTCCCAGCTCTCTGCAGGTCATTCACTAGGTCCCCCCGTGTGGTTCTTGGATTTTTGCTCACCGTTCTTGTGATCATTTTGACCCCACGGGGTGAGATCTTGCGTGGAGCCCCAGATCGAGGGAGATTATCAGTGGTCTTGTACGTCTTCCATTTCCTAATAATTGCTCCCACAGTTGATTTCTTCAAACCAAGCTGCTTACCTATTACAGATTCAGTCTTCCCAGCCTGGTGCAGGTCTACCATTTTGTTTCTGGTGTCCTTTGACAGCTCTTTGGTCTTGGCCATAGTGGAGTTTGGAGTGTGACTGTTTGAGGTTGTGGACAGGTGTCTTTTATACTGATAACAAGTTAAAACAGGTGCCATTAATACAGGTAACGAGTGGAGGACAGAGGAGCCTCTTAAAGAAGAAGTTACAGGTCTGTGAGAGCCAGAAATCTTGCTTGTTTGTAGGTGACCAAATACTTATTTTCCACCATAATTTGCAAATAAATTCATAAAAAATCCTACAATGTGATTATCTGGAGAGAAAAAAATCTATATTTGTCTGTCATAGTTGACGTGTACCTATGATGAAAATTACAGGCCTCTCTCATCTTTTTAAGTGGGAGAACTTGCACAATTGGTGGCTGACTAAATACTTTTTTCCCCCACTGTATATCTCACTAGGTCAGGATATTTAAGCCTCCATATATCCACTAGTTCCAATATATCCATGGTATTCGTGATTTCCTTAAGTGCATGATGGTGATAGTTTGTAGTGTGATTTCCTTTATGGTCCATTGAGGTATTTAAAATCGTATTATAAACTCCCACCATAATAATAGATTATTGTATTGTTTGTAGGCTTGATAAATGATTATATATATTTTCAAAGAATCGTTTATCATCATTATTTGGACCAAATCGATTAACGAGCCAAATATGTTTATGATCCAAAAACATATTTAAAATAATCCATCTTCCTTGAGGAACTGTTTCAACAATTTGCACATTCGGATCAAAATGATTGTTTATTAATATCATCAACCCTTTTGAGTTTCTTTGCCCATGGGAGAAGTATATTTCGCCCTCCCAGTCCTTTTTCCACACAACTTCATCTATAATTGTTGAATGAGTTTCCTGTAAACTATAGATATTATATTCCTTCTCTTTTAGCCAGGTAAAAACTGATCGTCTTTTCTTATTATCTGCCAAGCCCTTTCAATTATAACTAGCTATAATTATTTCACCACTTACCATAATGAGATTCAAGTTTCAATTCTATTTATCATAATATATGTTTGTAAACGTACCTTTAAAAAGTACCATAATGATTGGGTGTCCATATAGCTGTACCATGATATTTGCATTGCTATTGAGTAAACCTCCAATTGTTCTCCACTATTCCACCTACTAAAACCTCCCCCCATCCCAAGTTGGGTTGTCATCCCAGTGACTGGCAGACCACCCCTGTCCACCTGGAGCCTAGGGCCTTTGAAAGATTGGGACCCATCCTTTAAAAATATCACATAGTGCCACCCTCAGAACAGAAGCACATTAACAGCCAAAAGCATTTCCAAAGCCCTCACCTCGATTGTATTGTATACTGTTATTAAAAAAAATATGCATATCTTAATTTATTTCCACAATTAACTAATAATATGCATAATAATGTAAGCAGTTCATACTAAGGATTGTTACCTATAACCAGACTTGGCATTACAAAAATTACATTTTTGGCAAGCAATTCTTATTTGGGCAAACAATTATTGTGATCCATGGGTGATGGACCATTCTTTATACAGACGGGAAACTGTTGAGCGTGAAAAACCCAGCAGCGTTGCAGTTCTTGACACACTCAAACCGGTGTGCCTGGCACCTACTACCATACCCTGTTCAAAGGCACTTCAATCGTTTGTTGTACCCATTCACACTCTGAATGGCATACATACACAATCCATGTCTCAGTTGTCTCAAGGCTTAAAACATACACAATCCATGTCTCAATTGTCTCAAGGCTTAAAAATCTTTCTTTAACCTGTCTCCTCCCCTTCATTTACACTGATTGAAGTGGATTTAACAAGTGACATCTATAAGGGATCATAGCTTACACCTGGATTCACCTGGTCAGTCTATGTCATGGAAAGAGCAGGTGTTTCTAGTGTTTTGTACACTCAGTGTATATGCTCACAGTATATAACATTATCATTATTTTTCATAGTATGCCGTCCTCACTCGGGAGGAGACAACATTCATGTTTACCTTTACAGAGATGTGGAGACAAGATCAAGGGTTCTCCTTCCTTCCTTGTTTGTTTTCTGCCTTAGCAGAAATGGAAACACTTTGAAGAAAGTGTCTGATGACACCTCCCCATCATTAGGCATGTTTTTCCTTTTCATATGTGACTTATTATTGTGGGGCGATAGACATGATAGATGCATAATGCAATCCAGTCTTTAGTTTTTTTTTGTTATGGGTAAAGTTTGGTTATTACTGCACCTTCTTTCTTCGAGGGTACAAGTCATCTTTGAGATGAGGGTTATTGTCCTTTAAAAAACAGGCATTGTATTGTCATACATACTCAAATTGACTGTTGGAATATGCTCATATTAAAATGAAAGGACATCTTTCCTAAAATGGCTTTATTCTTCCAGTAAAGCCTTAGGGTTTTCGCACTAATGTTCAATCATGTCCAGCTTTGTTTGATATCACTTACACTCTACCGATGTCCTGGGCAGAAATATTAGCCAATGTTCCAGACATTCCACAAACTTGTGTAAATACTTATCAAAGCTGATCCCGGGATTCATAAATTCGTGATAAGCGGCATCATATTTAAGCAAATCAAATAGACAAAAGCAATAAGATACCTTTAATCTTGCCTCACTTTCAACTGGAATCAAGATGTTTTAATTGAATTATGCATGACACAATAAAAAACTGCTCTCCTTGTCCCGAGAATATTGTTGTTGTTGTTGTTGCGTGTGCAATACCAGCAACATAATTTTTCACAAACTCTTTGGCGTGCATTAAAATATAGATATATTTACACCTAACCTACGCATCCAATAAAAAAATAAGTTCATATGGACACACTGAGTTACCTGCTGAATTTTAATGGGCATACATACAGGTTTATGCTAATTTCTGTCATGAATAATCTCTCTTCTGGCGACAGCTTGGTTTCCGTGACACCCTTGTGTTTGACATCCATGTCTGTCTACTCCCAGCATGCCGAGGGAGTGACTCTGAGGCCGCCTCTGATGGAGGCAGAGTTCTGCCTTGCTTCTCCACTTGACTCTTCTTCTCTACTTTCTATTTCTACTCTCTCCATATTTCTTGTCACATCTGCCCAGACTGTAGAAGTATACGTTTTTTTCTTTCTTTCCTACTCGCACGCAAACATGCACACTTGACTTTCCTTCCTGTTCAGAGTTCTTTCCCCCTGATAGGTGCTACATCCTTTCAGACTGGCCTTGTGTGTAAAGTGTAAGACCCAGGGTCTTATCCCCTCCCTCACTTCCTGCCACAGTGGCCTGGTGAGGGTAATTTATTTACATTAGAGCACGGCAGAAAGGCATCAGAGGAAGTCTTAAAGTAGAGCCACAATGGCCGCCTTAAGCCGCCACTAAAAAGGCAGTAGAGGTTTTTTTGCTAAGAGGATTTGTGTCTCATCCATGTATCAGCCTCTTCAGAATAGCAGACCAGTCTCTCTCTCCCTGCCTGCCTGGGACAAAGTCAGCCCCCACACGCGGTGACTGACTGAAAGTGGGATCTCGCCACTGGCTGTCTGGCTAATGACATTTATCCTTATGGAAATGAAGAGAGCTCTTTAGATGCATATTCTTCACACACACCTGAGACGGGGGAGACGTAAACAGGTTAGGGTTGAGATCCCTCCCTTCACACACAGCACATGGACGAGAGGCAGGCAGGCAGGCAGGCAGGCAGGCAGGCAGGCAGGCAGGCAGGCACACACAGACACACACACACGCACACACACACACCTACTTTACCATCTTATCCCCTTACTGGCCAACAGTCAAAATAAGCCTAATTCTCCTGGGTTTATCTTCCCTTGGCTTGGCTAGACCGGCTCAGTTAAGATGGCAGACAAACAATCTCTCCTCTCGTCTTCTTCCACTGTATCCCCTTTTTCATGATAATGCCAAGATGGATATCTCCTTTCCCCAGTATCTGAGCGAGCCAAGTTTTTGATTAGCTCCTGAGTCAAAGTTTTATTTCATCTGGGTCAACAGCCGTTTTGGAGTGGTGGGAAAACATAGATTAAGGTTTCTATACCCCCAGCTGGTACACCTATTCCATTACACTCTGATGCTGTGTTTGTAACCATGCGGGAGGTGGGAATTTACCAGTCGTAAATACCAGTTGGATGTATTCATGTAATTTGAACTAGTTGAGAAACGCTAATTGGCTGATGGCCAACAAGCTGTGTAAACCATTAACTAAAAGTACAGCTATCATGTTAGTAAACAAATTAAATAGTTAAAAAACCACATTAATAGATTGCTTTCTATAAATAATGTTTTGTTATTGCATTTACCTGCCGAAAATGCTGTTATAGAGACCATTTCCTTTGTAGGTGACGTCAGAGGTCACCATGTGAGAGAAGTGGGTGCTCAGGATGATAGACAAGTTTCCCACTAGTAATTACCAGTTGGAGGGCAATTCAGGTGGATTTTCCACAGTCATATGTAGTAAATTCCCACTTGGTTACGAACGCACCGTGACACTGCCTTCTTCAGTGCCAGATGCGCACTTGTGACTCTCATAAAGGGGGCATGTCTGTAGCATGGTACATGTAATGGGCTTTCACTTTTAAGTATGAGGAACACAGGGTGCATTGGCAATTCATATATAGAGAGGGTACTACCTATTTGCTGAAATGGGTGCAAGAGGGAAGTTCGTAATGTGGCTCGAGCACTTCACCAGGTGCTGAAACCCCCTATTCTCAACCACCAAGAGTGGGCACATATGGGCCATAAACCAAAGACTGTAAAAAATATGAACATAGCTTACCTATCATAATTTCTTTGGCCGGTCAAAATCAGCTGCCAAGGGCTGCTTGAATGCAGAGAGGAGAAGATGTGTTGTTGTTTCTTTGCGTTTCCGTCTTGCTCCAGTATACTGGGTTTATGTCGGCGTAAATGTGTCAACATACAGTGCATTCGGAAAATATTCAGACCCCTTCCCTTTTTCCACATTTTGTTATGTGGTGTCAAGACAACGATGCTGATATGCTGTGATGACAAGAAATCCGCTGACACTGTCCTTGATTATAATGGTTTATTACATCAAAGATTACAGTATCAATTTACAGACTCCTGCAGAAATCCGGAGAACAACTGACCCAATCTCTAATATGTTATTCTCTCCGTCCTTTGTTCAAAACATGGTATTTATATCCTATGTAACATAATATGGCGTGATTTTAATAGACCAATCCCTGGCCTCTACATAGCAGACTCTCCTTTGTTTTAGGGGGCCCCTATAGTAATGTTTTCCAGATGTTTCCGCAAGCAGAGCCAAATTCCACTAACACACCATTTGCAAACGTCAGCAAAATCATAGACTTTCAGATACTACATATTTCCCCCCTTCGAGACTAATTAAGTCTCAAAAACAAAAAGAATAGGATTATGACAAATAACAATTTTTGTTCTTGAGTCACTTTAGCAATAAACCAAAATGTATGGAGAGTAAACACATTTCTATATAGACAAATTTTTGTATGGAGTGTAAATAAATTGTTATTGAGTGTAAATACATTTTTATGGAGTGTAAATACATTGTTATGGAGTGTAAGAGCAAAAAACCTGTCTGGCAGCTTTCATTCCAAATATCCATCAATCAATCAAGACAGGAAAATTCTCTCACAGCCCCTCTGCCCCAGGCGACCACCTAAGTACTCCAGATCAATTTATAAATCTTTATCAATGCATTTTAAGCTATGATGCAATTGAATACACATGAAAACCTCAGAAAACAAAATACAATCAAAAAATGTCTACATTCAGGCTGGTCGACCATCGGACCCTCCTGTGGATTCTCTCTGTCCCTGCCTAGACCCAATATCCCTAAGCTTCAACGAAATAAACAAAAACATCTGAGGTCCCCACATATACCCAACAACAGAAAACATAATTCTTCATAAATTAATACAGAAAGAAAATAACACTGGAATCTAGTCCACTACACTGCAGCTCCTCCAAAGTGTCGACTTCAATGCAACGTCGATGATGGAATCTGAACATATGCACACCGTCCTTGTTCTGCTTCCTCCAATCCATTCATATTGTCCATGTTTGAGTATTTGTGTTTGAGTATTTGAATCCCACTCTATACATCCCCATATACTTCTGGAAGAAAAGAAAACACCAACCAGTATCTTTTGCAAAACAACACATGCAAATTAAAACATCAACATCAACAATAATATAAAAATTATATATATATATATGAATCACATTCCATTTCCCCCCTTTGATTCATAACAAAACACTAAATATCACAATAAAATAATTATCCCACAATCAGATATTCAACATTTCCTAGAGTTATTCCAACCCTAGTTTTCATAACTTTTTTTTTTTGTTCTGACTTTTCCCCAATTTTTTCAAAATCCATTTCACTGATTAATCCACAAAACTCTCTCCCACTAATTTGAGGATATTTGATCGGGAAGTCCCCACCTGCTTATGACTTCTTTACACAAGAACTTTGCAACCGACTGAGCATCTTTTAGCTTAGTTGGACATCTTATGCACCTCTTGGTGTAGGAATGTAACCAAGAATAACAGTCACACCCCTGCGAACATAATTTTTCAGACAGATTGTGCACCTGCCTATGACATAGTCAACCTGTTAAAGCAAATATGGTGCCCAAAAACCATACTCCTTTGTGATCTTTCTCCTAGCCTCCCCCCTTGCAACATTAGCTAACCCATGTGCTTCCTGAATCATCAGACCTAATAGGTCTAGAGGCGCTACTATCAACACCTCATGGTTTCTCCAAAGACAACAAAGGATTGTTACTCTGAGGATTTTTTATTGTCTTCAAAACACCTGCTTTCGAAAGTCCTTCAATTTGTGGTTCGATCCCTTGGATTGCTTCATCTTTCAATGGATACTGATTCTTCCAAGGAGGTCTGGCTCCTGGTCGAAGTTCAACTTTCACCGGTTGGGCTGATTTCACAAGCCCAATATCGGTACTGTGTTGAGACCACAAACATTCTGGAATTTGTTGCAACATCTCCTCTTTCATAGGGTCTGAATCCATCTTCGAACTGCAAATAGATTCATGTGTCATCCCTACAGCTTGTGGCTCTCCTTGTCCTTGAGCCGAAATCATGATTTTGAGAAATCGCTGATCTTCACTCCTCCAAATCGCCAAATTCTCTTTCATCGATACGAAAACAGCTTTCTCTGCTTCTGTCATCATTTCTCCTATTTGCTTCTCATAGCCTTCAGAAACCACCAAGGTCACATGTGGCACACTCTTCTCAATCTCAAATTATTTATTCAGATAATCGTCTGTGTTTATCTTCATAGCTGCTCCTTGTGGTCCTAAAATTATGCAACATGAGCTGAGTTGAACTTTCTTTGGTTGATGACTAAACCATTCCTCTGAGTTCGATTGGGCAGCATTCTTGAAATACTTGAGCGTACAATGAAATGGATATTCCGGAAGCCTCGCATCTGGCATGTTTGCCACAATGAATTTCTCCCATATCTTAGCCTGCTTCAAAAAATCTTCACTGAGATTTCCAATCCAGAATACTGAAGAAGAATCCATCTCTGTCGTCATCAACAATTGGTAAACCTTTTCCTTTGGCACTTCTACCAGACAGCCGTCTGGTGTACATTTTATTGTACAGTTCAATTTACACAATGCATCTCTTCCCAACAATGCGATAGGTGTATGTTCTGATACCAGTATGGGTATTGTAATTTTCTGATTTTCATAGCAGAGCTCAATTGGTTCCGTAAGAGGAATCAGCTGTTTCACTCCCTCAAATCCGATTGTCCTAATTAGTTGATTGGACATAGGGAGATGTGTAGCATCTTCAGGCCGAACACAGGTAAAAGCAGCTCCGCTATCCGCCATCACTTCCAATGGTCATTTCTTTACTTTCACCTCAATTGTTGGATCTTTTTCCGGTCCTGATGCTACCAGCTGACACCCCCCTTTCGGATCTTCTGGGCACCTCTAGAATCCTTGCTCCGGGCCCCTATAAGGGTTCACCGGTCCTCCAGATGATCTTGACTGGCCCCTGTATCTTCCTCTGAAATTCCCTCTGGTGTTTCCTCCTGGCCCATTACACTCAAGGGCAAAGTGACCAACCTGTCCACAATTATAACACACTTCTGAAGATTGCTGGAAGTATGGCTTAAATCTTCCTCCTCTTCCTCTTCCTAAGCCTTCTCGTCCTCTTCCTCTCCAATTCTGTGTCTGTCCAGAAACTGGCTGTGGATATGAAACAACTGGTCCCGCTATTGGTGGCTGGTACAATTGCGGTTGGAACTGGTTCGGTTGAAGCTGTGTCAGTGATTGTTGATTTGGTGCACACTGATTCTGCATAACCAAAGCTTTTTCTTCTCCTCCTTATTCTCCACCAGTTGTATTTGATTGAGTTTTCTGAGAGTTTCTTGGTCCTGTTCTTTCTGGTTGTGTTCCTTTTTCCGGTACAGATCCACTTGATGGGCTATATGATCTGTATAGACACCTTTTGTCATGCTTCCAAGTCCAACCACCTCTGCCAGTTTGCTCCTTACTGGTGAGGGCAGTCCCATCTGGAGTTTAGCTCTCAAAATTGACTGCTCAATTTGACTCACATCTGGATAATTTCCGGTAATATTTCTCCACACTTGATGAACTCTTGACACATAGGCTCTCTGATTTTCTTGTTGTCCTAGTGGGTCAATCAGAATGTTGTCAGGATGCACATTTGTTGGAAACGTATCTTTCAGTGCTCTCCACAGCCGATTTCTGCTTGCAGCTAACAATTCAGGATCATTCACCGCAGTCCCCACATATCGATGAAGTCCAGCTCTCTGGAAAATGTCTTCCATACCTGGAATCCCAAGGAGATTAGCCAAAAGTCTCTTAATGTATCCTATGGCAGACTGTGTTCCCACCGTAATTTCTTCCAACTTAGAAATCCAAGGATATGCTCCATCTTGAAGAGTAGGCAGATTATCAAGTATATCTGACATATCGGTATTCTGCAAAGGCTTATACTCCAGGTTCTGTCCTCGAATTATCACTGGCATCATCTTCTTACGTGTGCTCCCTTGTCTTGGCCTCAATGTATACCTCTTCTCCAATTCTTGGGATCATTTTTTCAGCAGTTTTTTCTTCTGTATCTTCAGCTTCTTGAGTTGTTCTTCCAGTTCTCTTACTTCTTCTAAATTATTGGCCTTATCCAGGCATGATATGCATCGGTCTATATCTTTTTCTATTTCTTCTGTGCTAGTCATTGTAGGATAAAATCCTCTTAAATATGAAGCACCTTTAATCTCCAAATTTTCATCGCTGTCTCCATCTTCACTTTCATCAGAAATCAGATCTCTTGTATCCTTCTTCTTCCAACTTCCATCACCCCTTCTTTCCGCTCTGGCCAACCTCTGTCTGATCACAGGGTCATATCCACCCATGATCTCTTCTGAATCACTCTGATCATCATCATCATCATCTTCAAGTTCCATCCTCCTGAACCTCACTCCAGCCTTAGTTTCCAGACATCTCGTTTTCTTCTTACTTTTGGAGTTTGGATTCATCTTTATGGTTGTTTCTGCTTGTCCTCTCTCTATTATTCGTTCATCTTCATCTCTGATGCAATAATCACCCTCCTGAATGATCACTGGAAGCTGAGGATAGACGTCCTTAAACTCTACTTCTTCCTCGTAAGGTGGGGGTCTTTTTGCTGAATCCGTATGTGAGAAAGGTGTATTGACTTCTGCCATTAGTTTTTCTGTTACCTTCACCTCTTTTGCCATTTTCTCTATACCTCTGTCTCTTTTATCTTTTGTATCTTTTATCAGTTTTTGTCCTTCATTTTCAAACAGCTTAAGAACACCCAGCTCTCTTTGTCTCTTTTCTTTATGTTGTTCCCCTTTTTTCCCCTTCTTTTGATCTGCCTTATAAGTCGACACAAGCACTTTCATTATCTTGATGACGTCTGGGTTAAGAGTCCCTTCCACTGGCCATGGTTGTTCAATGTCAGGCCAACGTTTATTCCATTTTCCAGATAACCTTGCAATACCATTAACTAGAGGATTACTATTTTGTACTACATCAACAGGAGTAATTACTTTCATAGTTTTGATGTCCTTTTTCCCCATTGTAACCACTCTTTTATATTCCTTTATTGTGAATTATAAAATTATTATTGTTATTTTAAACCAATTAATTTGTCAACCAAAAAATACTTTAGACTATGTAGCTTATGTTTCCCTCTTTTTTTATTTTTTATTAATTAAATAATTAATCAATCAATCAATTAATCAACCAATGAATTAACTAATCAATTCATTCATTCATCAATTTATTTACTTATTTATTTGAATTTTATTTTATTTTACCAAATTATTGATTAGTGGCAATCTTACCACATCCGATCAGGAAAAGTAAAGGAAACTAGTCAACTTCAGAGCAATCCAAAAAAGAAAGACCTGTAATCCAGCAACACTACATTACTCACAAACCAATCGCTTAATAATCACCCAATTACCTTAATTTTACAGAATAATGTCAGTGCTGGATTTCCAACACAACTCTAATCAAACCAACCCATGCACAAAAAACTCCAATGTGCAATTCTTAATTACATCAATTGATCAGTCTGTTGCCAAGTCCCTGTTAAATTGTCACAAAATGAAATATGCTAGGCACACACAATATCCTGTATGGGAAAGTAAGTTTGTGAACAGAAGAGTACTGGCCTTGATTGGACTGGATCCGGTGCAGCACACGCTGTCGCGAGACGCACTGGTCAGCACCTCCTCTCTCTCTCTGTATCCTCCTTCTCGTCTCTCACATGACAGGAGAACAAAGGAAACAGACAACAATTTAGTATTTTATGCATACCTATGTTCACATTCACGCTAAGAAATAAGCAAACAGCTTAACTCAGGAATATTATAAATAGCGCGATAACATTTTATTTTATTTATTTTTAATCCGTCAACATATCTCTTATTAATAAATTCATAGATCTCAATCAAATAGTTTCATAGTTAAGCAACAGCCACTTTACTTTATCCGTGTGTATTCAAAGTCTCCCCCTTTTCACATCCCTGCAGCACTAAGTCTGCGTGTCACAGCAGCTCAGTGCAGGCAGGGGAGTGGCATATTTGCTCTGCGTAACTCTAAACTCATAAAATCCCACGCATGCGCAGCTCATTCACCAGTGCGATTTTAAAGCGAGAGGAGCTCTCCCAAGCAGCTCTCTCCAAGCTAAACAACAGAAAGCAGACAGACCAGCTGTCCCTCCGTTATTTCCAACACAGACAAACAGTAACACTTAACAAAACTCACAAACCAACACAGAACATAGAACACAAATCCTACTTCGAAGTTTCTTATCTTCACTTATTCTAATCTGCAGATTTATAGTTATTTTCTTATCCATTACAAATAATCGTCCTCCCAGGGGCTCATAGTTTTTTAACAATTATTAAACGTTCTCTTTTATAGAGACTCATAAAATTTTAACCGTAACGTCCTCCCAGGGGCTCATATATAGTTAAGAAGTATTAAAAGTGCTCTTCTATAGAATCAAAGGTCCTCCCGGTGGCTCATACAGTGGGGAAAAAACGTATTTAGTCAGCCACCAATTGTGCAAGTTCTCCCACTTCAAAAGATGAGAGAGGCCTGTAATTTTCATCATAGGTACACGTCAACTATGACGGACAAAATGAGAAAAAATAAACCAGAAAATCACATTGTAGGATTTTTAATGAATTTATTTGCTAATTATGGTGGAAAATAAGTATTTGGTCAATAACAAAAGTTTCTCAATACTTTGTTATATACCCTTTGTTGGCAATGACACAGGTCAAACGTTTTCTGTAAGTCTTCACAAGGTTTTCACACACTGTTGCTGATATTTTTGCCCATTCCTCCATGCAGATCTCCTCTAGAGCAGTGATGTTTTGGGGCTGTCGCTGGGCAACACAACATTTTCTATGGGGTTGAGATCTGGAGACTGGCTAGGCCACTCCAGGACCTTGAAATGCTTCTTACGAAGCCACTCCTTCGTTGCCCGGGCGGTGTGTTTGGGATCATTGTCATGCTGAAAGACCCAGCCACGTTTAATCTTCAAAGCCCTTGCTAATGGAAGGAGGTTTTCACTCAAAATCTCACGATACATGGCCCCATTCATTCTTTCCTTTACACGGATCAGTCGTCCTGGTCCCTTTGCAGAAAAACAGCCCCAAAGCATGATGTTTCCACCGCCATGCTTCACAGTAGGTATGGTGTTCTTTGGATGCAACTCAGCATTCCTTGTCCTCCAAACACGACGAGTTGAGTTTTTACCAAAAAGTTCTATTTGGTTTCATCTGACCATATGACATTCTCCCAATCCTCTTCTGGATCATCCAAATGCACTCTAGCAAACTTCAGACGGGCCTGGACATGTACTGGCTTAAGCAGGGGGACACGTCTGGCACTACAGGATTTGAGTCCCTGGCGGCGTAGTGTGTTACTGATGGTAGGCTTTGTTACTTTGGTCCCAGCTCTCTGCAGGTCATTCACTAGGTCCCCCCGTGTTGTTCTGGGATTTTTGCTCACCGTTCTTGTGATCATTTTGACCCCACGGGGTGAGATCTTGCGTGGAGCCCCAAATCGAGGGAGATTATCAGTGGTCTTGTATGTCTTCCATTTCCAAATAATTGCTCCCACAGTTGATTTCTTCAAACCAAGCAGCTTACCTATTGCAGATTCAGTCTTCCCAGCCTGGTGCAGGTCTACAATTTTGTTTCTGGTGTCCTTTGACAGCTCTTTGGTCTTGGCCATAGTGGAGTTTGGAGTGTGACTGTTTGAGGTTGTGGACAGGTGTCTTTCATACTGATAACAAGTTCAAACAGGTGCCATTAATACAGGTAACGAGTGGAGGACAGAGGAGCCTCTTAAAGAAGAAGTTACAGGTCTGTGAGAGCCAGAAATCTTGCTTGTTTGTAGGTGACCAAATACTTATTTTCCACCATAATTTGCAAATAAATTCATAAAAATTCCTACAATGTGATTTTCTGGGATTTTTTTTCCTCAATTTGTCTGTCATAGTTGACGTGTACCTATGATGAAAATTACAGGCCTCTCTCATCTTTTTAAGTGGGAGAACATGGTGGCTGACTAAATACTTTTTTTCCCCCACTGTATATAGTTAACAATTATTAAACGTTCTCTTCTATAGAATCAAAGGTCCTCCCGGTGGCTCATATATAGTTAAAAAGTATTAACGTTCTCTCTAATGGAGACTCATAAGGTTTTAACCTTAACTAACATATTTCCTTACAAAAAACTAAAACCCCTGTTGTCATAGCCTTAGTCGACACACAGCAGAGACCTCCCCTTTTACACACACACACACGCATAGGCTGTCTTCCTCTCACACACACACAATTCAAGAGGAATGCATCTGTTCATACAATATACTAAGCATGCTACCGTCGCTCCTTATTTCTCATTGTTCCTTCCTAAATTTCTGCTACCTCGAGTTGCAGATATTCAATGAGAGGTTACTTCGAACATATACCTCGTCAACTATATGTCGAGAGGTAACGTACAATTGAATGGATATTCCACAAACTCCAGTTCCCAGAACTGACCTTAAAAATCAACCTAGTGAGTTTTCAGGATTTTCGGCCCATCCTAATGATCGCCTTGTTTGAGGGCTTCCTTAAATCAGCGACGTCCTAATAGTATACTTTTTCCTTATATCCTGGCCTTATTCCTTCATGCTATTCCTGGACACTCCTTTTAATTTTATTCAAGCCAAATATCCATGTGCCCAGTGTTAACAATTCCTATAGACACTCCCCCCTGTTTGCGTTGTTCCCAACGCAAACAAATTTATAAATTTAGAATGGATTCTCATCACACAGCAAATAAGAGCAAGGTGCACACACAAGTTCTTAAACGGTACATCTCCTCAACGCACACACACAGCACACGAACCGACCAGCGCCCAAAGTTGTGAGAAAGCTCACCTTATCTGCATGCCTCTAGAGCGGGAGTCAGCTCGGCGCCCATGAATGGAACGTTGAGAAAAGACGCAACACGTCCCAAATCCTCTTCGCCATTCTGTGGTGTCAAGACAACGATGCTGATATGCTGTGATGACAAGAAATCCGCTGACACTGTCCTTGATTATAATGGTTTATTACACTAAAGATTACAGTATCAATTTACAGACTCCTGCAGAAATCCGGAGAACAACTGACCCAATCTTTAATTTGTTATTCTCTCCGTCCTTTGTTCAAAACATGGTATTTATATCCTATGTAACATAATATGGCGTGATTTTAATAGACCAATCCCTGGCCTCTACATAGCAGACTCTCCTCTGTTTTAGGGGGCCCCTATAGTAATGTTTTCCAGATGTTTCCACAAGCAGAGCCATGTTCCTCTAACACACCATTTGCAAACGTCAGCAAAATCATAGGCTTTCAGATACTACAGTTACATTACAGCCTTATTCTAAAATGGATTAAATACATTATTTTCCTCATCAATCTACACACAATACCCCATGATGACAAAGTGAATACAGAAATACCTTATTTACATAAGTATTCAGACCCTTTGCTATGAGACTACAAATTGAGCTCAGGTGCGTCCTGTTTCCATTGATCATCCTTGAGATGTTTCTACAACTTGATTGGAGTCCACCTATGGTAAATTAAATTAATTGGACATGATTTGGAAAGGCACACACCTGTCTAATTAATAATAATAATATGCCATTTAGCAGACGCTTTTATCCAAAGCGACTTACAGTCATGCGTGCACACATTTTTGTGTATGGGTGGTCCCGGGGATCGAACCCACTACCTTGGCGTTACAAGAGCCGTGCTCTACCAGCTGAGCTACAGAGGACCACAGAGGACCACAGCTAAATAAGGTCCCACAGTTGACAGTGCATGTCAGAGCGAAAACCAAGCCATGAGGTCGAAGGAATTGACCATAGAGCTCCGAGACAGGATTGTGTCGAGGCACTGATCTGGGAAGGGGTACCAAAATATTTCTGTGGCATTGAAGGTCCCCAAGAACACAGTGGCCTTCATCATTCATAAACGGAATAAGTTTGGAACCACCAAGACTCTTCCTAGAACTGGCCACGCAGCCAAACTAGGTAATCGGGGGAGAAGGGCCTTGGTCAGGGAGGTGACCAAGAACTTCAGCGTTCCTCTGCGGAGATGGGAGAACCTTCCAGAAGGACAACCATCTCTGCAGCACTCCACCAATCAGGCCTTTATGGTAGAGTGGCCAGATGGATGCCACTCCTCAGTAAGAAGCACATGACAGCCCGCTTGGGCACCTAAAGGACTCTCAGACCATGAGAAACAAGATTCTCTGGTCTGATGAAACCAAGATTGAACTCTTTGGCCTGAATGCCAAGCGTCACATCTGGAGGAAACCAAGCACCATCCCTACGGTGAAGCACGGTGGTGCAAAGTACAGAGAGATCCTTGATGAAAACCTGCTCCAGTGCACTCAGGACCTCAGACTGGGGTGAAGGTTCACCTTCCAACAGGACAACAACCCTAAGCGCACAGCCAAGACAACGCATAAGTGGCTTCGGAACAAGTCTCTGAATGTCATTGAGTGGCCCAGCCAGAGCCCGACATTTCTAAAAACCTGTTTTCCCTTTGTCATTATGAGGTATAGTGTGCAGATTGATTAGGGGAAAAAACAATTTAATCAATTTTAGAATAAGGGTTTAAAGTGACAAAATGTGGAAAAATGGGTCTGAATACTTTCTGAATGTACTGTATTTGAGATGTTGTCAGTTACATAGGCTATTCTCATTGAGCGTGGCAACATACTGTTAACATGTAACACAACTGTCCATCGCCCTTGTAATCTACTGGGAAGCCAAAATGTTCCCAAACTGGAGATTTAAACAATGATGGAAGATACTCCAATTCTGGTTTATCGACCCCAGCGTTCGCCATCGTACTGAACTAGTTCCAGGCTGGCCTCACAAAAGGAGAGTTTGAAATGCGTCAATTAAGATTCTAATTTTGATCCATTTACATAGGCTCTAGTTGTTTTAATATAATAGCCTGATTATATATATTTTTTGATCCATTTACATCGGCTCAGATTTACTCAAGAGGCATATGCCTGAAACGCAGTGTAGGCATAGCCTATAGTTTTTATTTTGTAAATATGTTTTTCATGTATTCATTCGGGTTCACAGTGCGGACCAAACAAGGTCCCCGTACGGAACTGTTTGGTACGGACACCCATAGTATTTACCATCCATTTACATTGCCTTTGTTTCTTATTGTACTTATAAAGAAACCCCAAATAAACCAACATTACCAGTATTATCTATTACATCTATGCATGTCAATTGTACAAAATAGTTTTTTGTGTTTTTTGCACATATTACTGCAAGAAATAATAGTGTTTTATAAGCCCATGTGGGCAGCGCACCAATAGGTGTTATGACACTAAAATAAAATGAATAAATACATTCATGAAAACAAATCAATCAAAACCAGTAGGTCCTACCTAATAGTAAATACCCAGCCTGATCTCACACTAATTATGTTACCATGTAATTTCAAAGTAAATACCAGGTAAATACTGCATTAAACTGAACAAGTGTAACCTTAGCTAGCTGCATGCTTCAACTCCCTAGAAGTTTAAGCCTGTCCTCCTGTCTAGTTAGTAGCCCTTTCCTGCAGTCAAATGACATAGTGGCCTCATGGGTGGAATGTTATTGATATTTTTCATAATTTCATAATAAATAAACATTTTTTAATTTTTAATGCAGAAATTCCAGGGTTTCTTTGTCAAGCGGTTTTGTAATATTTCAATCTTCTGTGATGTATTGATAAAGTTTAATATTGGGACGCAAACTCAAAATGGAATACATTTCAACTCTATATCTGACATGGTACAGGTGTCTTTAAAAAAAAAGCCCATAACCATGTGTGTGAGGTGTATACTTTTGTTTCAAAGTAGATTTGTTCAAGACAACAAACAAACACTCTGTGTGACTCTGATTTCACCCACTGCGGTAAAAGGTCTCTCTCTCTCGCTCTCGCTCTCTCACTCTCTCGCTCTCTTTCTCTTGCTCGCTCTCTCTGTTTCAGATGAAGACACTTGAGGACAATCCCTTGAGAGAGGAGTGAGGGAGTACAGGTATAATAAAGCATCTGGTGTCAAACGTGCACTGTAAGCCTCCCCCTGCTCTCTCTCCATATCCCTCTCTCTCTGTCTCTCTCTCCATCCCTCCCTCTCTCTGTCTCTCTCTTCCACTTCACACACACACACAAGATGAAACATCATTGCGCAAGCAAACATTTGAGTCGAGAGAGAAGAAATGTGGTCGAGCGAGCAGAGTGCACAGGCCAGTCGAAAGCACAAATTAAACTTTAGAGCTTGCAAGTGTGAGTGAGCAGAACATCATTGCCACTGATCAAAAAGAAGAATGTCTTAAACAATACACAAGGAACTGTAAGCTAAGAATAGTGATATGTGTAAAAAATTATTTAGAACGCATTAGGTTTTCCACCAGCAATAGTCACTTGTCATTGTCAAGTTTTTGCTCTCAATTTATCAAGTTGCTCTCTTTAAAGTCTTGGAACCTTTGGGTTTGGATTTCAGGCTGATGGGGGGCAGTCTTAAAGGCAGGTGAGGCAGGCGTGGCGGGCTTAAAGGCAGGTACCTTAGACTGGTTACTTTCACTGGTGTGATGAACGATTCCTACACTTGGCCAGTCCAGTGTTGTGATTGGCTATTACGCTGCCTGCAACCAGTAATGTGCCTTCTTGTTTGCGTGCCTTCAAACAGATGCAACTGCAAAACCATCTGTTTAGCTCAAGGACTGTAAGATTTAGCTAGTTAGCCGGCTTGAGCAGTAAGTACAGAATGACTTGGCAAACCCCGCAGCTTGATAACGAAATTAATTGGGAAATATATTCAAATAGGTAAAGTGCCTTCGTAAAGTATTCAGACCCCTTGACTTTTGTTATTTTATAGCCTTATTCTAAAATTGATTAAACTGTTTTTCCCCCCTCATCAATCTAAACACTATACCCCATAATGAAAAAACAAAAAGAGGTTTTTAGAAATGTTTGCAAATATCACATTTACATTAGTATTCAGACCCATTAATCAGTACTTTGTTGAAGCACCTTTGGCAGCGATTACAGCATCGAGTCTTGCTGGGTATGATGCTACAAGCTTGGCACACCTGTATTTGGGGAGTTTCTCCTATTCTTCTCTGCAGATCCTCTCAAGCTCTGTCAGGTTGGATGGGGAGCATTGCTGCACAGCTATTTTCAGCTCTCTCCAGAGATGTTCAATCGGGTTCAAGTCCGGGTTCTGGCTGGGCCACTCAAGGACATTCAGAGACTTGTCCCGAAGCCACTCCTGCACTGTCTTGACTGTGTGTTTAGGGTCGTTGTCCTGTTGGAAGGTGAACCTTCGTCCAAGTCTGAGGTCCTGAGCGCTCAGGAGCAGGTTTTCATCAAGGATCTCTCTGTATTTTGCTCTGTTCATCTTTCCTTTGATCCTGACTAGTCTCCCAGTCCCTGCTGCTGAAAAACATCCCCACAGCATGATACTGCCACCACCATGCTTCACCGTAGGGATGGTGCCAGGTTTCCTCCAGACGTGACGCTTGGCATTCAGGCCAAAGAGTTCAATATTGGTATCATCATACCAGAGAATCTTGTTTCTCATTTTCTGAGAGTCTTTACATGCCTTCTGGCAAACTCCAAGCAGGCTGTCATGTGACTTTTACTGAGGAGTGGATTCCGTCAGATCACTCTACCATAAAGGCCTGATTGGTTGAGTGCTCCAGAGATGATTGTCCTTCTGGAAGGTTATCCCATCTACACAGAGGAACTCTAGAGCTCCGTCAGAGTGACCAGCGGGTTCTTGGTCACGTCCCTGACCAAGGCCCTTCTCCCCATATTGCTCAGTTTGGCAGCACGCCCAGCTCTAGGATGAGTCTTGGTGGTTCCAAACTTCTTCCATTTAAGATTGATGGAGGCCACTGTGTTCTTGGGAACCTTCAATGCTGCAGACATTTTTTGCTACCCTTCCCCAGATCTGTGCCTCGACACAATCCTGTCTCGAAGCTCTACGGACAATTGCTTCAACCTCATGGTTTGGTTTTTGCTCTGACATGCACTGTCAACTGTGGGACCTTATTTAGACAGGTGTGTGCCTTTCCAAATCATGTCCAATCAATTTAATTTACCATAGGTGGACTCCAATCAAATTGTAGAAACATCTCAAGGATGATAAATGGAAACAGGATGCACCTGAGCTCAATTTCGAGTCTCATAGCAAAGGGTCTCAATACCTATGTAAATAAGGTATTTCTGTTTTCACTTTGTCAATCATACTCAATACTTCTAATGATTAAGTTATGGACTTATTGGTGGATGTCGTGGTTACCTACAGGATGTCATGTAAAAATCTTCCCAGCGTGAAATAGTTCCCAATCCTTCTGATTGTGTTGTGATTTTGACGTCATGTTGTAAAACATTTCACAGCGTGAAAATGTTCCCTGTCAATAATTGCACGTTTGTCTGTGTGGATGGCTGAGCTCGTGCAGATGTTGCTAGTTAACTAGCATAATTAGCTGTAAACTGGTTGAGATGGCTTGTTCTTAGAGGTGAGCAGTTTTAACTTGTTTGTATAGCTAGCTAACTAACTAACAAACAAACAAACAAACTGTCAATCGATATCGAAAAACTTTGCAATCTCAAAAAGAACTCTCCTCACATCAACCCTCAGCACTTTGACGTGCGAGTCTGGGTATTTACATGCTGACCTCATACCTCAACAAGCTTCTGAACTCCTGGCCACCATTGATTGGCAGGTGTGTGAAGCAAATGCGCGTGCCCACTGAACTGTTTTTCGAGGTCGAGGGAGGGTGTAAGAGAAGCATCCGCACGAACTCAGCCATCCACATAAAGAGATACGCGTGCAATTATTGAACTGAGAACATTTTCACGCTGGTAGAAATTTTACAGCATGACGTCACAATCAGAACACAATCAGAACGATTGGGAACTATTTCACGCTGGGAAGATTTTTACATGACACAGGAAATCCCCAGAATGCTGTGCATAGAGGAGAGCCAAGGTAACCTACTTGGAACAGAATGGACTCCTGTATCTCCTGTCTTTGTCAGCTGAGCAGAGAACAACTTCTCCACCACATATTAGTGACAGTGGACCTGCATGGAAAGAGGGATGGAGAGAAGTCATTCACATTTATTGTAACAGCACAAAAACTGACAGAGTAAAAGTTATCAAGTATGCGGTTAGCAGTTTACAATATTGGCTATTATTTACTTAGAAACCTGACCGCTCGTGGCTCCCCCTCCTCAATCACAGCTTTATTTTTTGGAGAGAGATAGCTACCAAAAGGTTGAACGTACGTATCGTTAGGATCGTATGAAAATCCATATGTAAATTGTTAGGATACTAAGAAAAGCCATGCGTGAAACATGAAACTTAAACGTTAAATTAGATCTGTAAACGCACAAACCCTATGTTGCAATTCTTACTTTACGTCTCCCTTTACAAGGTTACAGATCTTTTTTATACTTACAAACTTTTATCAGTAATGTGGCATCTGCAAAGGACATGAACCGAACGTAGCTAGTCGAAGTTAGCTAGTCAATCAAGCAACTCTAGCCCAGACGTTAGAGTTGCTTTGCAGCTTCCGGTTTCAGTTCCAAAATAAAAGTATAGAGCTTGTTTTAGAACTGCATTCAATAACGACGTTATACCAGTAGATGGCGTAATATAGGCTTGGGCCTTCCGCAAATGACTTGTGTGAGAATGATAGACACAGTAGAGCCTTGTCTAGAATAACCGCCTGAGCTGCAAAATAGAAAGTAAATATGATTTAGGCTAGGCTTATTCTGCTATCTAAATATGCCATGCTGTTGTGTGTTATTTAATGGCCATATAATTGCATCATTTATTTTTATAGCCACGTGGGGCTACTATGGTGATCATGTAACCTAATAAATCACACTTTTTTCCAGTATTTGGGAGCACGGACTGTAGGCCTTATATGTTATGCATTTTGACTGTTGTATTATTGAATTCCACTCTGTATGTAGTCTTGTTATAGCCATTTGCATTGCACAACCCCATCACACAGAGGCTATATCCATATCAATAAATGAGACAAAACAAAATATTGATTAAGTCTTGACTATAACCTGTCCTGAGTGAAATAGCCAAGGGGTCCCACATGGTTAAGACAATCTATAGCCTATTCTTATTGCCAGATCTGTTTTCCCCATCAGCCACAGCACGTGCTTCTTCAACTATAGCTATATTTAGAGGCCTGTGAGCTAAGGTATCTTTTTAAGGGGAGCCCTATAATAAAAAATTATATAACACAAATAAAGTTCTAAAATTATTCCACTAGCCACCAGTACCTAAAATGATAGCCTAAATTGCAATGCCTACAAGTTGAAGGCCTATTTTGTATTTGGACAGGCCAAAATTGAACATTAAATTATTAAAGTGATAGGCTAAAGAACTTTGGAGAATTTTGATAATTTTCAATACACACATGGATTTCAATACACAAATGGATTATACTGTTATATTCTCTTTCATTTGCTTCCTATTGCAACTCAGAAATTACTGAATGGATGACATACTGACTGACTGAACTGAATGAAGAATGAATTAAATGTTGGAATATGTTGGAATGACGAGTTCCATACATCATACTTGCTCTGCACTTTATTTGGCTAGTAGGCAAATAGGCCTGCATTGGAGTATAATGACTCTATGGCTGTATGCCTCCAGAAGGGCATCTTCTGAGGCAGAGGGGTGGTTTTACGAAGGCGCAGGGTACTGTGGTGCTGCATGGAGATCACAAGCTCTTCAACTGGGCAGCAGTGTCATAATGGAGGGAATAGCCTATATGGAGTCAACCTAAGGCCACAGCAACAGAGTTATTGGGAATAAGCTTATGCCAGACTTAGCCTACGTTTAACCTCTCCCTTGTTAATTTCGAAGTCAAATGTTCATGACCCGATTCATATAAATCATGTCAAATTATTTTAAATTCATATTAACCCCTCCTACAGAATATGCATTGGCAAGATTTTGAATGATTAACATTTTTAGTGGCAAACATCTATTATTATTCAATGTTTCATTATTCCTGGTAGATACTACTGGTTATGTTTGCAGACAGAGCCCAGAGAATGGGATGGTGCAATATTGAATTAGTCATATTTTGATAAGGTGCATGCATGGGGATGCCCATGCTGTAGAGATACACCTAGCAGACTGAAACTTCACTGTTGTAGGCATAATACAGCTAGTGCTATCTAGACTTACACAAATCCATTACATTAGCTACCTAAATGTGAATTAAACTCAACTCAGTAATAGAGAATGGAGACTTTTAACTTGAAAACATGCAAGATACCTCTTTCTGGTTTCCCTGACTTCCGATTTTTATATTGTGTTATGCTTGTTCTTGTAGCACTCTTCACAGGCCATTTAGTGTAAGTTTTTTTGTTTGTTGGTGAGATGAAACTGCCAAAATGCTGAAAGGTATTATTGTAAGTCAGAATTGCAGCACAATATATGTTCAAGCCTAAAATGTTACTCCATAATCGTACCATGGTGTTTGTACGTTTACAGATCGAATTTAACGTTTACGTTTCATGTTTCACGCATGGCTTTTCTTACGATCCTAACAATTTACGTATGGATTTTCTTACAATCCTAACGATACGTACGTTCAACATTTTGGCAGGTATCTCACTCCATATTTTGTAAGGGTTGGTGTGAGGTGTGACCCAGGTGCGGTGCAGGATAGACAGTAGGCAGTAGGCAGAGATGGTGAAACAAGGATCTTTACTGGTGGTCCCGAAGCCAGGATACAAAACAACGGACTTAACACGATAAAAGAAAGGTGGAGCAAATAAGTCTCCAAAACAGGCTGACAGCCAAAATACGAAATAGTAACTATGACTGAAATAATAAAGAAACAGGGAGAACAATTCTCGAGTACCTGTACATACTTCTCAGATCACACACTGATTAGAACTGCTGAGCATAGAGAAACTAGCAGAGAAAACTGAGCAAGGGTACACTGGGAAGTGAGGGCATAAATACACAGGTGAACAGGTAGACACAGGTGACACCAATAGGATGATGATTTGTCCAGACTTTGAGTAAGGAGGTGCCTAAGGTTGTCGGAAGATGACAGCTAGTGGGTCGCTCCGGAACTGCGACCCCCTCCTGTAACATATTTCTTCCCCAGTGAGGGCCTGCCCTGTCTGTTTTCACCATGCCCTCTTCTACCAATCCCTCCCAGTCCGTCTACTAAACCCCTTGTTGACATAGCAATTCTCTTAGTTAAACAAGAGACGATATAGAACATAAAACCGTCTTTGGTTAAACCACAGGGCTAAATCGGTTAAACGTTAGCTTGCTAGCTTCCTAGCTACCTGACATTAACATAGCTTGCCTAATCAATAGCCTGCTTTAATAACAGAAGACCAAATAACTACCTACTTCAATTTCAATATTGAAATCATAGTTGATTAGTTAGCTAGCTAGCTAGAAAAACTATCGAACTTACCTTATTGTCAGCCATCGTTCACCTTTTACCGTCCCCTTTCATCTTTTGTGGTCAAAAATCTGTTTAGAGAGCAGTCAAGCCATGATTGGTAAAAAAAAACCTGACCAATTGCATTTCAGTAGACTGCTACAGGCTATGTTAATTGATTCGAATTTTCACCTGTTATAAAATTATAGTATGCAGTCGCGAGAGCAAGATGGATTTTGGAGAGCAAACTGGAAAATTGGGGTGAGAGGGAGAGGAGACATCCATGTGGGGACGCGGCGTATTTTGTGAGAGTGCAGTAATTTCTGAGTTTTTACATGTATTAAGTATTTCTTCAGGGGAACAAACATCTCTGCTCTCAAATGTATTTACTGCGTGTGGCAATGTAATTCTGCTCGCTCTAAGACATGATCGCAGGACCTGTCCTCTGCTCGCTTGAACACGTCTTCTCTCTCCACTTAAGTGTTTGTGTTTGCTCACGCAATTATGTTTCATCTTGCTCGCGCATGCCATCTCGCGCCCGTTCGACTTTCGAATCGGATTTGACTCCATATCTGTGTGAGAGAGAGATAGAGAGAGAGAGAGATGAGAGAGAGAGAGAGAGAGAGAGAGAGAGAGAGAGAGAGAGAGAGAGAGAGAGAGAGAGAGAGAGAGAAAAGGGTTGAAGAAGGGGGAAGACAGTGTCATACATGTGTCACAGCTCCCCTTTCTCTCCCTGAACTACAGGGGACCATGTTTGTGTTCTCCCACCAGGGAGTCAAAGCTGTCAACACCACATACCACCAACTTTCCACACCACCAAATCCCCCCCACACATACACACACACACTGGTCTCCGGTGACTGCATCCTCCCGTCTCTCTACCTCTTGCGCCTCTCGACCCCTTGAGAGTGTCCTGATTCTCACATATGGGCGTATGAGGATTCATAGTCCAGCAAAAAAGACCAGACAGAGCCTGACACTAACTGACACTGTGCATATTGAGATATGGGCGATACACTATACTGTATATACAAAAGTATGTGGACACCCCTTCAAATTAGTGGATTCGGCCATTTCAGCCACACCCATTGCTGACAGGTGTATAGAATTGAGCACACAGCCATGCAATCTCCATAGACAAACATTGGTAGAAGAATGGCCTTATTGAAGAGCTCAGTGACTTTCAATGTGGCACCGTCATAGGATGCCACCTTTCCAACAAGTCAGTTCGTAAAATCCTGCCCTGCTAGAGCTGCCCCAGTCAACTGTAAGTGCTGTGAAGTGGTAGGCCACACAAGCACACACAACGGGACCGGCGAAAGCTGAAGCGCGTAGCGCATAAAAATCGTCAGTCCTTGGTTGCAACACTCACAACCGAGTTCCAAACTGCCTCTCGAAGCAACGTCTGCATATTAACTGTTCGTCGGGAGTTTCATGAAATGGGTTTCCATGGCCGAGCAGCCGCACACAAGCCTAAGATTACCATGCGCAATGCCAAGCATCGGCTGGAGTGGTGTAAAGCTCACTGCCATTGGACTCTGGAGCAGTGGAAACGCGTTCTCTGGAGTGATGAATCACGCTTCACCATCTGGCAGTCCAACGGACAAATCTGGGTTTGGCGGATGCCAGGAGAACGCTACCTGCCCCAATGCATAGTGCCAACTGTAAAGTTTGGTGGAGGAGGAATAATGGTCTGGGGTTGTTTTTCATGGTTCTGGCTAGGCCCCTTAGTTTCAGTGAAGGGACATCTTAACACTACAGCATAAAATGACATTCTAATCGATTCTGTGCTTCCAACTTTGTGGCAACAATTAGGGGAAGGCCTTTTCTGTTTCAGCATGACAATGCCCCCGTGCACAAAGTGAGGCCTATACAAACATTGTTTGTCGAGATTGGTGTGGAAGAACTTGACTAGCCTGCAAGGAGCCCTGACCTCAACCCCATCGAACACCTTTGGGATGAATTGGAACGCCGACTGCAAGCCAGGCCTAATCGCCCAACATCAGTGCCCAACCTCACTAATGCTCTTGTTGCTGAATGGAAGTCCCCGCAGCAATGTTCCAACATCTATTGGAAAGCCTTCCCAAAAGAGTGGAGGCTGTTATAGCAGCAAATGGGGGACCGACTCTATATTAATGCCCCTGATTTTGGAATAAGATGTTTCACGAGCAGGTGTCCACATAATTTTGGTCATGTAGTGTAGATATATACAGCCTGCTCAGAGCATATGGAGATTGGTCCGAGATTGAGATAGGGCCTCAGACAGAGAGCGAGCCTATAGGTCTCTGTGGAGCTGATTGTTACTACAGAGGGAACTCCCAGACCTAATAAGGCCTCGGTTGGAGCGAAGAGTCTTGACATGATTATACAGCATATAGAAATACATAATCCTCAATCACTGCTCTATGCTTATGGCTGAGGCTAGTTTGCAGTATATTATTGACCTGGAGTATATAATGTTCACTCAGTGGAGCGCTGTATGTTTTTGGTAGTACAGTAAATCTACACAAATGCTGTTGGGCTTTCATTCATATATGGATATAGCTTTGTAATGCAGGGAGAGGTATCGCTGTGTGTATTTCGAAAGAATAGTGATCATATATTTTGGCAGTTTGGGAATGAGGCTGTGTCATCGGTGTTTCAGATCTTCTCAGATGGAGGTGTGTGTTCTTGTGAGTGTATGTGTCTACATGTTTGTCCATACAAAACAAATGCATTATGGAGGGTGTGTCTGCCTGTGTGTGTGCGTGTGTGTGTGTGTACATGTGCGTGTGCGTGTGCGTGTGTGCGTGTGTGTATGTGTGTACGTGCATTTGTGTGTGAAACAACCCAGCTATCTCTCCTAGAAGGATTATGATACATACCCATCATACGGTTCTAATCTGTCTCAGCCCTGTCTTCCCCCTCCATCCCCCCGCCACTCTCCTCACCCCGTCGCCCCCTTGCCCCCAGGCTCGCTGGTGACCACTGATTCGTGGGGCTGGTGGTGATGGCATCACTCTCTACCATGCTGTCACGTAGCCGCGGGGGGTCCGCACATCCATGAATGTCAAAGATCTTTTACCCCCCATCCCCTCAGAAAGATGGAGAATAATGTCAGCCTTCAGGTTGAGGGATGGCACCGGGTGTCTCGATGCGTCCTGACAGCCTCAGATCTGTCCTAGCCAACACGTCACACCGCTCATCATCGCCTCATATCAACCTGATCAGGGAACAGGGGAGAACGGGGTTTAGTTTAGCTATACAGTACTGTACCTCCCATAGCTCCCCTCCACTGGTATTGGTATTGGTAGTTTGTATTGGCTGATTTCCAACTTGTTTTACAATTTGCATTAGGATGCATCTATTCGTAACATCTGATTTGCCTGTTTGTATCACATTGCTAATGTCTAATTGTCTACATTTCTATTCTTTCGGACAACCAAGACTTTCTTTGTCATATTTTCAGTCAAGGAATTGACTGAATCGTGGATGTGTAACATGTTTTATATTGCTAGTTTCCATTAGATCTAAACAGCAGGCTCAGTCATTGTCTTGAATAAAGCATGTGTCTTTATTCTTCTTCTGCTAGGTGCGTCGCTCTCCGACTCGTCCCCCTTTATCCTCGCTGGTTACAGGAGCTAATATGCTAAATGTGAGAGAGGAGATAGCAATTCTCCTTTTCTGCTTCCCACTGGTTTCCCATTGCAAAGCGACGGGACTTTAATTTAGGAGCAAAGCAGATAAATTAGAGTCATGTAGCCAGATGTGATATTTGTGTTTACTCCACAGCTGTAGGTATCCATAAAACGCTTAGACTCGATGGGATTTCTACAAAGCCCAGTTTTTTCGAATTCACCAATCGCCTTGTGCCTCCATAACAGCCCTGGCTAATTATTTGATCCCCCTAAAATATAAGCGTTTCTCTAAATCTGGTTTTGGAGTAACAGCTTTTGTAAATCGTCCTGTGCGGGTATCTAGATTTGCACTCCGTCGTTGAGTGTCCCTATGGCTGGCTCCCTGTAAAAACAATTTGCCTCATGCACAGGCTAGGTAATGAGCAGATGCTCCCATTGTAAATGATGATGCGGCCATAATAAAGAGTTGATAAACATGGAATTACTGCTGGGCCATGGGCATGCACACATACACTGTTAGAGACAGTGCACACACACATACATGCACACATGGAAACACACACAAGCATGCCTGCACGCACACACATACACACACTCACATTGTTTTTACACATCAGTTATAAAAGAATGGCATGAATATAGCCAAGCATCACCCCTTCTCCGCTCCATCCCTCTCTCCGTTTCCTCGGCAGAGAGGCTGTGTTGCTGGTACACCCAGGGCCATGACCCCATGACTCATAGGGGGCTTGTGTGTGGGGTGTGTGTGCATGTCCTCAGGACGTTAGTCAAAGGGTGAGAGGTGGGCTCTTTGAAGCATCTATTCGCCATGTTGTGAGTTTTTCACATCTCCCATTCCTCCAAATGTTTGATGTTGTTGGACATTTTGTTTTTAAAAATGCCCCCCACACCCACCCCCCCCTTCCCCCCCCACACACACACAATTTACCTTCGCTCACAAACACTCACACTCTCACACTCTCACACACACACACCAATACACACACTTAAACATCTCCCTTAGCGAGGCTGCAGTGTTGTGGAGTTCTCTTTGCGCTCTGGGGCAGTATGGTGTCTCTTTCATGTCTCCATGCTTGGATCTCATCGCATGGACTCCCAGCTGAGGCTGCTGTGCATGTATGGAGCTAAGTGCTGGCTAATTTCCCCTTGGATAGCCCCAGCCACAGCAACAATCCCCCCAATCGCCCTGTCTCTCCCCATCTGGGGGTCTCTCTCTCTGGGCTCAGTCGGGGGTTTGGGGGGCCGAGGCAGGGCTGGGACAGCCTACAAGCAGTCAGTACTTTTCTGTTTGCGTTTATGCATGTGTGTGTTTGTACTGTATGTATTTATGCATATGAGTGCGAATATAAGCATATATTCGCACTCATATATTAGGAAGACGTTCTTAATGTTTTGTACACTCAGTGTATGTTGCATATTGCCATTCTCGTTTTGGAGACATCAAACAGATATTGAAGAAAGACCCATAGGTAGGTGCTAGTGATGTGCCAGTTGACTCATAACCCACCGCAGGGTGGGCGGTTTTAGGGTCATTAAATATTGTGTGGATGAAGGGCGGGTGGGTGGCGGGTGGGTTGAAGAAAGAGAAAACAATGCATTAAAAGTCCATAAATGTATAACACCTGTGCATTTTATATCTTTAGTCTATATTGAGGTTTTTCTTCTATTATTTTTATCTGCCGTTAGTGCATAGCCTAAACCTAAGCTTTAGGGCCTAACTGTAACATGCCAAATAGCCTACACTTCAATGATTTTGGGAACTTGGGCAGATAAAGTTAACATCGAGCCACTGAGGCAAAAAGGACAATATCAGAGATAAATTCAATAAGAGAAAAGCTGCGAAATGGAGTTGAAAATAAATAGAATGGAGGGCCAGAACAGTAATCTAATGTTTGGGAAAGATTTGGTGGTAAAGTGGTAAAAGAGGATGATAGCAGTGCCAGCTATGTTATGTGTGATGACTGTGAGGCACTATACAAATTTGACTGCCACAAGATGGGGATTTCAAAAAATACGTCAAGGGAACTGTACTGTTCAGATGCATTAAATATAATATTATCCTAACTAAAATCTGTACACTGACTGTAGGTCTATAACCTCTCACACAGCCTAATATTTACTCCTGCAGAATTAAGCATTTCTTGCAGTAAAATGATACACTAAATGTCAATTTTCACTCGGGAACATGAGTGGAGAAATATTATTTATTTATTTCAGGATCTTGAGAGAATGAATGTTTCAGGTTAGGGACCATCTGTAAAGGTGTTATCTTTATCAGCATCATAAAAGATGATTGTATTTCAACCACATAAAATATGCATCCAAGCCATACTGAAATTTTATCAAAAACATGTTGGGTAATTTTAACAGCTTTTAATTTTTTTAAAACTGGTCACACTGATGTCATGTCATCAAACTGATGTCAAAACCTTTGCATTTTCTCCCCGGTCCCTAAACATCTTTGATGCACGAGAGAAGCAGAGATGAAAGAAGAAAGAGAAAACAAACTTTACCAAACTAGATTGAAGCATTCATTCTATCGATTTGTGACATTATTCTGGTGAGCAAGGGTTTATTTAGTCTTGTAGGGCAACAAGTAATGACAGAAGAGAAGCTGCATGTATGTAATTATAGACGAATTGACTAACAAATAGCCTACCAAAATTTCGGAAATCATAAGCAGAAACATAAGCCTATCTAAAAATGCATGTCAATAAATTGTTATGCCATGTTTCACTGTACAGCACATTTTCTATATTTGCGGGTTAGGGTCGGGTGCGGGTCTCAGATTTTCACTTTATTTCATTCAGATTTTAGTCATTTAGCAGACACAAATAGTCAGGCAGTTGCAGATAGGTTATTAGCTGATGCGGGTGAACAAACAGCTGACTTGTGCATCACTAGCAGGTACTGTTTGAAGATGTAAGAGAGAAAGAGAGAATGTTTGTGAGTATTTTTTATTTATTTTTTGCTTTAGTTTGGAGTTCAATATAAGCCCAAAAGGAGAACAGATTCCTATACAAACAACAAAATGGCGGTATTTTATCAATGTTTATTTCATTATGAAAAGAAGAAAGAGATGAGACGTGTTTCAATCCACACTCACAGCATGCTTCTAGATATGAAAGCATTCAATACTAATGTCCTGGTGTAGGATGATTCTCACTACATTATATTACATTTTAGTCATTTAGCAGATGCTCTTATCTAGAGCAATTAGGGTTAAGTGCCTTGCTCAAGGGCACATTGACAGATTTTTCACCTAGTCGGCTCGGGGATTAGAACCAGCGACCTTTCGGTTACTGGCACTATGCTCTTAACCACTAAGCTACCTGCCGCCCATATTGTTGTCTCATGAGCTATTTCAATACATTTGTTTGTATCCCAATTTCTAGTGTTGTAATATACTGTAGCTAGAAAGAGAATATACAGTTTAAAGGACATTGTTGCCCTTAAAAGGAATTTGACTGGGCATACATTGGGCCATGTGACATATGGTCAGTCATGTACAGTTGAAGTCGGAAGTCTACATACACTTAGGTTGGAGTCATTAAAACTCGTTTTTCAACCACTCCACACATTTTTTGTTAACAAAATACAATTTTGGCAAGTCGGTTAGGACATCTACTTTGTGCATGACACAAGTAATTTTTCCAACAATTGTTTACAGACAGATTTCACTTATAATTCACTGTATCACAATTCCAGTGGGTCAGATGTTTACATACACTAAGTTGACTGTGCCTTTAAACAGCTTGGAACATTCCAGAAAATGATGTCATGGCATTAGAAGCTTCTGATAGGCTAATTGACATCATTTGAGTCAATTCGTGGTGTACCTGTGGATGTATTTCAAGGCCTACCTTCAAACTCAGTGCCTCTTTGCTTGACATCATGGGAAAATCAAAAGAAATCAGCCAAGACCTCCGAAAAGAAATGGTAGACCTCCACAAGTCTGGTTCATCCTTGGGAGCAATTTCAAACGCCTGAAGGTACCACGTTCATCTGTACAAACAATAGTACGCAAGTATAAACGCCATGGGACCACACAGCCGTCATACCGCTCAGGAAGGAGACGCTTTCTGTCTCCTAGAGATGAACGTACTTTGGTGCGAAAAGTGCAAATCAATCCCAGAATAACAGCAAAGGACCTTGTGAAGGTGCTGGAGGAAACAGGTACAAAAGTATCTATATCCACAGTAAAACAAGTACTATATCAACATAACCTGAAAGGCCGCTCAGCAAGGAAGAAGCTACTGCTCCAAAACCACCATAAAAAAGCCAGACTACTGTTTGCAACTGCACATGGGGACAAAGATCATACTTTTTGGAGAAATGTCCTCTGGTCTGATGAAACAAAAATAGAACTGTTTGGCCATAATGACCATCATTATGTTTGGAGGAAAAAGGGGACAGCTTGCAAGCCGAAGAACACCATCCCAACCGTGAAGCACGGGGGTGGCAGCATCATGCTGTGGGGGTGCTTTGCTGCAGCAAGGACTGGTGCACTTAGATAGATGTCATCATGAGGAAGGACAATTATGTGGCTATATATTGAAGCAACATCTCAAGACATCAGTCAGGAAGTTAAAGCTTGGTCGCAAATGGGTCTTCCATATGGACAATGACCCCAAGCATACTTCCAAAGTTTAGGCAAAATGGCTTAAGGACAACAAAGTCAAGGTGTTGGAGTGGCCATCACAAAGCCCTGACCTCAATCCTATGGAACATTTGTGGGCAGAACTGAAAAAGCGTGTGTGTGCAAGGAGGCCTACAAACCTGACTCAGTTACACCAGCTCTGCCAGGAGGAATGGGCCAAAATTCACCCAACTTATTGTAGGAAGCTACCCGAAACGTTTGATCCAAGATAAACAATTTAAAGGCAATGCTACCAAATACTAATTGAGTGTATGGAAACTTCTGACCCAGTGGGAATGTGATGAAAGAAATAAAAGAAATTTCACATTCTTAAAATAAAGCGGTGATCCTAACTGACCTAAGACAGGGAATTTTTTCAAGGATTCAATGTCAGGAATTGTGAAAAACTGAGTTTAAATGTATTTGGCTAAGGTGTATGTAAACTTCCAACTTCGACTGTATCTATACTGTATATATTTGAATAGGATGATAACTGAGGGGATATAAAGTGTATAATGAGGAATTGAATCTACAATGAGAAAGATAGGACTTGGCATCTTTATAATCACTATCACATTGATAGAGAAGGATGCACATTTCTGTCTGAGCAGTTCTTGTCAGTTCCTAGTTTGACTCAGGGATTGGTTAACATGTGTTGGTTTCATGTCAATATCACACAGCTGAGTAAAATGAAGTAGACCAAGTAAACTCCTCAACTTCTTCTGAGGCTTGATCAGCCAAGCTGGACACACAAGCACGCATACACACACACACACACACACACACACACACACACACACACACACACACACACACACACACACACACACACACACACACACACACACACTCCAAAGGTCCATTAGTTGTCTGGCCAGCTGTCAGTGAATGGGGCTCTGTCCCTCTCTGTTCCTCTCCGACTCCCAGTGTAGCCAATCACCAGGCCAAGTTTAATGCAGTTAAGGATGTCGTCAATAGAGTTTTGTGATTGGGTGGGTAGAACAGAGAGAGAACAGAGAGAGCATTCAATATACAGAGACAGTAATTAGTACATGCTGGTCATTAGCAAACACACACACACACAGCGCCCAGTTGCCTCATATAACTTCCATTAAACAGTCTGAGAATATGTGTGTAGATTTATGAAAATTGCTTTTAAACGCAGGCCATCTCTTTGAGGGTCCTGTGAATGGGTCCTGCTGTGAGGGCTTTAATGAAGGATCAGAGCTAGGCCCTCTAAGACAGCCAGGGAGCCTGCACGTGCCCCGCAACATACCCAGCACCCTCAAATAATCCCGACCACTTTTAATGACGGCCGTTTGCCATCCATTAAGATCAAAATGCTGTTTTCTGCCGGGGCAAATTGCAAAGCTATTCCAGTCACAGCTTGACGAGGTCCGAGGCCCCGCTGCTTTTGTATGGGTCTGGTGAGCTAGCATGGTGGTTAGCTAATGTGGTTAACAGGAATTGATGGACCATGTACTTCATAGGTGAGGTGTGTGTGTGTTTGTGTGTGTGTGTATGTGTGTGTGTCTGTGTGTGTATGTGTGTCTGTCTGTTGCAGGTGGTAGAGAGGAGGTGGTAATTAACCAACAAACTCTCACAGTCTCATGGCATAATTAGACGTTCATCCATGTTTCTCAATTGTCAAATTTCGAAGTTATTCCAAACGTCACATTTCAAAGTGTTTAAGGTTAAGTTTAGGCATTGACTCTGAATTTTGAAGGTTAGGGATAAGTTTAGACATTAACTCAGAAATCTTAAGGTTAGGCATTAACTCTAAATGGTTAAGGCAAGGGTTAAGGTTTGGGATAGGCTTAAAAAAAACAGTCAAAAACAACTTTCTATCGCTGGATTCAAACATACAAACTTTGACACCAGAGGTAGATGCTTACGCCCATCCGCTATTCAAAAATCTAAAAAACAGCTTTCTTTCACTGGATTTGAACATGCAAACTTTGGCACCAGAGGCAGATGCTTACACCCATCCGTCACTCAAAAATCTAAAAAACAGCTTTCTATCACTGTATTCGAACATGCAACCTTTGGCACCAGCGGCAGATGCTTACGGCTATCCCCCATCTCCCAGATGTGTGTGCCCATCTGCCATCCCTGTCATAAACACCCTAACAAAACCGAAACGTACTTGAAGGTAACAACGCTCACTGTTTTCACATCATCTCCCGACGTCCTCAGACATGGATGGACGTTGAATACTGACTTGTATCACGGGTGACCTGGCTGCTAATCACTTGCACCCTCTCTCTCTCTCTCTCTCTCTCTCTCTCTCTCTCTCTCTCTCTCTCTCTCTCTCTCTCTCTCTCTCTCTCTCTCTCTATCTTCCGCTCCATCTCTCCCTCTCTCATCTTCTTGTTATAACAATGAATATAAAAATAGCAGAATTTGAAAACCACTCTTGAAAGCCCTTTTCAAATGCGTTGAAAACCACTTTTCTGAGGTCTGTTCATATGTTTTGCTGTTGTCTTGTTTTTGATTACCAGAGGATTTCAGGAAGATCTAAAACATCATACATATATTTTGGCCAACTGGAATTCCCCTATTATTTCATTAGATCTGACCTGAAGTTGCCCACTCTGTGTCATTGGTTTCCATGTCCCTGCTACTCTCCTGTGTTTAATCCCTGGTGGCTGTACTGGGGTCAGGGTTTCTAGTTTGTGGCCCACCTCCCTCCCAATGACCTAGGCTATAGTTCTACTCACTGGCCAGCAGAAGGCACAGTTGTAGCACACACCACTCTGCCCTGTCATACCCTGCCCCCCATCCCGCAGGCACACCACTCTTTCCTGTCATACCCTGCCCCCCATCCCACAGGCACACCACTCTGCCCTGTCATACCCTGCCCCCCATCCCACAGGCACACCACTCTGCCCTGTCATACCCTGCCCCCCATCCCACAGGCACACCACTCTGCCCTGTCATACCCTGCCCCCCATCCCACAGGCACACCACTCTGCCCTGTCATACCCTGCCCCCCATCCCACAGGCACACACCACTCTGCCCTGTCATACCCTGCCCACCATCCCACAGGCACACACCATTCTGCCCTGTCATACTCTGCCCACCATCCCACAGGCACACACCACTCTGCCCTGTCATACCCTGCCCCCCATCCCACAGGCACACACCACTCTGCCCTGTCATACCCTGCCCCCCATCCCACAGGCACACACCACACTGCCCTGTCATACCCTGCCCCCCATCCCACAGGCACACACACTCTACCCCCTTAACCCTTATTCTCCACAGCCCAAGCTTTTCAGGCTGTAGTACTATATGCCTAGGCATGCTTAGAACTCCTAAAGTGTGTGTGTGTGTGTGAGAGTGTGCGTGTGCATATGTGTGTGTATACTGTATGCGCACGTGTGTGTGTATGCATGCAAGCACGCACGTGTGTGTGTTTTTGTGTTAATGTACCAACAGACGTGTGTGTCTGGCAGCGGTTGGGGAATATGATAACCTTGCCTCTGTGTGGGTCTAGGGGGTGAGGTGAGTGTGTCTGGTCCTGACAAGGCTCTCTCTTTAACAAGGCTCTGAAAACACTCACAGGCTCAGACACACTGACACAGGAAACCAGGCAGGCCCAAATGTGTGCATGGGCACCCAGCCAGCACTATGTGTGTGTGTGTGTGCGTGTGTATGTGCTGGAAGTGGGGATAACTGCTCTTAAAAAGAGTTTGGAAAGTAACGCTCCAAGATAAAGGGAGGTAGAGGGGTAAAGAAAGGGGGAGACAGAGAAAGAGACATGGTAAAAGAGAGAGAGAGAGAGAGAGAGAGAGAGAGAGAGAGAGAGAGAGAGAGGGGGGGGTGAATTACATGTAGGTGAATTACAGTAATGGGCGACAGATGTAGTCCTTTGGAAGGCCTGCATATCTCTGATCTCTCATTTGTTACTCAGTAGTTAGAGAGAAATAGACTCCAATTGGAAACTATATTGGAGTTAAATACTGCTCGCTCACGTCACATATTTATTTTCTATTCTATCTATGTTTCTCTTCAAACTTGATATTATATTTATTTGATAAGGAAATGTTTATACATATGCATTGTTGTTTATTAATTATTTGTTAGGTATTGTTTTTCACTTGTCCATGATAAACATTATGTATAATTTTTTTCCGGCAGTCAGATCTTAGAAGAAGAAGAAGAAGAAGAAGAAGAAGAAGAAGAAGAAGAAGAAGAAGAAGAAGAAGAAGAAGAAGAAGAAGAAGAAGAAGAAGAAGAAGAAGAAGAAGAAGAAGAAGAAGAAGAAGAAGAAGAAGAAGAAGAAGAAGAAGAAGAAGAAGAAGAAGAGGAGGAGGAGGAGGAGAAGAAGAAGAAGAAGAAGAAGAAGAAGAAGAAGAAGAAGAAGAAGAAGAAGAAGAAGAAGAAGAAGAAGAAGAAGAAGAAGAAGAAGAAGGAGAAGAAGAAGAAGAAGAAGAAGAAGAAGAAGAAGAAGAAGAAGAAGAAGAAGAAGAAGAAGAAGAAGAAGAAGAAGAAGAAGAAGAAGAAGAAGAAGAAGAAGAAGAAGAAGAAGAAGAAAGGTACTAAAGGTAGGATCAGATGGTGTCTCTCTCTCCAACTACAAATGACAGGAGAACTTTATTGTAAGGAAGACTGACAGAAAGAGGGAGAGAGGCACACAGATAGAGAGTGAGAGAGAGAGCAAGGGGGAACAAAGAGAGAGAGGAAAAGAGAGAGAGACAGGGAGGGTGGAAGGAAGGAAGTGGGAGAAAGAGCAAAAGGAGGATGGAGGAGATATTGTTTCATATTTCTGATAAGACACAAACAAACTGTCTCCACACTTTATACTCTAATGTGACCACACAGGCTTAACTGAATGAACAACAAAGACGGAATGCAATATGACATTTTATTAAATAGTTTGGGGAATGGCTTCGTATCTGAGGGAAAATCCTTGGAGCCAGATGATGTGATGGCAGGTAGCTCTATGCAGGGCTGCTGGCATCGGTTAATATAGCTGGTGGTGGTGGGGAGGTGAATGGTTGTCGAAAACTGTTGCTGAAAAACAAAAAGTAAGAGAACAAGGGTAAGTTGACATATAAATACATACCAAGATTTACGCCCATTAGTTGAGAGAGAGGAAGGTGATAATTGCAAGACTGAGCCCATAGGTTAAACAGCAAGCATTAGGAATGTGCATTATTGTGCCATGCTTATAGGCTATAAGGTAAATAGGTGAATGACGTTCCGCACTTGGCTAATACAAAAGAGGAGAAACAAGACGCTATGCTGATGATGATACGTCTGCATTCATTCCCACTATGTCTGTAGAATAGGAAAATAAGTATATTATGTTATGCTTACTGGATGAAGTTAAACGAGCATTCAGACCAGCCTACGTTACCACATATTTCTCTCGCCCCACACATCTCTTAGAAAACACAATACACCACAACATGCCATTACCACACGTCTTGTACATGCACAATGCCATACACTTCAATATATATAGATAAAACACTTTGTTTTCTCAGCTCCATGCCATATTCAACCCTGAATAAAATGTTGTTTTGTCAGAGCTGGTTGCTGTCTGTGGGTTGTTTTGAGTGGCCAGTCCTTTCTGATGGTGGCGTAACAAGGGCGAGGTATCGGGCCACTTGGAGTATTGTTTTCAGCGCCAGGACCTAGTTATGTGTGTGTGTGTGCCTGTTTATGTGTGTGTATGTTGTTCCGTATGTGTGTGTGCTGTTCCGACAGCGCTGTAATCTGTGTACGGGTCATCATTCTTAATGCAGCCCATATCATCAGTTCCCAGAACAGCAGGATAAATTATGTGGCGGATACATATGAAACAGGGGGCCATGCATAAACATGGGGTAGGAGGAGGGGTGTGAGGACACTGCAGGGCCGAGGTTATGGGGGCGGGGGGGTATTGCTCAGCCTGGACCACTCTCCTCCACACCTGCTTATTATTCATGAACTCCCTCTAGGGTTGTGTTACAGGCCCCTCCCCATAGTGTGTGTGTGTGTGTGTGTGTGTGTGTGTGTGTGTGTGTGTGTGTGTGTGTGTGTGTGTGTGTGTGTGTGTGTGTGTGTGTGTGTGTGTGTGTGTGTGTGTGTGTGTGTGTGCGTGCGTGCATGTGCGTGCATGCGAGTGTGTGTGTCAGGGCTGTAAGTGATGGATTGCGACAACGTCAGGGGATCAGGATTAAGATCAAACAGGGCCTCACGCCACAACATCAGGCTTGGCCACATTCTTCCGATACACACACCACCACCACCACAAGAAAAACATCAACACAAAGTCACTTCTATCCACTCAAACCAATGAAAACATCTAAAATCAGTGTGTTCAACAGCATATCCATGAGAAAAATAAGCTAAAATCATAACTTCCAATTTCTTATGAATTGGAAACCTATTGACACAGTGATGTCTGCTATTATTGGAAGCAAATCATAGAATCACAATACCGAACTCACAATACTGTATGTGGCTAGAAACTTTTTTTTTACACCTTCTACAGTTATGCAAGAATTAAAATGACTAAGAAATACTTTTAACGTATTTTTTCTATAGTGCATCAGTAATATGACCTGACCCAAACCCATCTATGTAACCAGAAACGTAAGAGCCTAGCTAATATTTTGGGGTTCATGTTCACACGTACACTTGTTGTGTTTGCACTAGACATACAGTACTGTACCAAGCAGACTGAGTTACAGTTCCCTCCCTATGGCTTTATCACAACTTCATAAAGTGTTTATTATTGCCCCCCCCCCTTTAGAGTGCACAGTGTGTGTGTGTGTGCGTGCCTGCATGCGTGAGTGAGTGCCTGCGCGTGTGTGTGTTTGCAGGTGATGGAAATGTTTACACTGGCCCTTTAATTCATCAAACACTGAAAAGAAAAAAAGCATCAGCATGCGGAGCCGGGATCTCCACACTGCATTCCAATGGGAGAAGGTTTCAATTCACTCATTATAGAAGGGTCACTCTGGGTCAAGTTCAATGCCATGGAAAAGAGAGGCTTTGCAGAGAGGAGAGCCACCCACACACAGAGCACAGCACAGGGTGTATTACCACCAACTATGGAGGCCTGCATTTTGGCCAAATACACAAAAATTACCCTCTGCTATTTACATTTCTCTCAAAAAGAAAGAAGGTGAAAGGGTGGAAAAGTAGGAGATAAAAAGCTAAGGGATATTGGGTGAGGGAGGTGGAAGGTGAGAGAACCACAAGAGAGTAAACATGATCTGGGAGAGTGTCCGGTTGTAATGATGTCATTAGTATGCATTGCACCCAGTCCTGACGCAGGATGGAAGAACGGCCACCCCCTTTCTCTCTTTCTCTTATTCTCCCTCAGCTGTGCGTCTGTCCACTCTCTCTTTTCCCTGACTCCCCCTTTCTCTCTCTTTATCTCCCATTCCCCCTCTCTGTCAGTGTGTTTCTCTTCATAATGGCTTTAGACTCTATTCAGAACAAGGGGACAGGGGGAGCTGTGGGGACCAAAGGGCCGGGGGATTGGGAGATAATGCACATGGGCAAATGGAACATGACCGCCGTGTCCAGCGTCACCGCGGAACCATTGTTTGAGCCGAGGAAGGATGACATCAGCCAGAGAGACAACAAAGCAGCCCCAGCACAATGGAGCATGCATATGAAGAAGGCTGCCACAGACCACTACAGCAAATTGGTCGAATCTCTTCAACCTCCCATTACTCATACCTCTGCATTTGGAACCTGAGCTACATGTAGGATGGAGATTGTATCGGTTTGTGAGTGTGTGTGTGTGTGTATGTGTATGCGTGCGAGCATGTGTGTGTGTGTGTACATGTATGCCTGTGTGTGTGTGTGCATGGGTGCGTTTTAGGGGGAGGGGTTAAGGTTGGTTTGCATATGCATGTGTTTTCACAGAGATTATTCATCCCCTCCCTCCCTCCCCCTCCCTTTCTCCCTTGCTCCCTCTCTCCCCCACAGCCATCTTGTGGGTCACCAGGCTGTGTAAACACAACACAGCAGCACATTGATGAGCTGGAGGCTGGAGGTAGAGAGCTGTATTACCCTCCAACTGTACACACCACCATACCTGATCTGGATCTACGGGGGGGGTATCAATGATCTGGATCTAGCGTGTACAGGTATCAATGTTAGTGTCATGTGTTCTTACAGTATGTTATTGTCAGACCTTTAATTGCACTTATGAAACATATTTTCAAGGATGTAATCTGAAAATAAAATTCATCCAGCTCCTTCCTCCATAAATTGAATACTATGGTCCACGGTCACTCTCTTCTCATTGTTCTTGGGTGGCTGGAATGTCCTGTGTTCCAGTGGCCAGAGACGTGTGTCTGTGGTGTGGGTGTAATGACAGATCAGCTCCTTTTGGACAACCCAAACCACACGCTGTCAAACCCAGTGGTCTTTCAGCAGTCAAACAAAGAGTTTACTGACTGACCATCAGTGGTTTTTCAGCAGTTGTTCTTATGGTGAGATAGTTGAACCTCACATTCAAGGGAATTTTGGACAGCTCCCAACACATATGAAGGATCTTTTCTTGATAGACATTATTGCAGAGTCTTTCACAGTTGCATTCAAACAAAACAAGCTATATGAAGAGCGTTACCTTTACCAGACCTCAGGCAAAATCCCACAGTGACTATGTGCTGGGAGAGTATGATAGTCTTCAGTTCAGTTTTCTTTTCTTTTTTTGTACAGTATAGAGTACAATATCAATAGATGCAGCCAGTTGTTTTTGCCACAGTGTTTCATCCATATCTCTCCTATCTCTAACCAGCTACCTCTCTTTTGCTTAGGGATGCTGTCCTGCTCTCTTTCAGTCAAGCTGGTCATCTTCCCTGCATACTCCCCCACCACCCACACTCCTAGACAGGAAAAACACAGTTAATTAAAATGCCTTAACTTGTAACATAATTATGAGTCTCTTTGTCAGTTCAGCTTTTTTCACCCTCCTTTTCATAGAACAATAGAAGCCCAGTAAAATGTAATTTGCTCTTTGTTAAGATTAGATTCCGCTTTTTCATCTGTTGAAACGTGAAGAAAATCAAAGCCTCCCAGTCTTTCCTTTCTCTTCCGCTTCACTCTTCCTCTCCTCTCACGAGCTTTGACAGTGTAACCATGGAAATGGGATGAAAAGAAGCCATAATTTTGCGGCGGGATTAATTCGGAGACATGAGCGATGCCATATGAAATCCATGTCAAAACCTTGCTGATTCTTTTTATTGCTAGCAGATCCACAGAAATCTGTTCCCCACGGCGTGTGATTTGACAGTCCAGTAGTTTTGGACTTAGTTCCTCCCTGCTACCTCTGACATGTTGACATTAAGTGGTTGCTGTGACAGATGTTACCCACATTTCAATCACCATTAAGCAGAAATATTGGACAGTATTTTGGTGGTAAAAGCTGAAGTGACACACACTGATACAATGCCAGGCAAGTGTAATTTTAGATGAGACTGAATGGCAACTTCAGTAGCGATGGAAATGTTTAGAGGCACAAAAAGCAAAGATCTACCACTACGATGTGTGGCCTTGTATGTTAGACTTTTCAAGTCAAGTGTGGCATTGATCATTGTAGTGCAAGTGATTGAGTATTATAATCTATGTATTATCTATAGTATACATATTGGCATTTTCTTTATCTCGGCAGTAAATTGATGCATATTTGCAGGCCCATGCCTTTCCCTCAGTATTGTTCTCCAGCTTTATCCATCTGCATTCAACAAGCATCACCAGACAGACACCAGACCCACGTCATTGGGGGAGATATGGAGCTCATATCGTCAGGATATACCTGCATGCAACAGGACTTATTGGCAATCCTACCAAAATCCCCCCAAACAAATAAACAGATGTAATGTTCAGAAAGCTTGGGCTCGGCTTCCAAAGGGCATTTAGCAGTCATGAAACTTCCACTGTATTCCATAAAAGTAAAGACGGAGGGAAAGGGACTTGGATACGGAGTTGGTGGGGGTCTTATACTAGAATATGGCCATATACTATTAACCCAAAGTATGTGGACACCTGCTTGTCGAACATCTCATTCCAAAATCATGGGCATTAATATGGAGATGGTCCCCCATTTGCTGCTATACCAGCCTCCACTCTTCTGGGAATGCTTTCCACTAGATGTAAAAACATTGCTGCAGAGACTTGCTTCCATTCAGCCACAATAGCATTAGTGAGGTCGGGCAATGATGTTGGGCGATTAGGTCTGGCTCGCAGTCGGCGTTCCAATTCTACCCAGATTCGTTCGTCGGACTCCCAGATGGTGAAGCATGATTTATCACTCCATAGAACGCGTTTCCACTGCTCCAGAGTCCAACGGCAGCGAGCTTTACACCACTCCAGCCGACGCATGGCATTGCGCATGGTAATCTTAGGCTTGTGTGCGGCTGTTCGGCCATGGAAACCCATTTCATGAAGCTCCCGACAAACAGTTATTGTGCTGACGTTGCTTCCAGAGGCAGTTTGGAAGTTGGTAGCGAGTGTTGCAACCAAGGACAAATTAATTTTACACTCTACAAGCTTCAGCACTCGGCGGTCCCGTTCTGTGAGCTTGTGAAGCCTACCACTTCGCGACTGAGCCGTTGTTGCTGCTACACGTTTCCACTTCACAGTGACGGCACTTACAGTTGACCGGAGCAGCTCTAGCAGGGTAGACATTTGATGAACTGACTTGTTGGAAAGGTGGCATCCTATGACGGTGCCACGTTGAAAGTCACCGAGCTCTTCAGGAAGGCCATCCATTCTATGGCTGTCAGCAACGGGTGTGGCTGAAATAGCAGAATCCACTAATTTGAAGGGGTGTCCACATACTGTTGTATATATAGTGTATATCCATGTCCAGTTCAGCTGCTCAAAGGTACTGTGTCCTGTTCTTGTGTCCATATTTCTTTGCTGTGCTGTGACATGGAGACTCAGTCAGAGGAACTCTGTGCTACTAAGGCAGACAGGTACAGGAAGCTGCCTCAGTTAGTGAGGTCAGTCATGTTTTGGAGAGGGATGTGACTCCATTGAGTGCTGGGACCTGTGTCACCTCTGAGATGAGCGAAAGAGTGGGAGGGTTAAGAGATGGGGTCGGTTGGCAGAGAGAGAGAGAAAGAGAGAGAGGGAGGACATAAGAGACAAAGAGCATAGAAGAATACATGTCTACAGGTATAAACAGAAGGACAGAGAAATAGGGAGACGGGGGTGGATATATAGAGAGATGCTCATTGTCCAGGTGCAGGCCTTTTAGAAGATCACAGTTTGCAGAAACGTTCAGTGACATCCACTCCCTTCGCCAGAGTTGTGATTAAAGATGAGCCTGTCACAGCAGCGCCACAGCAAGACAAGCAGAGGAATTTTTCTCTATGAAACTTTCATAGCGGTTTATATACTGACAGTGCATTATGGATGAAGAAGAAGGTCAGGACAAGATCACAAACTCCATACCCACTCTTTACCTTTACTCTTCACTACCAGAAAACACTGCATACGGACAACAGCCCATGTTTTAGCTGATAGGACTTCAGCAACTTGTTTTGTTTTGTTTTGCAAGTGCTCAAATCCCTTTCCGTGGGTTTGAGTCGGGAGGCGAGGGAAGTGTCTGCCTTTGAAATGATAAGTGGAGTCTTTCCACACCTAGGGACTCCGACTGTCACTGAAGTCTTTTTATTATTATTTATTTATTGGAATTTTAAAGCATTGTCACTGAAGTCACTGAAGTCTTTGTTCAGCAGCCTGTGGTGTACTCTACAATCAACTCTGAACGTGAGCCACTGAATAGGAATGACCATGTAACCTGGTTTGAGGTCACTTAATGAGGAAGATATATGTATATATCTTTGGTTGCATAAGCGGCCACGGTATCATCCCCTTTGAAGCTGGGCTCCCTGGTTTAGTTTTGAAGTGTTTTCAATCAGGGCTTTTCATTGAAGTTGCTGTGGTGCTGATAACATCTATAGGGGCTGCAGTTATTTATGTGGTGTATACTGTATAGGAATGCTGGAGTGTATGGTAGATGTTAATGGAAGGTGGTAATAAGAAATATCAGACATATATACAACAGAATTCAGGCAGCCTGCCAAAATGTATTTCTCTGTGTTAAGATAGAAGACCCGGCAAACAAGTTTGTTATGTTTGGATCCAGAGGTTATTTACAACATATACAGACAAAATTATAAAAATAGTTGACGGAAAATAACTTAACTTGACTGAGTATATATCTTGCAGAGTTAGTAACTAAGTGACATTGACAATGAGCCCTCCTAGAATGAGGAACACAGGCATCTGAAAAAGACCTGCCCTAACCTGGCAAAAAAGCATTCAAATCTCCTCAATAGCCTTGGTAAATTCTCAATAGTCAGTAACATTTCACTTGAAAGGCAATACAGGAAAACAATAGCCAACAATGAACACGTTTATCAAAACAACGCACATTAGCCGACATTAGCGTTTTCAATAAACAATGAAAACACACCCTAAGTAAGGAATCATCAACTAGATTCAGCCGCAGGACGATTTTTTCTTGAGCGGATGGTAAATAATTAGTAGACTGCAAGTTGATCGCAAGAAGCCCAAACAGATATAATATTTGACTTACATATAATCATTTCAAACCGTGCTTACATTTGTATACGATCACATATACTGAGTGTACAAAACATTAAGGACACCTGCTCTTTACATAACATAGACTGGCCAGGTGAGTCCAGGTGAAAGCTATCCCTTCTTGATGTTTCTTGTTAAATCCACTTCAATCAGTGTAGATGAGGTTAAAGAAGGATGTTTAAGCCTTGAGACAATTGAAGCATTGATTGTGTATTTGTGACATTCAGAGGGAGAATGGGCAAGACAAAATATTGAAGTGCCTTTGAACTGGGTATAGTAGTAGATGCCAGGTGCACTGGTTTGTGTCAAGAACTTTAACGCTGCTGGGTTTTTCACACTCAACAGTTTCCCGTGTGTATCAAGAATGGTCCACCACCCAAAGGACATCCAGCCAACTTGACACAACTGTGGGAAGCATTGGAGTCAACATGGGCCAGCATCCCTGTGGAACGCTTTCAACACCTTGTAGAGTCCATGCCCTGACGAATTTAGGCTGTCCTTAGAACTCAATATTAGGAAGGTGTCCTTAATGTTTTGTACACTCTGGTATGTATCTCTCTATTATGCATGGGAATACTTAGGAATAGAATTCCAAATTGAAAATCACTTGGAGCTGATTTGCTGGTATTTTTACAGTCTTTTATGTCCAACAATAAAAATGTATTTAAAACAATATATATATATATATATATATATATATATATATATATATATATATATATATATATTAGCTCAGAAAACTTGGGGTGCCAAATAAAATCACCCGTGGGCCAAATCTGGCCCACGGGCCACCAGTTGGTGAACCCTGCCCTAAATGGAAGAAACCAGGCTACCGAGGCGAACAACCCATGCCTAAAGAACCAGGCTTCTGAGCAGGTACGTCATGCATCTCTAAAATCTGACGGGGCACAAAGTACGTGAGGATGGTTGGGGGGTGGTCCCAGTTGGAGAATTGAGCATTGAACACCTAAAACAGCTTTTTCCTGCAATCTAGAGCCATAATCATTATGCTTAATTGTATGTCAAAAAAGCATATCTAAGCATACCTCTTGAGCTGTCTTTCTCTTCCTGACTGTTTTTTTATTTATTTTTAATTTTTTACTAAATATGCTTCTCTGCATCTCTGCTAAAATCTAGGTAAAATATTGAAAGGAATGTGTCTTAGTTAGTACATTTAGTTTTTGCTTACTTTCCTAAAGTCTACCAACCTTGACCGAAGGCATGCCAGCTAAGATACTGTAGTTAGACAAGCTAGCTTATTTATGTTGATTGATAGCCTGAAATGGCTTCTTGGCAGCTTAGAAAAAAGGGTTCCAAAAGGGTTCTGTGGCTGTCCCCATAGGATAACCCTTTTTGGTTCCAGGTAGAACCTGTGGAAAGGGTTCTACCTGGAACCAAAAGGGGTTCTTCAAAAGGGTTCTCAAATGGGGACAGTCAAATAACCTTTTTGGTTCTAGATAGTACCTAAAAAAACCAGGCTACCGAGGTGCGCAAACCATGCCTAAAGCCATAGGTCATGTTCTCCTGCTCAGACTTTGCATCAGCCAATGGTTACGTCATCGACTGTGCCATCGGGCACCAGATTGTTATAACATATGATGTGGTTAGCTGATATGTAAAATACCTATCCAGGCATTGTAAGATCTGGCATGCATCAGCAGCATCTGAGCAGAGGAACACAACTATAAACCTTACCAGCGCGTGGTCATCTACACTCTGTGCTATCTAGAACCTTAAAGGGTTCTTCGGCTGTCCCCATAGGATAACCCTTTGAAGAACCCTTTTTGGTTGCAGGTAGGTTCCAGTTCGGCAATTATTAAACAAAGACACACATTTCTAAATTAATGATAGCATGATTACCAGACTATGGCGTTTGTTCTTTAGCATAATATGAAGTAAAATGTTTGATGGGACTAGCGATACAATAGTTAGGTTAGCAAGCAATTATATCTGTAACACAGATATATATGGTGAGACATGGAGGGAAGTGTCCGACGCACTTGACGATAACTCAACTTCTCTTGATGAATGAAAGTCCCTATTTTAAGGATTTTTATTGGATTCATATTTGTAAGACTGTGTGAGTGCACACGTGTTACATGAGACTCCTCTCTCTCCCCAAACCCCTTCCTTCAGCACCTGTATTAAACACCCTCTCAGACAACCCCTACCCCGGTAACTCTCCACCCCCCTCCCCAGCTCTCAGAGTGGGACCCCCTGGTCAGTCTCACAGCAGGTCCTCTCTAGCCCATCAGACAGCACAGAGAGAAATAATTCACACTCAGTCTCATTTGAGTTATTTAGTCTATTACCCTCCTGGCTGGCTGTCCTGGCCCTGCCCACAGAGACCCAGTAGAGGAGTGGGTACCTGGGCCCACAGCCCCTTCTCCAAGAGGGCTGGTACCCCTCTCTGGGCGCTGCCATCCCAATCGGCAGCTGGCGCTGCAGGGGGGCATTGCGCAACCATGTCTGGATAGAGAGAAGTTTATGCATATATGTGTGTGTGCGTTCTATTGTGTGTGTGTGTGTGTGCAATCGTGTATGTGTATGCGTATCCATGTGTGCCCATCCCTCCCTACCCATTCCCCCATTCCAGTCCAAGTCATTATCACACCCCGATGCCCCTTTCTCTCTCTCTTTCTCAGATGAACTGATGGATTTACATGTATCTGAGTACTTGTGAAAAATAGAGGGAAAATGAAGAGTGAAGGACTGGAGAGGTGAAAGGAACACTATGATTATCACAGTTTGGAGAAGAAAAAAAGAGGGGGGGACAGTAACACCTTAAAATGTCTATTTTTGGTTGCTCTCCTTATGCTTTACACAATATGTCGCTCATTCTCTCACCTATAGTCTGATGAAGATAGTTTTTTCCTTGAGCTAGCTGCACTGAGTTCTGCACAATTTAACTGATTTAATTTAAATGACACTTCCCTGCTAGCCTACCAAAACAGTAGCTACAATTCAGTGCCGCTCTGTTTCTGCTACCTTCCATAACTGACCTTTATTTTAAGTCAACTTGGAGGAAGTATACAGTTGAAGTCGGAAGTTTACATACACTTAGGTTGGAGTCATTAAACCTCGTTTTTCAACCACTCCATAAATATCTTGTCATTTTTCCAACAATTCATTACAGACAGATTATTTCACTTATAATTCACTGTATCACAATTCCAGTGGGTCAGAGGTTTACATACACTAAGTTGACTGTGCCTTTAAACAGCTTGGAAAATTCCAGAAAATGATGTCATGGCTTTAGAAGCTTCTGATAGGCTAATTGACATAATTTGAGTCAATTCGAGGTGTTCCTGTGGATGTATTTTAAGGCCTACCTTCAAACTCAGTGCCTCTTTGCTTGACATCATGGGAAAATAAAAATAAATCAGCCAAGACATCAGAAATACAATTGTAGACCTCCAGAAGTCTGGTTCATCCTTGGGAGCAATTTACAAACGCCTGAAGGTACCACGTTCATCTGTACAAACAATAGTACGCAGGTATAAACACCATGGGACCACGCAGCCTTCATACCGCTCAGGAAGGAGACGCGTTCTGTCCATGGGGACAAAGATCGTACTTTTTGGAGAAATGTCCTCTGGTCTGATGAAACAAAAATAGAACTGTTTGGCCATAATGACCATCGTTATGTTTGGAGGGAAAAGGGGACAGCTTGCAAGCCGAAGAACACCATCCCAACCATGAAGCACGGGGGTGGCAGCGTCATGCTGTGGGGGTGCTTTGCTGCAGGAGGGACTGGTGCACTTCACAAAATAGATGTCATCATGAGGAAGGACAATTATGTGGATATACAGTATTGAAGCAACATCTCAGACATTAGTCAGGAAGTTAAAGCTTGGTCGCAAATGTGTCTTCCAAATGGACAATGACCCCAAGCATACTTCCAAAGTTGTGGCAAAATGGCTTAAGGACAACAAAGTCAAGGTATTGGAGTGGCCATCACAAAGCCCTGACCTCAATCCTATAGAAAATGTGTGGGCAGATCTGAAAAAGTGTGTGCGAGCAAGGAGGCCTACAAACCTGACTTTAGTTACACCAGCTCTGTCAGGAGGAATGGGCCAAAATTCACCCAACTTATTGTGGGAAGCTTGTGGAAGGCTACCCAAAACGTTTGACCCAAGTTAAACAATTTAAAGGCAATGCTACCAAATACTAATTGAGTGTATGGAAACTTCTGACCAACTGGGAATGTGATGAAAGAAATAAAAGCTGAAATAAATACCATTATTCTGACATTTCACATTCTTAAAATAAAGTGGTGATCCTATCTGACCTAAAACAGGGAATCTTTACTAGGATTAAATGTCAGGAATTGTGAAAAACTGAGTTTAAATGTATTTGGCTAAGGTGTATGTAAACTTCCGACTTCAATTGTAAGTCAGTTTAGAGAAAGTTTTCACAACCTGCAGTAGGTACTGAATACATTCATGTCTGTATTCACCGGAGGAAGCGGATACAACTAACCATAGATCTAGGATCAGATGATTATATCCCCAATCCTAACCTTAACCACTTGGAATGAAGAAATGTCTGACCCTGTATAAAGGGGCATCATTTTTCTTGTTTATTATTTTTGCTCTAGAATAATGGTATATAGGCCCAGAATACATGTACGTAAACCAGAGGGATGTATCAAGAAACATGGATTTCAGACACTGTCCAAGCTTCTTTGACAATATACATTGTTCAGTGAATAAAGTTAGCCTACTGTTTCAAGATAACTTTTTTGAGTTCCTGACCCCAATGGGTTGCCTACCCTCAATGGTCCCGGCTCTCACAGGGAGGGAAATGAGTAAGGGGCAAGGAGAGGAGATGTTTGGGAAGGACTACAGTATGTGATAGAAGGGAACACTGGTGGTGTTCATCCCTGAATGACAACTGAACCTAGCCGTGGAATGTTGCTTGCCATGGAATGTATAAACTCAGTTGACTTTTCCCAAATATTAAATTATTCACCACCCCAAAAAAATCAAAATTCTCAAATATGGCAAATCCATCGGCATGACCAAAAGTTTGGTCTTCTATTGTAACCAGGGAGTTTAGAAAACAACAAGTAATAGATTATTTGAAAGAGAGGAAAGCAAGTCCTGGTTTGTTTCTTCACAGAGGGCAGCATGAATAGACTTCAACTCACAGTTATTGTTTGATTGACATGCGAATTTAGCCAATTCCTCAGCTTCCTGTGTCCATGTCCATTCTGGTTCCAGCTCTCATCCAGAGACAATCCATGTCAACATCCCCTTGTGTCACAGCAGATGAGTAGTCATGACAACAAGAAATAGTTTGCCCCACAACATTAACATCTAGGGAGATGAGTGTGTCAGAGAGTTGATGCTATTGTTTGTGTGTGTCTAAGTGTTTATTTGTGTGTGTATCTTCAAGAGCACATTGAGAGTGCTGCAATTGGTGTTTGCCCTGTCCTCCTCAATCAAATTCTCTTTGGTATTTTTTTCAAGCAGGTGTTGTTATTGGCTATCCCCAAAGTGTTGGTCACACCATTTAAAAAGTGAGGATGCAGTCCGCTGCTTTGCATATGTTGGGGTTTGTTTGTCTCTGAGCGCATTGGTCTGTGTGGGATTTGATTGTTGCCACATAAATTACCTTCTTAGCAGTTGCTCTTCTTTCTCTCTCTCTCTCTCTCTCTCTCTCTCTCTCTCTCTCTCTCTCTCTCTCTCTCTCTCTCTCTCTCTCTCTCTCTCTCTCTCTCTCTCTCTCTCTCTCTCTCTCTCTCTCTCGCTCTCTCTCTCACTCTCGCTCTCTCTCTCTCTCTCTCTCTCTCTCTCTCTCTCTCTCTCTCTCTCTCTCTCTCTCTCTCTCTCTCTCTCTCTCTTTTGCCCTCTACCACTTTATCTCACACTGCATAACAGCGTAGAGACAAACATCCACATCTTTGCTAACCTTTCATCATTAAACTTTTAGCAAAGCTCTTTAACCTCTACATGTTTCCTGACTCACTTATTTTACAGAATCTTTAAAGCCAAACAATTACTCCATGACCCAGCTAAATTACTATTGCCTTTTGTTTACAAAAGAGGAATTGTCAAACAGGTAAATTACAGTTTTTCTCAATTGCTAAAACACTAAACCCTATTGTCTGAACCAAATGCTCAGTTGCCTGAACCCACTGATTGAATCAATCACTCTTTTGGCAAAACCATAAGCACTTTTCACCTGTTTAGACATAACTTGCCAACACATTTTCATTGTGATGCACCCGTGCTGCATAATGGTGAGCACAGGTGACAAAAGTCAAACACAATTAGAGCACAGGTGTCACCACTTGAACACAACAACTCAAAATTGATCACACTTGTGGCTAATGATGTGAGGGAACATATACAGTAAGCCAGTTCAGAGAGCACTGGTTTGTGAGGCCCTACAATGGATAGAAATCTGAGAGGAAGAGAACGTGTGAGAGGAGGTCGAGGTGGTCGAGGTGGTCAGCGAAGACAAAGAACAGTAATATCTGATGAAATCAGAGCTACTGTGATTGACCATGTTCTTGTCCATGGTATGAGCATGAGGGAGGCTGGACAAAGGGTACAACCAAACATCAGTAGATTCACTGTGTCCACCATAATCCGAAGATTTAGAGAAGAGAACAGGTAATTACCTTTTTTTGACATTATAGTACAGTATGTAAATGTTGACAGCAATTACTGTATGACATACTATATACTGTACCACAGTATACTGTAAGTAAATATATGTTTCAGTACATCACTGTACCAATGTACTGTAGTATTGTAATGGAGGGTTGGTCTAACTGTTTGTAGGCCTAGTATTCCATGTATATTTTTTGTAACTCCATGTTCTCTTTTTGTAGAATTGAAAGACTGCCACATGGGGGTGGGAGGACAGGTATGTTCTCCCCACACCAAGAGACCCTAATTGTTGATATGGTCCGTGAGAACAATGCCATTAAACTGAGCGAAATTCAGCAGAAGATCATTGAGGACCATTTACATTTTGAGGGTATCAACAGTCAGCCTCTCTACTGTTGATCGTGTCCTCAAGCGCAACAGACTGCGCATGAAACAGCTATACAGAGTGCCCTTTGATCGCAACTCAGACAGAGTCAAAGAGCAAAGATTCCAGTATGTACAGGTTGGCATATATCCAGACACATTCAATGTTGATTACTCTAAGTAGTGATTTACTGTAGTGGCCTAAATCACTTTTTCCGTATCACTTACAAAACTATATATTTCTACAGAGGGTTTTTCAACTGGATGCAATGGAAAGACCCCATCAATACATCTACATGGATGAAGCTGGGTTTAATCTCACCAAAAGGAGAAGGAGAGGCCGTAATGTGATTGGCCATCGGGCCATTGTTGGTGTTCCTGGGCAGCGTGGTGGCAATGTCACATTATGTGCTGCCATCAGCAATCATGGGGTTGTCCACCATCATGCCAACCTGGGGCCCTACAACACTCACGAGCTCCTCATTTTCCTCAATCACATGCGAGATGCTTTGTTAGGGCAGCAGGATGAGCATCCCATCTAAGTTGTTGTTTGGGACAATGTGAGTTTTCACAGAGCCCTCCAGGTTAGAGAGTGGTACAATATGAACCAAGGTTTTTCAATCTTTGCCTTCCACCGTACTCCCCTTTCCTAAACCCCATTGAGGAATTATTCTCCTCATGGCGGTGGAAGGTATATGAACGCCAACCTTACACCAGGGTAAATCTCCTGCAAGCCATGGGACTTGCCTGTGGTGACATAGGTGTGGAGGCATGCCAAGCCTGGATACGGCATGCCAGGGGTTTTTTCCCCCGTTGCCTGGCCAGACAAAATGTGGCCTGTGATGTGGATGAAGTCCTGTGGCCTGACCCAGTACGGAGACATGATGCTGTGGCTGAGTAATGCACTTATTTGTATATTTTTGTACTTTATTTTTACATGGGCTTACTGTACACAAGTGGCAAACGCATAAGATTTCTGTTTGTTTTTACAAGTGCTACATGTAAATGCACAAGATTTCTGTTTTGTCTTTTTGTACAAGTGCTAAATGCACAGGTTTTTTTTGTTTTGCAACATGCATTTAGCCTACAGTGAACAATAAACATTTATTTCTCCAGCTTCATGTCCTGAGCATTGTGTTTTCTATTTTTCTACGTAGTGTTTAGTGACTGTTCAGTAGTGTTTTTAATTTTGATTGACTCGGGGCACGATTTGACAACATAGTTCAGTTTTGAGCACAGATTGAACTGTTTTGAGGTGAAAGTTTGGTTTTGCAAGAAGAGTCTGAGGTTTTGTGAATGTAGCTTGAAAATTGGGTTTTGTGTTCACAGTTAAGAGAAAAGGAGAGCAGCTTTCAAGAAATGTGTCTTAGCAATCGAGAAAAACTGTAAATTAAGTGGATGGAGGCAGGGATTGTTATGGTAAATATTAATGTAAGTGAAAGCAGTGAAGGAATCAACGTGTTATGGAGTTGCAGAGAAGGAATCAAAGTGTTATGGAGTTGCAGTCACATGGCCAGACGTGTATAGTAGAGGTAATAACAAGATTATCATGATTGGCTGTATGAAATAAATATGCCCAAATATTTAGGAAGATATCATCATTTCATGGAGTATGTGAAGGAAGAAACCACATGGAAAAAGTGTACTCTTTCCAACAATTGTTTACAGACAGATTATTTCACTTATAATTAACTGTATCACAATTCCAGTGGATCAGAAGTTTACATACAATAAGTTGACGGTGCCTTTAAACAGCTTGGAAAATTCCCGAAAATGATGTCATGGCATTAGAAGCTTCTGATAGGCTAATTGACATCATTTGAATCAATTGGAGGTGTACCTGTGGATGTGTTTCAAGGCCTACCTTCAAACTCAGTGCCTCTTTGCTTGACATCATGGGAAAATCAAAAGAAATCAGCCAAGGCCTCAGAAAAACAATTGTAGACCTCCAGAAGTCTGGTTCATCCTTGGGAGCAATTTCCAAATGCCTGAGGGTACCATGTTCATCTGTACAAACAATAGTACGCAAGTATGAACACCATGGGACCACACAGCCGTCATACCGCTCAGGAAGGAGACGCGTTCTGTCTCCTAGAGATGAACGTACTTTGGTGCAAAATGTGCAAATCAATCCCAGAACAACAGCAAAGGACCTTGTGAAGATGCTGGAGGAAACAGGTACAAAAGTATCTATATCCACAGTAAAACGAGTCCTATATCGACATAACCTGAAAGGCCGCTCAGCAAGGAAGAAGCCACTGCTCCAAAACCGCCATAAAAAAGCCAGACTACGGTTTGCAACTGCACATGGGGACAAAGATCGTACTTTTTGGAGAAATGTCCTCTGGTCTGATGAAACAAAAATAGAACTGTTTGACCATAATGACCATCGTTATGTTTGGAGGAAAAAGGGGGTTGCTTGCAAGCCGAAGAACACCATCCCAACCGTGAAGCACGGGGGTGGCAGCATCATGCTGTGGGGGTGCTTTGCTGCAGGAGGGACTGGTGCACTTCACAAAATAGATGGCAACATGAGGAAGGAAAATTATGTGGATATATTGAAGCAACATCTCAAGACATCAGTCAGGAAGTTAAAGTTTGGTCGCAAATGCGTCTTCCAAATGGACAATGACCCCAAGCATACTTCCAAAGTTGTGGCAAAATGGCTTAAGGACAACAAAGTCAAGGTATTGGAGTGGCCATCACAAAGCCCTGACCTCAATCCTATAGAAAATGTGTGGGCAGAACTGAAAAAGCGTGTGTGAGCAAGGAGGCCTGCAAACCTAACTCAGTTACACCAGCTCTGTCAGGAGGAATGGGCCAAAATTCACCCAACTTATTGTGGGAAGCTTGTGGAAGGCTACCCGAAACGTTTGACCCAAGTTAAACAATTTAAAGGCAATGCTACCAAATACTAATTGAGTTTATGTAAACTTCTGACACACTGGGAATGTGATGAAATAAATAAAAGCTTAAAAAAATCATTCTCTCTACTATTATTCTGACATTTCACATTCTTAAAATAAAGTGGTGATCCTAACTGACCTAAGACAGGGACTTTTTACTAGGATTAAATGTCAGGAATTGTGAAAAACAGAGTTTAAATGTATTTGGCTAAGGTGTATGTAAACTTCCGACTTCAACTGTATATCAATCAACAAAGAGGTAAGACTATGTATGCTATAAGAATATGTTGAAGGCTAGCTGTATTGGGTGCAGTTGACTGAACTGCTCACTTTTCTGTCTGTGTCTCCAGGTATACAGAAGAGGTGGCATATAAAGGTATGTCAATGGTATGTTATGCTGATCACATTTACCATCCTCCTCCCTTACTTCTTCAATGAATATCCCATAGGCCTCTACATTATGGACAAGGCATTTTTCTGAAAACAATTATCAAAACAGTTTTTTTTCATTCACATTCAGCACAAAAACCAAGGTATGAATTCTGTTGTGTGCATGTTTTGTTAATCATCTGTATAATTACTATTTTTGGGATTCACATACTTCACCCTCCCTAAACTTCTGATGAATATAACAGGAAACCTGTTCGATCACCATGCAATGCAAAATCATTCTGGCTATGGATATGGAGAACATCAACACATTAACATCAACATGCCAGAGGATATACCCATTGGACTTGGGGTCTACTGGGAGTTTACCTCATATTTGGATTTTCTAATTCTGCTTTGCCACTAAAATCATAATAAACATTGAGAACTCAAATATTGTGTTCTTGTTGTTATTGTTATGCATATTATTATTATTATTATTATTTTTTTTTTTTTATTTTTTTTTTTTATTAATAATTATTATAATAATATTAATAAGGGAGGGGGGATAGTTCAAAAATGATCCCCAAAAGGTTCTTCAAAAAGTTATTTGAGGATCCATTAAAAGGGGTTCTTTGAAGAAATTATAGGGGTTCCCCCACAGTTTGAATTTGAAGAACCCCTAAAGGGTACTCCAGGAACCTTTTCCTTTAGAGTGTATGAGGTAACATCAGGGCTTGGCCTATGCTAAAAGTGGTTGTTAGGTGTTAAGCCTGGGTTAAAAGATAATTCAAATTATTAAAAGACAAAAAAGCTATTATGATTGTGTTGTATTTTGGAAATAAAGAAAGACAATAGTTGGTAGTGGTAATATTTCACTCAGTACAGAAACTAGTAGGTGGCTTAATTTACCCTGTCCTGAGGCTTAACTTACCCCATTCTCATGGTAAATTGTGCTAAGAGAGCAGTTTTTGGACAAGCTATGTTTTCAAAACTATTGTTTACATTAATTCTGATTATATCAAGGGATACACAACATCCTGTAATATATGTAGATATCTTTGTTAGAAAGAATACTATATTTCCCTTGACGGAGTGATGCTGATTGTAAAAAATTGCTAAACTTACCACACTCTCCCCCTACTGATTACAGGAAGAGCAGCGAGAGCACGCACCCTCACCTCTCTCTTCTTCTTTTCCCTCTCTCTCTCTCCTTCTCTCTCTCTCTACCTCCATCTATCTGTTTCGCTTTCACTCTTTCTCTGACTCTCTCTCCATCCCCTTCTTCCCCTTCATCTCTACCCCTCTCTCCCTCTGCTGTCTCTCTCTCTCTCTCTCTCTCTCTCTCTCTCTCTCTCTCTCTCTCTCTCTCTCTCTCTCTCTCTCTCTCCCTTCATCCCTTTCTCCCCATCTAGCCTTTCATACTAAAGACCTACTCTCTCTCTCACACATGTTGAATTATTTGAACTGCACTCTTCAGTATTTCTCCAGACAACTCACATGAGACTCCCACCCTCCTCTTCATTATCCATTCTTCCTCTCTTCTCTTTTTTTTACAGCTCTTCAGCTCTATCCCTCCTTCTCTCTAGCACCTAACTCATCTCTAAGCCTTAACCATGCAGCATTAAAGTATAGAGCTGAAACAGTGGCTTGTATTTGTTTGATGTATCCCTCTCATAAGGTACACACAGTCACACACATAGGCAGTTGCACATACACACAAATCTACACACACACACACACATAAAGTCAATGGTTATTTAGGAGCACAACACCGGAACAGCAGTCACATATGTTCACATTGTAGCGTGCAAATACACACATGCCCATCCATCCCCCACCCCCCTCCCCGCCCCCTCCTGCACACACACACACACACAGAACAGGCGTATTTCATTGAGTCAGGCAGTCAAAGACGTCCAAAGTTGGCTGTAATAATCCATTGGTTCTGTTCTCTGCTGATTCGGGGATCTAAGCCTGTACAATTATTCAAATCCAGGCTTTTAGTTGCAGCACACCTCTCTCCATGGGGCTGTGGCTCTGTAATCTTGCCTTTGGTCCTGCATTTCAAATGGCCTTAACTCCCATAAGGAATGCATATGAAGAGCAGCACTAGTGGCTAATCTGCCTGTTTAAGTTGCTGGAACTTACACCTGTCATGTTGTCTCGTGCCAGGGCTTGTGGCTGCTGATAGCCATAGCAGCCCTTTTTTCAAGATCATCCTGTGGAGAGACCCCTTTTTTATTAGTTCTTTCTCTCCTCCTCCTCCTCTGCTCGCTGTCATACTTTCTAACTCAGGGAGACGAGAGATTGTATCCCCTGGCTGGTTATGTGAGCTCGCCACTGCTGTGACACAGGTCGTGTCACGGAAACGTAATTTGAGTCGGCCATAATCTGACAACTCCTGAGTTGAGGATTGTGTGTATGTACACACAATCCTCTGTAGCTCAGTTGGTAGAGCATGGCGTTTGCAACGCCAGGGTTGTGGGTTTGATCCCCACGGGGGGCCAGTATGATAAAAGTATGAAAATGTATGCACTTACTAACTGTAAGTCGCTCTGGATAAGAGCGTCTGCTAAATGACTAAAATGTTTTTTTTTAAATGTACACATGGAGAGAGCTATAGGGAAAAGTGAGAGGGGGGGTTGGATGGAGAGGGAGATCAGGCAGGCAGAGAAGAACTTGAAAATCCAATAGTTGCTTTAGTTAAAAAGGCTGTCAAATTTTTGGGGGTATGTGGTCGTCCAGTTAATCTTTGCAAATGGGAGTTGAGTGGGATCCCCACCCTCTGTGTTTTGGCATCCAAGTCAGCCTGTGAGTATGTGTGTGTACATGTGTGTGCGCTGAGTATGTTTTGTAGCAGTGTTTTGAGCTCAGGGACATCGTGTTAACTTCCCATTGCTGCACAGACACAGACACACACACACACACACACACACACACACACACACACACACACACACACACACACACACACACACACACACACACACACACACACACTGGAGCGACCATTTGTAGGGCTGGGACAGCGATCAGCTCAGGACAGCTGCACAGCAGCCCCAGGTAACATGGAGCTTGCAGCACCTCAAAGCGATAGGGGATCGCTGTCGTTCCGACATCTGCCTCGGCACACTCACACACATACTGTTTTCAACTGCTTTTTTGGCTATAACAAGCGTTTGTATGAGCTGGTGACCATATGTTCCCATAGCCTCAATAACATGCTACAAGTCACACTCCCTTGAGTTCAAATGGACAAAGAACATGTGGATGTACTATCCTTTGGGAGAGTCTAGACAAGGAGTTTAAAGACTTTTTGCACTGTTTAGCTGGCAGGGTACAGCTGTGCTTAGGCCCTTTGCTACTGGCTGACAGGCTGTCATGGCCTGGATGTTTACCCAGGCGGGGGACACTGCCAGCAGGCTAAGGCTGTACGCGCAGCCCAGGCTCGGGTGTGGCCTGGGAGGTTTAGCTCCAGTGGTGGATCTAATATCCATGTTGGCTGAACAGCGTGGGCACCATCTGGCTGTCTGTCCCTCTAGGTCTGCAGCCCGTCCCACACACCCATTTAGGCCTTTGTATGAGTCACACACATTAATACACACAGACTTTGGGTATTCCGTTTAATGGTGTGACATAGATGTTTTAGCTGTTTTGTGCTATGATAGTGATCATAACCTTATTACAATTTTAAGGGTACATTAGCTAATGTTCTGGGAATGTTCTTGGTTTGCTGTAACCCTTGTCCATGTCATGTCTTAGCTACATTGAATTGTAAACCATAAACATACAGTACCAGTCAAAAGTTTGGACACACGTACCTACTCAAGGGTTTTTCATTATTTTTACTATTTTCTACAAACTATGAAATAACACATATGGAATCATGTAGTAACCAAAAAAGTGTTAAACAAATTTCATATTCTTCAAAGTAGCCACCCTTTGCCTTGATGACAGCTTTGCACACTCTTGTCAAACACGGCTTTTCTGACATTTACATTTTAGCAGACACTCTTATCCAGAGGGACTTACAGGAGCATTTAGGGATAAGTGCCTTGCTCAGGGGCACATCGACAGATTTTTCACCTAGTTGGCTCTGGGATTAGAACCAGCTACCTTTCAGTTATTGGCACAACGCTCTTAACCACTAAGCTACCTGACACCCCAGGCATTCTTGAAATGTATTGCGTAGTTGATCTGCATAAGTGTTGCTCTCCACTTTCTGGAGGGCCGAGTTTTGAAATCAGTGGAATTAGAGTATGATAGCTAAGGAGCTGGAGAAAACACCTGTCTCCGGATTACTTTTTCAAACTAAGGGCAACCATGGCAGATTTATGCAGGGTAGTAACGTCATTAGTTGGGGTTATGGTTCATTGATTAGATATCTAGCTAGCTAGCTACATGTCTTAACAAATGACTCCACTATGCAAGTATCCATTTCAATAGCATGTCACTGCGACAACTGGTAAATTCGCTCTGGCTATCTACTCCGATTTCCTAGCATGGGTAAGATAGTCTAGCTAGCTACATTTTCAGATATTACACGTTTCTAATTTTGACAGAAAGTCGTTTGCATTGCAAGTTTAAGTGTACTGTTAGTTAGCTAGCTAATGTTAGCTGGCTGGCTCGCTAGCTAAAGTTACGTGTATGATCTTATTATTTGTATCTCGGAGCCATTTGCTTTTCTAGTTGGTTAGATACCTGCAGATTCATGCAGAGTTGTAACGTCATGAGTTGGGATTATGGTTCATTGTTTACCTACCTAGATAGCTAGCTACATGTCTTAACAAAAGACTCCACAATGCAAGTAACCATTTCGGGTGTGTTCATAAATTCAGTCTGAGTATGCCAAAGCGCAGAATAACTGATGAATTTACGAACACTCAACACCCGTTGAATATGGCCGGTGTTAGTAAACGTAGGCCAAAAAGCGTATTAAATTGTTGCCAGCATCACAGCTACAGTCACCAACGCTCTGTATAACATGAAAACAGCCTAACCAGCTATGCTAGTCGAGTAAAATGGTCAGTGGGGTGTTCTCTCATTTATGTCTGGAAGTAGCTGATGTTAGCCAGTTAGCTTGGGTGCTTGACTGCAGTTTTGAGGTCAGAACGCTCAGATCAACCCTACTCATCGGCCAGAGCGTCCAGTGTGCGCTCTGAACGCTCTGAGAGTGAAACGAGATGGGTGGGGCTAAAGCTTAAGAGGGTGTGAACGATTCTGAATGGGTGTAGACAAAGAAGACCCCTCCAGTAGGTACCAAAACATTCAACGGCCTTTTTCTCAAAAGTGTGGTTACAAGTTCATCAACTTTCAAAGCAGAATTACTTTCCCATTGTTCCTCAAATGTAGTGTGTGACATACCATTTTGTAGCTCTGTGTCTCTGCTTTTATCCAATGTTGCTACATAATGTTGTCATATGGAATTACCAACATACCCTCTGGCTTTCAGAAACAAATGTATTTAGCCCCAGAGACCACTAAGACTTGGCCATGTCTCTCACCATGTGTAAAATACATGTACAGTAGGCCTATGGTTTTTCCAAACCTTCTTTTAAATGTCAAACTGAACACTACAGTTCTTTGAACCAACTATGCCATGAGTTCTGGACCTTTATGGCAGAAGTTAATACGTAAATGCCCAATTTTACCCCCCCAAAAGCGCTATGCTGTTCTTGCATGGCTAAATGCTTTCACAGAGGCTGTTTGTTGTGTATGTTTTTTATTTATTTATGTATTTATTTATGTATTTATGCTGTTCACTGACGACAGCTCAGCGTTCAACACCATAGTGCCCTCAAAGCTCATCACTAAGCTAAGGACCCTGGGACTAAACACCTCCCTCTGTAACTGGATCCTGGACTTCCTGACGGGCCGCCCCCAGGTGGTAAGGGTAGGCAACAACACCTCTGCCACGCTGATCCTCAACACGAGGGCCCCTCAGGGGTGCATGCTTAGTCCCCTCCTGTACTCCCTGTACACCCACGACTGCGTGACCAAGCACGATTCGAACACCATCATTACGTTTTCCGACGACACAACGGTGGTAGGCCTGATCACCGACAACGATGAGACAGCCTACAGGGAGGAGATCAGAGACCTGGCAGTTTGGTGCCAGGACAACAACCTCTCCCTCAAAGTGATCAAGACAAAGAATCTGATCGTGGACTACAGGAAAAGGACGGCCGAGCACGCCCCCATTCACGTCGATGGGGCTGTAGTGGAGCGAGTTGAGAGCTTCAGGTTCCTTGGTGTCCACAGCACCAACAACCTGTCATGGTCCAAACACACCAAGACAGTTGTGAAGAGGGCATGCCTTTTCTCCCTCAGGAAACTGAAAAAATTTGGCATGGGTCTTCAGATCCTCAAAAAGTTCTACAGCTGCACCATCGAGAGCATCCTGACTACCTTGTCCAAGACCTGCTGTTTTCAACTCTCTCTCTCTACTGCACCTGCTATTTCAACCTCTAAATGCCCGGCTATGAAAAGCCAAGTGACATTTACTCATGATGTACTGACCTGTTGCAACCTCTACAACCACTGTGATTATTATTTGACCCTGCTGGTCATCTATGAACGTTTGAACATCTTGGAGAAAAATCTGGCCTTAATGGCCATGTACTGTTATAATCTCCACCCGGCACAGCCAGAAGGGGACGGGCCACCCCTCAGAGCCTGGTTCCTCTCTTGGTTTCTTCCTAGGTTTCTGCCTTTCTAGGGAGTTTTTCCTAGCCACCTTGCTTCTATATCTGCATTGATGCTGTTTGGGGTTTCAGGCTGGGTTTCTGTATAACATTTTGTGACATCTGCTGATGTAAAAAGGACTTTATAAATAAATATGATTGATTGATTGATTGGTTGCATTATCACCTGGTATGGCAACTGCTCGGCATCTGACCGCAAGGCTTTACAGAGGGTAGTGCGTACGGCACAGAACATCACTGTGGCCAAGCTTCCTGCCATCCAGGAGCTCTATACAAGGCGGAGTCAGAAGAAGAACCTAAAAAAATATATATTATACTCTGCTGCTACTCGCTGTTTATTATCTACAGTGCATTCGGAAAGTATTCAGACCCCTTGACTTTTTCCAAATGTAGTTACGTTAATCTATACACAATGCCCCATAATAACAAAGCGAAAATGGCTAATTCATTCAAAATAAAAAACAGAAATATCTCATTTTCATAAGTATTCAGACCCTTTGCTATGAGACAATAAATTGAGCTCAGGTGCATCCTGTTTCCATTGATCATCCTTGAGATATTTCTACAACTTGATTGGAGTCCAACTGTGGTAAATTAAATTGATTGCACACACCTGTCTACATAAGGTCCCACAGTTGACAGTGCATGTCAGAGCAAAAACCAAGCCATGAGGTTGAAGGAATTGTCCATAGAGCTCCAAGACAGGATTGTGTCGAGGCACAGATCTGGGGAAGGACACCAAAACATTTCTGCAGCATTAAAGGTCCCCAAGAACACAGTGGCCTCCATCATTCTTAAATGGAATAAGTTTGGAACCACCAAGCCTCTTCCTATAGCAATCAGGGGAGAAGGGCCTTGGTCAGGGAGGTGACCAAGAACCCGATGGTCACTCTGACAGAGTTCCAGAGGTCCTCTGTGGAGATTGGAGAACCTTCCAGAAGGACAACCATCTCTGCAGCACAAGATTCTCTGGTCTGATGGCCTGAATGCTATGGCCTGAATGCCAAGCGTCACGTCTGGAGGAAACCTGGCACCATCCCTATGGTGAAGCATGGTGGTGGCAGCATCATGCTGTGGGGATGTTTTTCAGCGGCAGGGACTGGGAGACTAGTCAGGATTAAGGGAACTATGAACTAAGCAAATTACAGAGATCCATGATGAAAACCTTCTCCAGAGTGCTCAGGACCTCAGACTTGGGCGAAGGTTCACCTTCCAACAGGAAAACGACCCTAAGCACACAGCCAAGACAACGCTGGCTTCGGGACAAGTCATGCCCGGACTTGAACCCGATCGAACATCTCTGGAGAGACCTGAAAATAGCTGTGCAGTGACGCTCCCCATCCAACCTGACAGAGCTTGAAAGGATCTGCAGAGAAGAATGGGAGAAACTCCCCAAATACAGGTGTGCCTAGCTTGTAGTGTCATACCCAAGAAGACTCAAGGCTGTAATTGCTGCCAAAGGTGCTTCAACAAAGTACTGAGTAAAGGGTCTGAATACTAATGTAAATGTGATATTTCAGTTTATTAATACATTTGCAAAAAATGTCTAAAGACCTGTTTTTGCTTCGTCATTATGGGGTATTGTGTGTAGATTGATGAGAAAAAAAAATATTGAATCAATTTTAGAATTAGTCTGTAACGTAACAAAATGTGGAAAAAGTCAGTTGGTCTGAATACTTTCTGAATGCACTGTATGCAAAATGACATGACACCTACCTAAATGTACATATTACCCCAATTACATCGATTAACCCGTACCCCCACACATTGACTCGGTATTGCTACCCCCTGTATATAGCCATGTTATTGTTATTTTATTGTGTTATTTTTTTAAACTTCAGTTTATTTAGCAAATATTTTCTCACTCTGCACTGTTCGTTAACGCCTTGTAAGTAAGCATTTCACGGTAAGGTCTACACCTGTTGTATTCGGCACATGTGACAAATAAAATGTGATTCTATTTTATTTATTAGGATCACCATTAGCTGTTGCACATACAGCAGCTACTCGTCTTGGGGTCGAACTTGTATCAGTGTGCACAGAAAGAGATGAAGTTCATGCAGGTATTACTGTCTTATAATAGAGCGTATTTTGGACCGAAACACTCATACACACATCCTATCTGAGATTATAATCAGTGAGAGTCCTTTCCCAGGCATGGAGAGTTCAGCGGTACTGAGTGGGAGGGCTGCAGTAAGCTGACGCTTTTGTGGCTATCATGGCTTTGACAACTCTCTCTCCTCTTTGTGTGTGTGGTACGTCGCTCTGTCTCTCTCGCTCTCTCACACAAACACACACTCTCTCTATCGCTCTCTCTACTCCTTTCCCCCCACTCTCTCTCTCCCCAACTCTCTCTCTCTCTCTCTCTCTCTCTCTCTCTCTCTCTCTCTCTCTCTCTCTCTCTCTCTCTCTCTCTCTCTCTCTCTCTCTCTCTCTCTCTCTGTATCTCGTTCTGACTCCTGTACCTAATGTTCTGTACCACCTGCCAGTGTGTTTGGGTGCAGGGTGCTTGTGGTGATGTGTGGGTGGGCCTGGACCAATGACTCATTAACTGTGTTCTCCCTTGGATAGTATTTTCAATAGCAGAACACAGTCTCATTTCACATTCACCACAGACTCAAAGATGGACATTTCTATTACATTTTACATTTACATTTTAGTCATTTAGCAGACGCTCTTATCCAGAGCGACTTACAGGAGCAATTAGGGTTAAGTGCCTTGCTCAAGGGCACATTTACGTCATTTAGCAGACGCTCTTATCCAGAGCGACTCACAAATTGGTGCATTCACCCTATAGCCAGTGGGATAACCACTTTACAAAAATTTTTTTTTGGGGGGGTAGAAGGATTACTTTATCCTATCCCAGGTATTCCTTAAAGAGGTGGGGTTTCAAATGTCTCCGGAAGGTGGTGAGTGACTCCGCTGTCCTGGCGTCGTGAGGGAGCTTGTTCCACCATTGGGGTGCCAGAGCAGCGAACAGTTTTGACTGGGCTGAGCGGGAACTATGCTTCCGCAGAGGAAGGGAGCCAGCAGGCCAGAGGTGGATGAACGCAATGCCCTCGTTTGGGTGTAGGGACTGATCAGAGCCCGAAGGTACAGAGGTGCCGTTCCCCTCACTGCTCCATAGGCAAGCACCATGGTCTTGTAACGGATGCGAGCTTCAACTGGAAGCCAGTGGAGTGTGCGGAGGAGGGGGGTGACGTGAGAGAACTTGGGAAGGTTGAACACCAGACGGGCTGCGGCATTCTGGATGAGTTGTAGGGGTTTAATGGCACAGGCAGGGAGGCCAGCCAACAGCGAGTTGCAGTAATCCAGACGGGAGATGACAAGTGCCTGGATTAGGACCTGTGCCGCTTCCTGTGTAATGCAGGGTCGTACTCTCCGAATGTTGTAGAGCATGAACCTGCAGGAGCGGGTCACCGCCTTGATGTTATCGCCATTACAGAATTACATTCAACCTTCACATAATTTTTGCTTGTTTCTGAGTAATATGTCTGTCCAGTTTGTTGTGGTGGTTTTCTTCAATATTTTGTTTGGAATTTTGAAGTCGAGGGGAAACTCCTGTGTGACAGTTGCAGGACTAGATAATGGGGTTGAGGGTTACGTCTAATGGTGGTCTGTTGTTGAACCTCTCTGCTGAGCATATCACCCAGTCACAGAGGGAGAATTCTAGGGTTTGCGGTCTCTCACTCTTTCTTTAAATAAGGGCAGGGAATAGGGAGAAGAAGTGGCTAACCTTTTAGTCTTTCTCCACTCCTCTATACTGTACCAACTCTCTCTAATGCAATCTCCACTCCTCCTTATTTAATATATCCTTCCTTTTCTAACCAGCTTTACCGATCACAGAGTATCTGTCTCAAACCTCCTTTCATCCTATCATCCCTCTATACTGGATCCCTCCCCCATCTCTGGTCATCTGTGAGCTGCCCCCCACCTCCCCTCATTTCCTCTGTATCATATAGTAGAGAAGGCCTCAGGGCTTCCTCTAAAGGGAATTGTTTTCTTAGACTATGACCTCTGACCTTTGTGACTGTTGACCCTGCAGCATCCCAGCTGTGGGAGTGGTAGCATGGTTGGATTGTTTGGATGCAGAATACCTCAAGACAGATACACAGATGCACACAAACACACACACGCACACACACACACTTCAATGATGATAATGAGTTTGATTGTGCAATATCTTAAATGAATGGCTCTTCTATGGAAGCCCTACTCCTACAGCAGTAGTGCTGGGTTTTAACTGCACCAGACCTTTGGCTAATATTCCCACATGAGTATTATTTACAGTACGTGTTATCATATAATGGCTTAACTCCAGAAAAGGCAGGGTATTTCTTTCCATGGAATGTACATTTGATTAAAGGCAGTATATGGATTTATACAAGGGATCATAATCTGACCAGCGTAATGCCAGCGCATGATCATTCAACACAGACTGAGACGGCTCACTTTTCGTCCCAACACACTGGAATCAAATGGTGCAAAGCCAGGAGCATATAGGCTTTCAACACTCTCATTTTACCCTGTATTTTCCTAGCACCATAGCTGTGAAATGTCTTCCAGTTTTATATACATTGAGTGGACACATGCCAAATTGGAAGGACCATTCTAGAGCTAGAGCGAGGGGCCTTGTCAAAATCCATAAGTCTGACATGTTTTAGAAAATTGCCCGCAACGTGGTGAAGTGGTGTGGAATGGGGGGTTGGACTGTCGGATTGTTGGCTCTAATAATGAGATCACTACTACAGCCTCTCGCTCATTCCCTTTGAGAGAGAGAGACTGAGAGTGGGAGAATGTATGCGTTGAGCAACTCGCCCAGCGAGAGAGAGATCCTCCCGAAAGCACTTCCATGTCCATGCTATTATCCATTTTTCACGTCCAATTGCTCTGTTACGGTAATCGTCAGAGGCCCACCATGGGCCGATTACTCACAGCTGACTTCAGAGGGGCCTGCTGAACACTCCCGCCGTTCTCCTGCTGGCTCTTTATGCACTATTAACCCATTTTTGCTTATTAATTCCCTCCCAGTCATTCCGGAGCGGCCACTGCATGATATCCGTCATCATTCCATGCCTATTAGCAGAACGGCCAACAGTTATTCTGTGTGCACTACCATAGTCCTGTTTTCTGCTCCACTCTTGAAGGAAATGTAATCGCTTGAGTGCTGTGCACAGAGACAAGAGCAATGTAGGTTCCACGTTTATGAAGTAATCTTGGAGTTGTTGGGTGTTTTTCATATCGGCAGTTGCTCAAGTTTATTTCTGCATGTCTTTTGTGGCTAAATGCTCCTAGGAAGGTTATTGTGAAGGTGTCTGTAAAAGCATTTCAATGACTTTCTATTGTTTTTTAATCTCATTTGTTGGTGGCAGCTCAGAGGCCACCATATTTGTTTCAACATTGTAAAGGCCATTTGCAAGGTTATTGAGAAGATAATAATACAGTCTAATTACATATGATAAGCATACCCATAACATGATGCAGCCACCACCATGGTTGAAAATATGAAGAGTCGTACTCAGGGATGGGTTGTGTTGGATTTGCCCCAAACATAACACTTTTTTGTATTCAGGACATAAAGTTCCTTTCTTTGACACATTTTTTGCAGTTTTACTTTAGTGCCTTACGGCAAATAGGATGCATCTTTTGGAATATTTATTTTTATTTTTATTTTCATTGTCATTTACTCTACCAGTCAAAAGTTTGGACACATCTACTCATTCAAGGGTTTTTCATTATTTTTACAATTTTTTTACATTGTAAAATAAAAGAGAAGACATCAACACTTTGAAATAACACATATGGAAACATGTAGTAACCAAAAAAGTGTTAAACAAATCAAAATATATTTGATTTGAATGCCAAGAGTGTGCAAAGCTGTCATCAAGGCAAAGGGTGGCTATTTAAATAATCTCAAATCTCAAATATATTTTTATTTGTTTAACACTTTTTTGGTTACTACATGACTCCGTATGTTGTATTTCATAGTTTTGATGTCTTCACTATTATTCTACAATGTAGAAAATAGTAAAAATAAAGAAAAACCCTTGAATGAGGAGGTGTGTCCAAACTTTTGACAGGTGTTGTATATAAATGCCTGGAATATTTTAATTTTTGAGAATCTCTTATACAATGTCTTAAAGATATGTATAGTAACCCTAGGTGGAAAATAGTAAATAATGGCTAGCTCTCAGAAACGATTAAAGTATCAAGAGGAGTAAAATAAGGTTATCCACTATCGGCATATCTATTTATATTGGCCATCGAAATATTAGCTATTAAAATCAGATCCAACAATAATATCAAGGGGCTAGAAATCTAGGGCTTAAAAACAAAGGTGTCATTGTACGCTGATGATTCATGTTTTCTTTTAAATCCACAATTTGGATCCCTCCACAGCCTCATAGAGGATCTAGATAATTTTTCTAACGTCTCTGGATTACAACTGAATTATGATAAGTGTACTATATTATGTATTGGATCACAAATATATATATATTTTACATTACTATGACAGACAAAATGAGTAAAAAAATTCCAGAAAATCACATTGTAGGATTTTTTATGAATTTATTTGCAAATTATGGTGGAAAATAAGTATTTGGTGAATAACAAAAGTTTCTCAATACTTTGTTATATACCCTTTGTTGGCAATGACACAGGTCAAACATTTTCTGTAAGTCTTCACAAGGTTTTCACACACTGTTGCTGGTATTTTGGCCCATTCCTCCATGCAGATCTCCTCTAGAGCAGTGATGTTTTGGGGCTGTCGCTGGGCAACACGGACTTTCAACTCCCTCCAAAGATTTTCTATGGGGTTGAGATCTGGAGACTGGCTAGGCCACTCCAGGACCTTGAAAAGCTTCTTACGAAGCCACTCCTTCGTTGCCTGGGCGGTGTGTTTGGGATCATTGTCATGCTGAAAGACCCAGCCACGTTTCATCTTCAATGCCCTTGCTGATGGAAGGAGGTTTTCACTCAAAATCTCACGATACATGGCCCCATTCATTCTTTCCTTTACACGGATCAGTCATCCTGGTCCCTTTGCAGAAAAACAGCCCCAAAGCATGATGTTTCCACCCCCATGCTTCACAGTAGGTATGGTGTTCTTTGGATGCAACTCAGCATTCTTTGTCCTCCAAACACGACGAGTTGAGTTTTTACCAAAAAGTTCTATTTTGGTTTTTCTCTGACCATATGACATTCTCCCAATCCTCTTCTGGATCATCCAAATGCACTCTAGCAAACTTCAGACGGGCCTGGACATGTACTGGCTTAAACAGGGGGACACGTCTGGCACTGCAGTATTTGAGTCCCTGGCGGTGTAGTGTGTTACTGATGGTAGGCTTTGTTACTTTGGTCCCAGCTCTCTGCAGGTCATTCACTAGGTCCCCCCGTGTGGTTCTGGGATTTTTGCTCACCGTTCTTGTGATCATTTTGACCCCACGGGGTGAGATCTTGCATGGAGCCCCAGATCGAGGGAGATTATCAGTGGTCTTGTATGTCTTCCATTTCCTAATAATTGCTCCCACAGTTGATTTCTTCAAACCAAGCTGCTTACCTATTGCAGATTCAGTCTTCCCAGCCTGGTGCAGGTCTACAATTTTGTTTCTGGTGTCCTTTGACAGCTCTTTGGTCTTGGCCATAGTGGAGTTTGGAGTGTGACTGTTTGAGGTTGTGGACAGGTGTCTTTTATACTGATAACAAGTTCAAACAGGTGCCATTAATACAGGTAACGAGTGGAGGACAGAGGAGCCTCGTAAAGAAGAAGTTACAGGTCTGTGAGAGCCAGAAATCTTGCTTGTTTTAGGTGACCAAATACTTATTTTCCACCATAATTTGCAAATAAATTCATTAAAAATCCTACAATGTGATTTTCTGAATAAAAAAATAAAAAAATCTAAATTTGTCTGTCATAGTTGACGTGTACCTATGATGAAAATTACAGGCCTCTCTCATCTTTTTAAGTTGGAGAACTTGCACAATTGGTGGCTGACTAAATACTTTTTTCCCCACTGTACCTAACAACTTGTTTTTTAAATTATATGACCAAAACATATTCCATTTTATTTGGAATGGCAAGCCAGACAAAATTAAACGGGCCTATTTATATAATGAATATGAATTCGGAGGTCAGAAATTAATAAATATTAAACCATTAGACATCTCACCAAAGGCTGCAGCTATACTTAAATCTGAACTGGTTCTCTAGCAGATTAGTAAGAATGTCATATCTCAAGTTCATTAATGGCCTTTTTCACTTTTTTCAGATTACACCTATCACTTTACGTTATTTGAAAATGAAATAATCTCCAAAATATCGCAATTTTGAAAACAAGCCATAGAAAGTTGGTTGGAATTTCAGTTTAATCCACCATAAAAGACAGAACAAATATTACAACAAATATTATGTTTAAACTCAAATACACTAATTGATAAAAAAAAAGATATTATAAAGAAAAAAGAAAAAAAAGAAACTATAATCTTTGTAAATTATATAGTAAATAGGACTGGTGGAGTTATGTAAAACATGCAGCTAACAAAAATATATGGAAATGTCTGCTCTATCCAAAATTGCAACCAACTAATTGAAGCATTTCCGCAAAAATGGAAGACGCAAGTGGAAGGAGGAGAAGGTAAGGAACTTGTCTGTCGGCACTGCATTAAAGACCAAAACTGGTTAAAGAAAATTGTGATGAATACAAAAAGAATAGCAGTTTAATTTAAGGACCCCAAAATTGACAACTGTGCCATACAGGTTGCAAAATAGTTGGAAGAGATTTTCGATGTACCGACTCCATGGCACATTGTTTATGAACTGATACACAAAACGGCGGCAGATTTCAAACGTAGAGTTTTTCAATGTAAATTATTTTAAAGAAATTCTTGCAACCAATATAATGTTATATATATGAAGGATACAACCATCTCAGCTCTGCAGATTATGCTAAGAAGAGAGAGAATCATTAGATCACTTGTTTTGGTACCGCCCTAGCTTGTTTTTTGTCTCAGGTTCAGGAATGGCTAAAGAATTGCAACATTTACCTGACGCTAACTCTATAAATAGCACTACTGGGTGATTTGAAAAGTCATGGTCAATCAATCAATAATATAATACTCTTGGCAAAAAAATAAATATCAAATAGAAATCAAAACTGGATGGTGTTCAGAGACAGATGGGAGGGGTTGAGCGGATCTGAAGGGTGGGACAAAAAAAAAAAGACAAAAAAAAAGATAACTAATGTAAAATGTCCTGTGTCCGTAAAATGTATATATTATGTACAGTGCCTTCGGAAAGTATTCAGACCCCTTTACTTTTTCCACATTTTGTTACGTTACAGCCTTATTCAAAAATTTATTAAATTGTTTTTTCCCCTCATCAATCTACACACAATACCCCATAATGACAAAGCAAAACCAGGTTTTTAGAAATTTGTGCTAATTTATTAAAATAAAAAACTTAAATGTTACATTTACATAAGTATTCAGACACTTTACTCAGTACTTTGTTGAAGCACCTTTGGTAGCGATTACAGCATTGAGTCTTCTTGGGTATGACACTACAAGCTTGGCACATCTGTATTTGGGGAGTTTCTCCCATTCTTCTCTGCAGATCCTCTCAAGCTCTGTCAGGTTGGATGGGTAGCGTTGCTGCACAGCTATTTTCAGGTCTCTGCAGTGATGTTCGATCTGGTTCAAGGCCAGGCTCTGGTTGGGCCACTCAAGGACATTCAGAGACTTGTCCCGAAGCCACTCCTGCGTTGTCTTGGCTGTGTGCTTAGGGTCGTTGACCTGTTGGAAGGTGAACCTTTGCCTCAGTCTGAGGTCCTGAGCGCTCTGGAGCAGGATCTCTCTGTACTTTGCTAAGTTCATCTTTGCCTCGATCCTGACTAGTCTCCCAGTCCCTGCCACTGAAAAACATCCCCACAGCATGATGCTGCCACCACCATGCTTTAACGTAGGGATGGTGCCAGGTTTCCTACAGACGTGACGCTTGGCATTGAGGCCAAAGAGTTCAATCTTGGTTTCATTAGACCAGATAATCTTATTTCTCCTGCTCTGAGAGTCTGTAGGTACCTGTCATTATAATGAATAGAAGTGTCGATATGACAGCAGTCAAAAATAGTCAATTATTGTCAGCTCGTGCTTACATGGTGTGCGTCTTTACACAATGGCCTCAGTTGTAGCATGTCCATGTCACATAAACAATCAAATGTGGTGAGCGTGTTGCTGATGTTGTTTTTTGCTTCAGATGTAGGGTCTGCTCTTTCAGTTATGGCATTTTGTGATGATAATCGGCCCGTAGAATTGTCACCGGCTTGTTCTATCCAAATGGTGCCGTCCCTTCCTCTCTCCTGTCTCACCGTTTCATTTAGTGGTGGTGCAGGCACCTGCGCAGTGCGCACCGTTCTGGCTTTTCTTTCTGAATCAGAAGACTAATCATCAGAGATGTCATGATTCATTTCTTCCCACCATCTGAGTCGTTTTTATTCTGATTTTGTAGCAACGCTAACTCAGCATGTGCATCCATTCGTCTTGGTCTTCTTGCTGTTGTAAATTATGCACGTTCACACTGTATACTCCAAATAGGCCATAGTAGACTGATAAGATTGCTTGGATTCGGTGTACTGAAATAGTCTACATACCATTTTGAGATTATAATTAGAATAGATCAATACAATAGAATGGGCTGCCCTGTTCCACAATTGATGATTACATAATGATGCATTGTTCGCTTACCCTTGCTCATAAACTCACCCATTGTCCCCCTTTCTCCCCCATCATACTTTTTATATGTGTGAAATTAGTGTCAGTATAGTTTCGGTTCAGTTTTGGGGCAATTATCTGGGTGACTGTCAACTGGGCATGGCACCTTCAACCGTAGGGAGAAGGAGAGGAGCTGGCCCTATTGTCGGGAGAAGGAGGGGCAACCTGGGAAAACCATTCAAAAAATGACATGCCCTCCTAAAACAGGTTATAACTCAAGGGTTCTTCTAAGATCCTCAAAGTTCTTAGAAGAACCTTAGGGTTCTTGGCACTGAAAATGGCCCCCAAAAGGTTCTTCCAAGAACACCATAGGAGGTGGGGTTCATCGAGGAACCTCATTAGTTGGTGGGGGTTCTTGCAGGAACCTAACTGCCCAACTTAAATATTTGGATTTGAATTTGAAAGGACAGCAGGTGCAGGCACTTAACTGAAAAATGTAAAGATCTCAATTTAAGGTAAGGTTTGTCCCTTGTATAATCTAAATTGATATCGTTTTATGATGATACCATCTATCTTTTCATATTTGTGCAAATCTTTCTAAAACAGAAAATGGATGCAATTCAATGGATATCAATCAACAAAGAGGTAAGAATATGTATGCTATAAGAATATGTTGAAGGCTAGATGTATTGGGTGCAGATGATTGAACTGCTCACTTTTGTGTCTGTGTCTGCAGGTTTACAGACGAGGAGGCATACAAAGGTATGTCAATTGGTATTGGTATGTTATGCAGATCACATGTACCATCCTCCACCCTTACCTCTTCAATGAAAATCCCATAGGCCTCAACATTATGGACAAGGTATGTGTATGAAAACCATCATCAAAACAGTTTTTTTCATTCATATTTACCACAAAAACCAAGGTATGAATACTGTCGTGTGCGTGTTTTGTTAATCATCTGTATAATTACTATTTTTGGGATTCACAGACTTCACCCTCCCTACACCTCTGATGAATATAACAGGAAACCTGTTCGATCACCATGCACTGCAAAATCATTCTGACTATGGATATGGAGAACATCAACACGTTAACATTAACATGCCAGAGGATATACCCATTGGACTTGGGGCTCTGCTGGGAGTTTACCTTATATTTGGATGTATTTATTCTGCTTTGCCACTAAAATCCTAATAAACACTGACAACTAAAATATTGTGTTATTGTTGTTATTGTTAAGGTTATTACTACTAATAATAATAATAGGGGGGGAGTAGTTCAAAAATCTACCCAAAAAGGTTATTCAAAAGGTTATTTGAGGATCCATTAAATGGGGTTCTTTGAAGAACCCTTTTAAAGAGGTATTCGAAGAACTTATAGGGGTTCCCCCACATTTTAAATTTGAAGAACCCCTAAAGGATCCTCCAGGTACCTTTACTTTTTAGAGTGAGTGTTATATACACCTATTTAGGAAGGTCAAGGATGGAGGGGGGCATGACTTTGGAAATTTCAGAATAATAAATACAGTTGAAGTCGGAAGTTTACATACACCTTAGCCAAATACATTTAAACTCAGTTTTTCACAATTCCTGACATTTAATCCTAGTAAAAATTCCCTGTTTTAGGTCAGTTAGGATCACCACTTTTTTTAAGACTGTGAAATGTCAGAATAATAGTAGAGGGAATTATTTATTTCAGCTTTTATTTATTTAATCACATTCCCAGTGGGTCAGAAGTTTACATACACTCAATTAGTATTTGGTAGCATTGCCTTTAAATTGGTTAACTCGGGTCAAATGATTCGGGTAGCCTTCCACAAGCTTCCCACAATAAGTTGGGTGAATTTTGGCCCATTCCTCCTAACAGAGCTGGTGTAACTGAGTCAGGTTTGAAGGCCTCCTTGCTCGCACACGCTTTTTCAGTTCTGCCCACACATTTTCTATAGGATTGAGGTCAGGGCTTTGTGATGGCCACTCCAATACCTTGACTTTGTTGTCCTTAAGCCATTTTACCACAACTTTGGAAGTATGCTTGGGGTCATTGTCCATTTGGAAGACCAATTTGCGACCAAGCTTTAACTTCCTGACTGATGTCTTGAGATGTTGCTTCAATATATCCACATAATTTTCCTTCCTTATGATGCCATCTATTTTGTGAAGTGCTCCAGTCCCTCCTGCAGCAAAGCACCCCCACAGCATGATGCTGCCACCCCCGTGCTTCACGGTTGGGATGGTATTCTTCGGCTAGCAAGCAACCCCCTTTTCCTCCAAACATAACGATGGTCATTATGGCCAAACAGTTCTATTTTTGTTTAATCAGACCAGAGGACATTTCTCCAAAAAGTATCATCTTTGTCCCCATGTGCAGTTGCAAACCGTAGTCTGGCTTTTTTTTATGGCGGTTTTGGAGCTGTGGCTTCTTCCTTGCTGAGCAGCCTTTCAGGTTATGTCGATATAGGACTCGTTTTACTGTAGATACTTTTGTACCTCTTTCCTCCAGCATCTTCACAAGATCCTTTGCTGTTGTTCTAGGATTGATTTGTACTTTTTGCACCAAAGTACGTTCATTTCTAGGAGACAGAACGCGTCTCCTTCCTGAGCGGTATGACGGCTGCGTGGTCCCATGGTGTTTATACGTGCGTACAATTTTTTGTACAGATGAATGTGGTACCTTCAGCCGTTTGGAAATTGCTCCCAAGGATGAACCAGACTTGTGGAGGTCTACCATTTCTTTTTGTAGTCTTGGCTGAGTTCTTTTGATTTTTCCATGATGTCAAGCAAAGAGGCACTGAATTTGAAGGTAGGCCTTGAAATACATCCACAGGTTCACCTCCAATTGACTCAAATTATGTAAATTAGCCTATCAGAAGCTTCTAAAGCCATGACATCATTTTCTGGAATTTTCCAAGCTGTTTAAAGGCACAGTCAACTTAGTGTATGAAAACTTCTGACGCACTGGAATTGGGATACAGAGAATTATAAGTGAAATAATCTGTCTGTAAACAATTGTTGGAAAAATTACTTGTGTCATGCACAAAGTAGATGTCCTAACCGACTTGCCAAAACTATAGTTTGTTAACAAGAAATGTGTGGAGTGGTTGAAAAACAAGTTTTAATGATTCCAACCTAAGTGTATGTAAACTTCCGACTTCAACTGTACATTTAAAGTGAATAAAATAGTATGTAAACATTATTCAATTGACCAGTGTTCAATGACTCTATGCACATAGGGCAGCAGTCTCTAAGGTGCAGGACAGAGCACCGGGTGGTAGCTGGCTATATACATTGTCTAAGTTTCAGGGTCGGGTACTGGGCAGAGGCCAGCTAGTGATTCATGTTTAAAAAACTCTAGAGTCGATAGACGCACCGGTGCGTCACTCTAAGTAACATAATAAAAAAATCCCCATCAAAATCCGTCAGTTTGAGCTAGAGATACCTGTTTTTATGCATTGGTTGCGGCTCAATCCAACGTATCCGCCTATATCGCACTTCCGTATCTGCAGTGAAAGGTGGCAGAGCTAGAGCAGTGTTTGTCAGACCATGAGACAGCTCTAAAATCTGTCTTCTCACGAAAGTGTCTGTAGCGTCCGAACGGTTTGACCTACAAATTATTACACACTATGGAAAGGGGAGACTCTTACGATGGTGTTCTCCGTTTTGTTCTACGACCCCCACAAGTGTCACGGGACTCATCTGAATTGAACCTCTACTAGTTTTAATAAATTAATGGAAGTATGAAGGTCATTTTTTGCCTACACAAAAAAAGTGGTTAATTATATGTACCAAAAAAAATATATATATATACAGTGGGGAAAAAAAGTATTTAGTCAGCCACCAATTGTGCAAGTTCTCCCACTTAAAAAGATGAGAGAGGCCTGTAATTTTCATCATAGGTACACGTCAACTATGACAGACAAAATGAGGGAAAAAAATCCAGAAAATCACATTGTAGGATTTTTAATGAATTTATTTGCAAATTATGGTGGAAAATAAGTATTTGGTCAATAACAAAAGTTTCTCAATACTTTGTTATATACCCTTTGTTGGCAATGACACAGGTCAAACGTTTTCTGTAAGTCTTCACAAGGTTTTCACACACTGTTGCTGGTATTTTGGCCCATTCCTCCATGCAGATCTCCTCTAGAGCAGTGATGTTTTGGGGCTGTCGCTGGGCAACACGGACTTTCAACTCCCTCCAAAGATTTTCTATGGGGTTGAGATCTGGAGACTCCAGGACCTTGAAATGCTTCTTACGAAGCCACTCCTTCGTTGCCCGGGCGGTGTGTTTGGGATCATTGTCATGCTGAAAGACCCAGCCACGTTTCATCTTCAATGCCCTTGCTGATGGAAGGAGGTTTTCACTCAAAATCTCACGATACATGGCCCCATTCATTCTTTCCTTTACACGGATCAGTCGTCCTGGTCCCTTTGCAGAAAAACAGCCCCAAAGTATGATGTTTTCACTCCCATGCTTCACAGTAGGTATGGTGTTCTTTGGATGCAACTCAGCATTCTTTGTCCTCCAAACACAACGAGTTGAGTTTTTACCAAAAAGTTATATTTTGGTTTCATCTGACCATATGACATTCTCCCAATCCTCTTCTGGATGCACTCTAGCAAACTTCAGACGGGCCTGGACATGTACTGGCTTAAGCAGGGGGACACGTCTAGCACTGCAGGATTTGAGTCCCTGGCGGCGTAGTGTGTTACTGATGGTAGGCTTTGTACTTTGGTCCCAGCTCTCTGCAGGTCATTCACTAGGTCCCCCCGTGTGGTTCTGGGATTTTTGCTCACCGTTCTTGTGATCATTTTGACCCCACGGGGTGAGATCTTGCGTGGAGCCCCAGATCGAGGGAGATTATCAGTGGTCTTGTATGTCTTCCATTTCCTAATAATTGCTCCCACAGTTGATTTCTTCAAACCAAGCTGCTTACCTATTGCAGATTCAGTCTTCCCAGCCTGGTGCAGGTCTACACTTTTGTTTCTGGTGTCCTTTGACAGCTCTTTGGTATTGGCCATAGTGGAGTTTGGAGTGTGACTGTTTGAGGTTGTGGACAGGTGTCTTTTATACTGATAACAAGTTCAAACAGGTGCCATTAATACAGGTAACGAGTGGAGGACAGAGGAGCCTCTTAAAGAAGAAGTTACAGGTCTGTGAGAGCCAGAAATCTTGCTTGTTTGTAGGTGACCAAATACTTATTTTCCACCATAATTTGCAAATAAATTCATTAAAAATCCTACAATGTGATTTTCTGGATTTTCTTTTCTCAATTTGTCTGTCATAGTTGACGTGTACCTATGATGAAAATTACAGGCCTCTCTCATCTTTTTAAGTGGGAGAACTTGCACAATTGGTGGCTGACTAAATACTTTTTTGCCCCACTGTATATATATATATATACACTACCAGTCAAAGGTTTGGACACATCTACTCATTCAAGGGTTTTTCTTTATTTTAATTTTTTTTTACATTGTAGAATAATAGTGAAGACATCAAAACTATGAAATAACACATGGCCCATACTGAAGAGCTCAGTGACGTTCAACGTGGCACCGTCATAGGATGCCACCTTAGTCATATTTCTCCCCTGCTAGAGCTGCCCCGGTCAACTGTAAGTTCTGTTGATGTGAAGTGGAATCGTCTTGGAGCAACAACGGCTCAGTCGCAAAGTAGTAGGCCACACAAGCTCACAGAACAGGACCGCCGAGTGCTGAAGCTTGTAGCCCGTAAAAATAATCTGTCCTCGGTTGCAACACTCACTACCAAGTTTCAAACTGCCTTTGGAAGCAATATCAGCTCAATAACTGTTTGTCGGGAGCTTCATGAAATGGGTTTCCTTGGGCGTGCAGCTGCACACAAGCCTAAGATCACTAAGCGCAATGCCAAGCGTCGGCTGGAGTGGTGTAAAGCTCACCGCCATTTTTCTCTGGAGTGAAGAATCATGCTTCACCATCTGGCAGTCCGACGGATGAATCTGGGTTTGGTGGATGCCAGGAGAACGCTACCTGCTCCAATGGATAGTGCCAACTGTAAAGTTTGGTAGATGTGGAATAATGGTCTGGGGCTCTTTTTCATGGTTCGGGCTAGGCCACTTAGTTCCAGTGAAGGGAAATCTTAACGCTACAGCATACAATGACATTCTAGATGATTCTATGCTTCCAACTTTGTGGCAACAGTTTGGGGAAGGCCCTTTCCTGTTTCAGCATGACAATGCCTCCGTGCACAAAGCGAGGTCCACACAGAAATGGTTTGTTGAGATCAGTGAGGAAGAACTTGACTGGCCTGCACAGAGCCCTGACCTAAACCCCATCGAACACCTTTGGGATGAATTGGAATGCCGACTGCGAGTCTCGGTTGAGTGACCTGTCTTGAAGCCTGACTGGTTAGGGTCAAGAAGATCATTCTGAGAGAGCTAGCGAGAGAGTTGGTCAGAGACAGCACACTCAATTGTTTTGGAAAGAAAGCTAAGAAAGGATACCGTTCTGTAGTTTTGATGTTAGAGGGCTTGAGTGTTGGTTTCTGGAGGAGGGCCACAGTCCTTGTGAGTGACGGAATCCGTGTTGCGGCTCTGTGTTGTTTTCCTCAAAGCGGGCGAAGAAGGTGTTTAGCTTGTCCGGGAGCGAGGCGTCGCTTTGCCTTTATAATCCGTGATTGTCTGGAGTCTCTGCCACATGCGTCTAATTTCTGAGACATTTAATTGCGACTCCACTTGGTCCCCTGTACTGTCGTTTTGCCTCTGTGATTGCCTTACGGTGGTCATAGCTGGTCTGTTTGTACACGTCCATGTTCCCAGTCACCTTGCTGTGTTTAAATGTGATGGTTTGCGCTTTCAGATTTGTGTGAATGCTGCCATCTATCCACGGTTTTTGGTTTGGATAAATTGTAATCGTCACAGTATGAACAACATCCTCTATGCCAGGGGTCTTCAACCTTTTCTTGCCCAGGGACTCCCTGCCAGGTAAACCGGCTGCCTAGGTACCCCCATTATATGTTAGCAACAATAAAAAATCACATCTTGTCTTATCATCAGGTGAATGATAATGGCAAGAAGAATTAATCAACATTTTAAAATGAATAGATTTAATTATTTTGACCTTCCCACATTATAATTGGAAGAGGAAGTGTAATCTAACATAGCCTATTAGCTAGAAAGGTAAGACCTAACACATTTTCACTAAGAACAGCTGTTTAGCTGGTTAAACAAAGGTTAGCCATGATTTAGCAAAAACTAATGTCCAAGTCAGGAAAGCTTACCAGCAGCCAGCAGCACTTGCCGTAATGGTAGCCTATTCACAGGTGCTTTTTCAAAGCCCATTTTAGATACTCCAATGAGTGTAATTGGCTTCAATTAGTGTAATTTGCTCAATAATAGGAGTTGAGAAATACAGATGTAAAGATAAAGAAAACAGAGTACAAAATGTACTTTATTTTACAGGATGATATAATGCATGAAGCAAACATGGAATGACTGTGAAATGTAGAAGTGTAGACTCAGTGAAAATGTCGAGTGAAGGTGTTTTTCATTCCTCTCTGTACCCTGGTGCAGTAGAACAATTCTTGTTCAGCCTCACAGTAGCATGATTCTGGTTCTGATTCCGGATATTTGAATGACCTGTCGAACTACAGCAACCATGTACTTGTTCATATGGGGGGTCCCCTACACAGACACAGAGACAACAACTGCAATTGGACAATAGAAAAAATTGGGCTGAGCTTGCTTTATGCTTGGTGCATCGTCTAGTATGCAACTGCAATTAAAAAAGTATTTGCACAGTATACACTGTATGTCATCACTATGTTGATAGGTTAATTTCAGTCAATAATTTGGAATGAAAAGGTCTAGGTAGCCTACCCAGCCAGTGCATTTGCGGCACACATTGTATATCAGTGACGGACGGCTGGCTTGTGTCTCTGAGCCTTTCAGTTGTCTGTTGTCATCCACAATACTCTCTTGCAGGTACTACATTCTTCATCTTCTCTACATCCTACAGCAGGAGAAGTGGAGAGAAGAGAGAGAGGGGGAAAAAAAGAGGGAGGGGTGTTCAAATGTACAGACCGTGTTGGGGGTCATGGTGCCTGTGCTGAATGGTAAGTGGGCATACATCGCCACAGACACCTACATGGGCTTCTGATGTTAAGTTAAACCACCTCTGCCACCACGTCTTTCAGTAAATGAGGAACACCTTGTTTCCATAAACTATTCCATAGACATTCCCTTCCTAAACCAGACTACATAGTCTTGAGACTCTCCCCCTCTCTCTCTATGTCACTAGGTCATGCTGGCACTAAGAAGACATCCTTTACCAACAGTATTATTTGTTGGCATTGGGAAATGCCGCAAATTTAACACCTCATTAAAAGACCTAGAGCTTTTTGTTGTATCTTTTGTTTGCACTTTGAAGACACTATTTATGAGTGGCGATGGCCCCTGGTAAAGTAAACAGTCGACATGACCAATAATCCATATTAAGTGATGCCTTAACTCTCTCTGTCACTCAAATAATGTTGCCTGATTCCACTTCTAAACATTAGGTGCTCATATACAGTGAGGGAAAAAAGTATTTGATCCCCTGCTGATTTTGTACGTTTGCCCGCTGACAAAGAAATGATCAGTCTATAAGTGTAATGGTAGGTTTATTGAACAGTGAGAGACAGAATAACAACAAAAAAATCCAGAAAAATGCATGTCAAAAATGTTATAAATTGATTTGCATTTTAATGAGGGAAATAAGTATTTGACCCCCTCTCAATCAGAATGATTTCTGGCTCCCAGGTGTCTTTTATACAGGTAACGAGCTGAGATTAGGAGCACACTCTTAAAGGGAGTGCTCCTAATCTCAGCTTGTTACCTGTACAAAAGACACCTGTCCACAGAAGCAATCAATCAATCAGATTCCAAACTCTCCACCATGGCCAAGACCGAAGAGCTCTCCAAGGCTGTCAGGGACAAGATTGTAGACCTACACAAGGCTGGAATGGGCTACAAGACCATCGCCAAGCAGCTTGGTGAGAAGGTAACAACAGTTGGTGTGATTATTCGCAAATGGAAGAAACACAAAAGAACTGTCAATCTCCCTCGGCCTGGAGCTCCATGCAAGATCTCACCTTGTGGAGTTGCAATGATCATGAGAACGGTGAGGAATCAGCCCAGAACTACACAGGAGGATCTTGTCAATGATCTCAAGGCAGCTTGGACCATAGTCACCAAGAAAACAATTGGTAACACACTACGCCGTGAAGGACTGAAATCCTGCAGCGCCCACAAGGTCCCCCTGCTCAAGAAAGCACATATACAGGCCCATCTGAAGATTACCAATGAACATCTGAATGATTCAGAGGAGAACTGGGTGAAAGTGTTGTGGTCAGATGAGACCAAAATCGAGCTTTTTGGAATCAACTCAACTCGCCGTGTTTGGAGGAGGAGGAATGCTGCATATGACCCCAAGAACACCATCCCCACCGTCAAACATGGAGGTGGAAACATTATGCTTTGGGGGTGTTTTTCTGCTAAGGGGACAGGACAACTTCACTGCATCAAAGGGACGATGGACGGGGCCATGTACCGTCAAATCTTGGGTGAGAACCTCCTTCCCTCAGCCAGGGCATTGAAAATGGGTCGTGGATGGGTATTCCAGCATGACAATGACCCAAAACACAGGAGTGGCTCAAGTAGAAGCAAATTAAGGTCCTGGAGTGGCCTAGCCAGTCTCCAGACGTTAATCCCATAGAAAATCTGTGGAGGGAGCTGAAGGTTCGAGTTGCCAAACGTCAGCCTCGAAACCTTAATGACTTGGAGAAGATCTGCAAAGAGGAGTGGGACAAAATCCCTCCTGAGATGTGTGCAAACCTGGTGGCCAACTACAAGAAACGTCTGACCTCTGTGATTGCCAACAAGGGTTTTGCCACCAGGTACTAAATCATGTTTTGCAGAGGGGTCAAATACTTATTTCCCTCATTAAAATGCAAATCAATTCCTAACATTTTTGACATGCGTTTTTCTGGAATTTGTTGTTGTTATTCTGTCTCTCACTGTTCAAATAAACCTACCATTAAAATTATAGACTGATCATGAATTTATCAGTGGGCAAACGTACAAAATCAGCAGGGGATCAAATACTTTTTTCCCTCACTGTATAGTAATCTCATCTTCTTTCACCAAAGACCGCATTTCTGCAAGCTTGCTGAAACTCTCCCGAAAGGCAGGTTTTCATTTTGAGCCCTGACCCCTACAGAAAGATACTGTTGTTAGAGTGCTGACTGTAATAAACAGTAGGCTATAGATTCTTAATTCCCATCCTCATTCAGAAAAATGTATAATTGGTAACAATATAAAGATATCGAAGCCCATTTGATTGCTATGCTAGCAGTTCTTGCATAAGAAAATGTTGTGTGTGGGGTTTAATCCAGTAAAAGTACTTTCTGTAGTGCCTCTTTCAGCCCTTATGCTGCCTGTCACCGACTAATTTATGATGCAGTTCTATCACTTTATTTAGGCTACTCAATGTCTTATAGGCCTATCATGCAAAAATGTCATGCAAACAAACACTTCTTTCTCATTACATTTGTACAAATACAAAAATGTCAATCAATCATTCACTGGTGTGTCATCAATATAATTTCCATTCCGACAATACATCGCAGTGTCATTCTATACCGTCGAAGTACAGTTCTAGGTCATTGTACATACCATATCTACAGTAGGTAATATGAACTTCATCCACAATGATTCCAACGATTTTGTAGCTGTATAGTACATAGGCCAACACATCTCTCCCTGTCTTCCCTAACCAGCTCTCCAGTTTACTTAAGACAAGGTCGCATGCACCCTCCCCTATAGCGTTATTGTCTTCCTCCACAACCACCGCTCTGAGACCCAGGTCTGTTGCCTCGTGGATTTGTTCCTCCGTTCACCACAGCCTTTATCAGGGACACAACTGTACAGAATTGGAGGATGTTTTCCTTGCTTCTTGAAGACTAGAACTAGCTAGCTAGCTGGTAAATGAAGCTTTTCCCCAAAGCCCTTTGGCAAGACCGCTAATACATCCTCCCCTCACACAAAGGCTTGAAATGCTTCAAATTGCTCCTATTTTAATTTAATTCCAAGTTGGTCGTTACTATGTGGCAGTGTTGTCTCTCTCTCTCTTCTTTTCAGAAATCTCCATCACTGAGTTTTCCCCCCACAGTTTTAGTCAGTCCTAACTTTAGCTTGACTTGTTTACCTCTCTAGTGCAGCTAGATGAGGAAGCATGGGTTGCGTTGCACATGCAAATAGCGTGCAATCAAAAGTCGCTCAATGTCGCTCAAAATTTGAGCTAACCTCCCCCTTTTACAAGCCGAGGTACCAGACTAGTGAGTAACAGCTCGCTGTGTAGTCACGTGGGTCGCGCGTCAGCCTGGCTAAGTTTCTTTAGCCTTACCCCTCAAACGCACCCAATATCTGTGTTGCTGCTCTTGGCAATGTCATCTTGCTGAGTCTACTGTACCTTTAAATTATAAAGTAAATCTCAATGTGACCAGCCAGCTTGAAAACCCCATTGAAAACCCCATTCGATTTTTGGTCCCCAAAAATCTAAAACGTAACATACTTAGTGATTATTATTTTTTTGTGGGGGGGGGAGTCAAAGATAATAGTTTCAGCATAGTTGTAATTTTTTCAAACAGGTTTGTCAAATATTTTATTTCAGTTTACTAAATAGTTTTTTCATTATTCGTTTTTGTTTGTTTCAGTTTTAGTTTACTATAATAACCTTGGTCAGAAATATGTTGAAGATTTAAAGTGGGGACTCTTTCTTCGTAAGCCCCATTAATAATAAGTATGATGAAGATTTAAACTGGAATGTTTGCTTTGCAACTCCCATTAATTAGGAGGTGCCGTTCCCCACAGTGAGGGGAACGGCACCTCTGTACCTTCGGGCTCTGATCAGTCCCTACACCCAAACGAGGGCATTGCGTTCATCCACCTCTGGCCTGCTGGCTCCCCTTCCTCTGCGGAAGCATAGTTCCCGCTCAGCCCAGTCAAAACTGTTCGCTGCTCTGGCACCCCAATGGTGGAACAAGCTCCCTCACGACGCCAGGACAGCGGAGTCACTCACCACCTTCCGGAGACATTTGAAACCCCACCTCTTTAAGGAATACCTGGGATAGGATAAAGTAATCCTTCTACCCCCCCCCAAAAAAAAAATTGTAAAGTGGTTATCCCACTGGCTATAGGGGTGAATGCACCAATTTGTGAGTCGCTCTGGATAAGAGTGTCTGCTAAATGATGTAAATGTGCCCTTGAGCAAGGCACTTAACCCTAATTGCTCCTGTAAGTCGCTCTGGATAAGAGCGTCTGCTAAATGACTAAAATGTAAATGTAAAATGTTTATAAGAATCTATATTAATCATCAACTGATGCATTCGTAAGTGCATGTACTCACATTAATAAAAGCACTCATTAACAATTAATAAATATTTTACATTTACATTTTACATTTTACAATATCCCATTCATGACATATATCAATACATTTATAAATATGTATATAAATGGTGAGTCAAACCATTAATCAATCATTAACAAATGCCTTATAAATAATGTTATGAGTTGACAATAACGCCTTTATAACTGGTTTAAAAGTACATTAGTAGTACATTATAGATCATTTGCAAATTGTGAACATATTATGATATACACCTTATTAATTATCTTATAAATCATAAATAACTCATTTAAAATAGTGTTCATGAATATGTAAATCACAATTTACAGACTGCTTATGGACATATACAAATGTAGGAACAATGTTTAATAAACGGTAAGTCATCTCTTTACAAACAGTTTATAAATGGTTTGTTAATTGACGCACCCGTGCTTAAATCTAAGTAACATAATCAATAAATCCCCATCAAAATGCCAGTCTAAGATAGAGATATCCGTTTTTTAGCATGGACTGTGTCTCAATCCACAGCATCCACCTATGTTGGCCTTCCGAATCTGCGGGGGAAGGTGGTACAAAAAAAAAATATATTTCCAGACAGACACTTAAAAACCTTTTTCCTTATAATACATTTGTTGACTGTCTGTTTTGCCATTTATGAATGTGTTATTCAATGTGTTTATACAGTGGCTTGCGAAAGTATTCACCCCCCTTGGCATTTTTCTTATTTTGTTGCCTTACAACCTGGAATTAAAATTACTTTTTTGGGGGGTTTGTATCACTTTGAAGATGCAAAATATTTTGTATTGTAAAACAAACAAAAAAACTGAAAACTTGAGCGTGCATAACTATTCACCCCCTCAAAGTCAATACTTTGTAGAGCCACCTTTTGCAGCAATTACAGCTGCAAGTCTCTTTGGGTATTGTCTCTATAAGCTTGGCACATCCAGCCACTGGGATTTTTGCCCATTCTTCAAGGGAAAGCTTGTCCAGCTCCTTCAAGTTGGATGGGTTCCACTGGTAAACAGCAATCTTTAAGTCATACCACATATTCTCAATTGGATTGAGGTCTGGGCTTGACTAGGCCATTCCAAGACATTTCCCCTTAAACCACTCGCGTGTTGCTTTAGCGGTATGCTTAGGGTCATTGTCCTGCTGGAAGGTGAACCTCCGTCCCAGTCTCAAATCTCTGGAAGACTGAAACAGGTTTCTCTCAAGAATTTCCCTGTAATTAGCTCCATCCATCATTCCTTCAATTCTGACCAGTTTCCCAGTCCCTGCTGATGAAAAACAACCCCACAGCATGATGCTGCCACCACCATGCTTCACTGTGGGGATTGTGTGTTTTTTTTTTTTTATCAGACGCTCTTATCCAGAGCGACTTACAGTTAGTGAGTGCATACATTATATATATATATATATATATTCCGTGGGAATCGAACCCACAACCCTGGCGTTGCAAACGCCATGCTCTACCAACTGAGCTACATCCCTGCCGGCCATTCCCTCCCCTATCCTGGACGACGCTGGGCCAATTGTGCGCCGCCCCATGGGTCTCCCGGTCGCGGCCGGCTACGACAGAGCCTGGATTCAAACCAGGATCTCTAGTGGCACAGCTAGTGGCACACTGCGATGCAGTGCCTTAGACCACTGCGCCACTCGGGAGACCGTGTTCTCGGGTGATGAGAGGTGTTGGGTTTGCGCCAGACATAGCGTTTTCCTTGATGGCCAAAAAGCTCAATTTTAATCTCATCTGACCAGAGTACCTTCTTCCATATGTTTGGGGAGTCTCCCACATGCCTTTTGGCGAACACCAAACATGTTTGCTTCTTTTTGTCTTTAAGCAATGTCTTTTTTCTGGCCACTCTTCCATAAAGCCCAGCTCTGTGGAGTGTACGGCTTAAGTGGTCCTATGGACGGATACTCCAATCTCTGCTGTGGAGCTTTGCAGCTCCTTCAGGGTTATCTTTGGTCTCTTTGTTGCCTCTCTGATTAATGCCCTCCTTGCCTGGTCTGTGAGTTTTAGTGGGCGGCCGTCTCTTGGCACGTTTATTGTGGTGCCATATTCTTTCCATTTTTAAATAATGGATTTAATAGTGCTCCGTGGGATGTTCAAAGTTTTGGATTTTTTTTTATAACCCAACCCCGATCTGTACTTCTCCACAACTTTGTCCCTGACCTGTTTGGAGAGCTCCTTGGTCTTCATGGTGCCACTTGCTTGGTGGTGCCCCTTGCTTAGTGGTGTTGCAGACACTGGGGCCTTTCAGAACAGGTGTATATATACTGAGATCTTGTGACAGATCATGTGACACTTAGATTGCACACAAGTGGACTTTATTTAACTAATTATGTGACTTCTGAAGGTAATTGGTTGCACCAGATCTTATTTAAGGGCTTCATAGCATAGGGGGTGAATATATATGCACGCACCACTTTTCTGTTATTTATTTTTTATAATTGTTTGAAACATGTAATTGTTTTCATTTCACTTCACCAATTTGGGCTATTTTGTGTTTGTCCATTACATGAAATCCAAATAAAAACCATTTAAATTACAGGTTGTAATGCAACAAAATAGGGAAAACGCCAACGGGGATGAATACTTTTGCAAGGCACTGTATGGTCTATAGAAGTAAAAGCCAAATTCAATATTTTATGAAATATATATTTTTATGTTTTATTTTTTATATACCTAAAGGTGTCCTAAAATTCTAAATCAAATAGCTAAGGGATCTATGTTATGACCATCTTAAAACAATTCCATATGTTAGCTTAGTAGACTTTTTATTGAGGGACCTTAATATAAAGTGTTAGGGAACACTAAGCGTAGAGAATTTTACAGGAGATTTTCAGGCCATCCGTCTGTGAGCAGAAGTTGAAGCGCAGCTGGGTCATGCAGCAAGTCAATGATCCAAAACACACAAGCAAGTTTAAATCAGACATGCTGAAAAGCAACAAATTTACTTTGTTTACTAGTTTACGAATGCCCTAGTCAATGTCCAGACCTAAACCCAATTGAGATGTTGTGGCGGGACCTGAAATGAGCAGTGTATGCTCGAAAACCCACGAATGTTGCTGAGAAAAGGAGTTCTGCATGGAAGAGTGGGCCAAAATTCCTCCACGGTGATGTGTGAGACTGATCAACAACTACAGGAAAAGTTTGGTTGTAGTCATTACAGCTAAAGGTGGCACAACCAGTTACGGATTGTAAGGGGGCAATTACTTTTTCACACAGACGTATTGGGTGTTGCATAAAATAAGTATCCAATTTTAGTATTATTTGTTCACTCAGGTCCCCTTTTTCTAATATTAGGTTTTGGTTGAAGATCTGATAACATTCAGAAAGGGGGCAAATACTTTTTCATGGCACTGTAAGTATATTATAATTGCTCATAGGTAACTACCGTATTTTCTGCACTATAAGGAGTATAAGCCGCAGCAGCTAAATTGAATGATATTGAATGATGCGTACATATATAAGCCGCACTGGACTATAAGCCGCAGGTGTTTTAATGTTTAATTACCATATGTAAGGGTTCGTGCACAGAGGGGATTGTCGGGAAAGAGACAAACTGTCTCGCTCTCGTAATGTCTGTCTGTCTTGCTCTCGTTCTGTCTCTCGTTCTGTCTCTCGTACCACTCTCGGTTCCACTTTTACTTTTGCGCGCTACCTGTCTCACTCTTTTCCGGCCTCCAGCTTTTCCTGCTGGAGCCCGCCGCTTAAAGGTGGGGGGCGCGGACTGGTCATAGAGCCCATAGAGTTAAAGTTGGTGGACTGTAACCTGTAAAATCCATAGATTTAGGAGGTCTTCTAGTGGCCGTTAGCTGTAAAAATCCATAGATTAGCCGCACCGTTATATAAGCCGCAGGGTCGAAAAATTGGAAAAAAAGGTGCGGCTTATAGTCCGAAAATTACGGTATATACAGTGCCTTCGGAAAGTATTCAGACTTTTTCCAAATTTTGTTACGATACTGTCACGCCCTGGCTCTGGGGACTCTAGTATGTTGAGCCAGGGTGTGAGTTTTCATGTGTGTTGGTTCTAGTTGTTGTATATCTATGTTGGCCAGGGTGGCTCCCAATCGGAGACGGCTGTAGCTCGTTGTCTCTGATTGGGAGTCATACTTAGGTAGCCGTTAGGCATTCATTCATTGTGGTTTCTTGTTCCGTGTTGGTTCGTGTATGTAACCAGGGACGTCACGTTTTCGTTTTGTTCGTGTGATCATTTTATAAATAAATATGTTCGCATTCAACGCTGCGCCTTGGTCCTCCTCTCTCACCGACGAGCGTGACAGAAGAAACCACCAAGACTGGACCAAGCAGCGTGTCCAGGAGCCATCGCCAGGGAGATCTCTAGCAGATCTCCTTCGCCTCCTCGACTGGGTCAAGCCGGGTGAGGAAGAGAAGGGCTTGACATGGAAGCAGAAGGGCGAAAGGCTGGCAAGGGACATGGAGACCTGGTCCACGGGTAGGAGAGACGCCCAGAAAATGTTTAGGGGGGGCTAACGCCGTGGACGACGGGCCAGCAGGAGACCGCGGCAGAGCGGCCCAGCGGGTTGGCAGAGGAGGCCGCCAGGTTACGGGGGCCACTGGTCGAAGAGGGGATGGAAGGTGTAGAGGCACGGCGAGAGGTACTGGGGTGTGTTACCAGTCCGGTCCGGCCCATTCCAGATCCCTGCGTAGGACCAGTGGTGTGTGTCCCCAGTACGGTCCGGCCTGTTCCTGCTCCCCGCACCAAGTCAGTGGTGCGCTCGTCAGCCCGGCTCGGCCCGTTCCTGCTCCCGCACCAAGTCAGTGGTGCGCCCGTCAGCCCGGCTCGGCCCGTTCCTGCTCCCCGCACCAAGTCAGTGGTGCGCCCGTCAACCGGCTCGGCCCGTTCCTGCTCCCCGCACCAAGTCAGTGGTGCGCTTCGTCACCCGGCTCGGCACGTTCCTGCTCCCCGCACCAAGTCAGTGGTGCGCCCGTCAGCCCGGCTCGGCCCGTTCCTGCTCCCCGCACCAAGTCAAGTGGTGCGTTTGCGTCAGCCCGGTTCGGCCCGGCTCCTGCTCCCCGCACCAAGTCAGGGGTGCGTTTGCGTCAGCCCGGCTCGGGCGTTCCTGCTCCCCACACCAAAGCCAGTGGTGTGCGTCGTCAGTCCGGCACGGCCCGTGCCTGTTCCACTGGTGCCTGGTTCAGCACGGGTCAGCTGCTTCACGCCGGAGCTAGAGCAATCCGCTCCACCAGTGTGCAGTCCAGCTCCGGTCAGCAGGGCCAGACCGGACCAGGGGGTACTTTGGGGGTTAGAGAGCGAGTGGGGATCATGCCCGAGCCGGATCCGCCGCCAAGGCGGAGTGCCCACCCGGTCCCTCCCCTGTGGTATTTGGTTGGCGCGGTCAGAGTCCGCGCCTTTAGGGGGGGGTACTGTCACGCCCTGGCTCTGGGGACTCTAGTATGTTGAGCCAGGGTGTGAGTTTTCATGTGTGTTGGTTCTAGTTGTTGTATATCTATGTTGGCCTGGGTGGCTCCCAATCGGAGACGGCTGTAGCTCGTTGTCTCTGATTGGGAGTCAAACTTAGGTAGCCGTTAGGCATTCATTCATTGTGGTTTCTTGTTCCGTGTTGGTTCGTGTATGTAACCAGGGATGTCACGTTTTCGTTTTGTTCGTGTAATCATTATATAAATAAATATGTTCGCATTCAACGCTGCGCCTTGGTCCTCCTCTCTCACCGACGAGCGTGACAGATACAGCCTTATTATACAATTGATTAAATAAAACAATTTCCTTAGCAATCTACACACAATACCTGATAATGACAAAGCGAAAACTGGTTTTTAGAACATTTTCATATTTATTTACATAAGTATTCAGAATAAGCATTCAAATATATATATATATTTTTTTTAACTAGGCAAGTCAGTTAAGAACAAATTCTTATTTACAATGACGGTCTACACCGGCCAAACCCGGACGACGCTGGGCCAATTGTGCGCTGCCCTATGGGACTCCCAATCACGGCTGGTTATGATACAGCCTGGAATCGAATCAGGGGGTCTGTATTGAAGCCTCAAGCACTGAGATGCAGTGCCTTAGACCGCTGCGCCACTCGGGAGCCCATATGAGACTCGAAGTTGAGCTCAGGTATGTCCTGTTTCCATTGATCATCCTTGAGATGTTTCTACAACTTGATTGGAGTCCACCTGTTGTAAATTCAATTGTTTGGACATGATTTGGAAAGTCACACTCCTGTCTATATAAGGTCCCACAGTTGAAAGTGCATGTCAGAGCAAAAACCAAGCCATGATGTTGAAGGAATTGTCTGTAGAGCTCCAAGACAGGATTGTGTCGAGGCACAGAGCTGGGGAAGGGTAGCAAAACATTTCTGACACATTGAAGGTCCCCAAGAACACAGTGGCCTCCATCATTCTTAAATGGAAGAAATTTGGAACCACCAAGACTCTTCCTAGAGCTGGCCGCCCGGCCAAACTGAACAAATTGAGGAGAAGGGCCTTGGTCAGGGAGGTGACCAATAACCCAATGGTCACTCTAACAGAGCTCTAGAGTTCCTCTGTGGAGATGGGAGAACCTTCCAGAAGGACAATCATCTCTGTAGCACGCCAACAATTAGGCCTTTATGATAGAGTGGCCAGATGGAAGCCACTCCTCAGTAAAAGGCAGATGACAGCCCGTTTGGAGTTTGCCAAAATGCACTTAAAGACTCCCAGACCATGAGAAACAAGATTCCCTGGTCTGATGAAACCAAGATTGAACTCTTTGGCCTGAATGCCAAGCGTCACGTCTGGAGGAAACCTGGCACCATCCCTATGGTGAAGCGTGGTGGTGGCAGCATCATGGTGTGGCGATGTTTTTCAGCGGCAGGGACTGCGAGACTAGTCAGGATCGAGGCAAAGATGAACTAAGAAAAGTACAGAGAGATTCTTGATGAAAACTTGCTAAAGAGTGCTTAGGAACGACCCTAAGCACACAGCCAAGACAACGCAGGAGTGGCTTCGGGACAAGTCTCTGAATGTTCTTGAGTGGCCCAACCAGAGCCTGGCCTTGAACCCGATCTAACATCTCTGGAGAGACCTGAAAATAGCTGTGCAGCAATGCTCCCCATCCAACCTGACAGAGCTTGAGAGGATCTGCAGAGAAGAATAGGAGAAACTCCCAAAATACAGGTGTGCCAAGCTTGTAGCGTCATGCCAAGAAGACTCGAGGCTGTAATCGCTGCCAAAGGTGCTTCAACAAAGTACTGAGTAAAGGGTCTGAATACTTATGTAAATGTGATATTTCCATTTTTATTTTGTAATAAATTAGCAAACATTTGCAAAAAACAGTTTTTGCTTTCTCATTATGGGGTATTGTGTGATTGATGATGGGAAATAAATATTTTAAATACATTTTAGAATAAGTCTGTAAGCTAACAAAATTTGGAAAAAGTCAAGGGGTCTGAATACTTTCCGAAGGCACTGTATGTAGGTATCATACTTTGTCGGTACACAATAATTACAAGTAAGTACCCCTCAAGATACACATTTTATTAACTAGCTAAATATTGTGTAACACCTAGTAATTACATTGTACTTAGGTCTGTAGATATTACATGTACTCTGTGGTGTACTTGTGTGCTTATCCTCCCACTTGCATGGCAAGGAGGTTCAAGTTGTCATGATGGGTAACGTACACATTCATTATAAGTAAATGTTTTAATCATAATTTGGGATTACACCCTTATGCAGTTGAACTATATCTGATCTGTTTCTGTAATCTCAACCAAATAAACACAGATGGTACAGTTTTTTGGGGCAGGTGCTCGCACCAACATTGAGTGGAGATGTTTGGTAAGGTAATTAGAGCCTCCAACCTTTGTAATCTCGGACACCCAGCACATCTGTCCACGAGAGATGACACCCTTGTAACAGTTGTTACTGTATCGGATACAGCTGAGAAAAAAACAAAACTCTAAATTGGAAAATTTAGTGGAAACTTGTACATTTGTAACAAGCATGGTAACAAGCATTCATTGTTACACCTCTGTAATTACAGACTGCAATTACCACCAGTTACATGTTGTTGGTACAGTGTAACTTTGAGTTATTACAATTAACGACAATACTTTTAACAGTGTAATTACACATGTAATTACAGTGTACGCCTTTCCCTTTTCCTTGTAATAAGCACTCCTTCAAATTAAGTGTTACCGACTATGTATAGATGGGGATTGTCCCTGAGTGCTTTATGTTCCACTGCCGTAAATCCTAATGGTGCGCTAGCTCCTGGAATCAAGACTCAAATATTCCTTACAGTGTTTTTTGGCCACTAGCTTGACTCTGGAATCCCACCATGAGAGAGCTGTGGTTTGGAGCATCTTTAGATGTGAGGGAACATGGGAGCCTCACTGGGGTTGAGCTCACAGGGCTAAACCTCACCCACTGTCTCCGGTTTCTCTGTGACCACATGAAAGACGAGCGGTAGCCCTGAGTGTGGTCTTTTTGATGTAGCCTCCAACTGACATTTGGACAGGCTTTGTGGAGCATCTCAATTAATCAATCAAGTTGTATTTATATAGATGTTTTTATTATAGTTATGTATTTTTGAGACATGCATTTGACATAAAGTGCTTAATGGAAAATTCCATCCCAAATTATCTTTTGATATTTTTTTTATTAGTCCATTGTTGATCTAGTCCCAAAATGGTTTCAGCAATCAAGTTTTCAAGCTCTTTTACGCTGCTGCTACTCTCTTTTTATTATCTATGCATAGTCACTTTAATAACTCTACCTACTTGTACATATTACCTCAATTACCTCGACTAACCGGTGCCCCCGCACATTGACTCTGTACCAGTACCCCCTGTATATAGCCTCGCTACTGTTATTTTACTGCTGCTCTTTAATTATTTGTTACTATTATTTCGTATTATTTAATTTTTAATTTTTTGTGTGATTTTCTTTGGTATTCTTTCTTCAAACTGCATTGTTAGTTAAGGGCTTGTAAGTAAGCATTTCACTGTAAGGTCTACACCTGTTGAATTCGGCCATGTGACAAGTACAATTTGATTTGATTTGATTTGGGTAGAGTTTTCCTTTAACAGCAATCTGGGCCTGAACCTCCAAAGTGTACGACAGTTGCGAGGAAAGCTTTAAGCACAAATCACATAAGAAAACATTCCAGGCTACTTACGCAGTTAGGAGATTTGAAAGTAATGGAAGATCTGAACACTCTCAAACACAGGCACACAGAACAATGTGTTGAGACAATGTCCAATGTCCAATTTCCACAAACCAATACCTTTGGAATGTACACCCTTAGAAAAAAAGGTGCTATCTAGAACCTAAAAGGGTTATTTGGCTGTCCCCATAGGAGAACCCTTTGAAGAACCCTTTCTGGTTCCTGGTAGAACCCTTTTGGTTCTACATGGAAACTTAAAGGGTTCTACCTGGAACAAAAAAAACGGTTCTCCTATTGACAGTCGATGAACCCTTTTGGAACCCTTTTTTCTTAGAGTGTATGGTCTATTCCAGTCCATTCCACTATGCTACAGACCATTGTCTCTGCACTGCCGAAACCCACTCCTCCCTTCTCTCCCCTCTCATCTTATTCAATCCCAACCCTGACAATTTGGCATTCACACCAATTTGCCATTAACAACTCCTGCTAATAACTCCAGCTTTTGTTGCATTAGCTATCCACTGTTCCACAGTGGAAGTCATAGCCTAGTGCTCCACTATATACTGTGAGCCCCCTTTGATTTCCAGTTGCATATGTCAACCTGCAATTATAGGAGCTGGTCTGGAAACTGTCAAGCTTGACTGCGGCGGTATTGGAATTATTGCAATTACACCCAGGTAATTGACCCACCATCGGTGAAGATGTTAAACGGTGTGTCTGCTGTGTAAGTCCATGTCAGGATCTCATTCCACTTTCCCTCTCCGTGTGACACACTACAGATGTAGGATCTTAATTTGATCACTCTTTTGATGCTGAGAATTAACATCAAATAAAATGTTATTGGTCACATACACATATTTAGCAGATGTTATTGTGAGTAGTATCTAATGATTCACAACAATACACACAAATCTAAAAGTAAAAGAATGGAATTAAGAAATATATAAATATTAGGACGAGCAATGTCGGAGTGGCATTGACTAAAATACAGTAGAATAGAATAGAGTATATACATATGAAATGAGTAAAACAGTATGTAAACGTCATTAAAGTGACTAGTGTTCCATTATTAAAGTGACCAGTGATTCCATGTCTATGTACTGTACATAGGGCAGCAGCCTCTAAGGTGCAGGGTTGAGTCACCAGGTGGTAGCCTGCTAGTGACAGTGACTAAAGTTTAGGGCAGGGTAGTGAGTGGAGGCCGGCTAGTGATGGATATTTAACAGTCTGATGGCCTTGAGATAGAAGCTGTTTTTCAGTCTCTCTGCCCCAGCTTTGATGCACCTGTACTGACCTCGCCTTCTGGATGATAGAGGGGTGACAGGCCATAGCTCGGGTGGTTGATGTCCTTGATAATCTTTTTGGCCTTCCTGACATCAGGTGCTGTAGGTGTCCTGGAGGGCAGGCAGTGTGCCCCCGGTGATGCGTTGGGCAGACGCACCACCCCCAGGGGAGCTCTGCCGTAGCAGGCGGTGATACAGCCCGAAAGGATGCTCTCAATTGTGCATCTGTAAAAGTTTGTGAGGGTCTTAGAGGCCAAGCCGAATTTCTTCAGCCTCCTGAGGTTGAAGAGTCGCTATAGCGCCTTCTTCAATACACTGTGTGTGTGGTTGGACCATTTCAGATTGTCATTGATGTGTACGCAGAGGAACTTGAAACTTTTCACCTTCTCCACTGCGGTCCCGTCGATGTGGATAGGGGAGTGCTCCTTCTGCTGTCTCCTGAAGTCCACGATCAGCTCCTTTGTTTTGTTAAGGGAGAGGTTATTTTCCTGGCACCAGACTGCCAGGGTGCTCACCTCCTCCCTCTAGGCTGTCTTGTCATTGTTGGTAATCAGGCCAACTACTGTTGTGTTGTCTGCAAACTTGATAATTGAGTTGGAGGCGTGCGTTGCCACGCATTCATGGGTGAACAGGGAGTACAGGAGGGGGCTGAGCACGCACCCTTGTGGGGCCCCTGTGTTGAGGATCAGTGTAGTGGAGGTGTTGTTTCCTACCTTCACCACCTGGGGACGGCCCGTCAGGACGTCCAGGACCCATTTGCACAAGGCGGGGTTCAGACCCGGGGCCCCAAGCTTAATGATGAGCTTGGAGGGTGCTATGGTGTTGAAGGCTGAGCTATAGTCAATGAACAGCATTCTTACATACATTAGGTATTCCTCTTGTGGGATAGGGCAATGTGTGCGGTGCGATGGCGATTGCATCGTCTGTGGATCTATTGGGGCGGTATGCAAATTGAAGTGGGTCTAGGGTGTCAGGTAAGGTGGAGGTGATATGATTCTTAACTAGCCTCTCAAAGCACTTCATGATGACAGAAATCAAATAAAATCAAATAAAATTGTATTTGTCACATGGCCAAATACAATAGGTGTAGACCTTAGAGTGAAATGCTTACTTACAAGCCCTTAACTAACAATGCAGTTTGAAGAAAGAATACCAAAGAAAATCACACAAAAAATACAATATAAAATAATATGAAATAAAGGTAACAAATAATTAAAGAGAAGCAGTAAAAATAACAATAGTGAGGCTATATACAGGGGGTACCGATACCAAGTCAACGTGCGGGGGCACCGGTTAGTCGAGGTAATTGAGGTAATATGTACATGTGGGTAGAGTTACTAAAGTGACTATGCATAGATAATAAACAGAGAGTAGCAGCAGCGTAAAAAAGGGGTGGGAGGCAATGCAAATAGTCTGGGTAGCCATTTGATTAGATGTTCAGGAGTCTTATGGCTTGGGGGTAGAAGCTGTTTAGAAGCCTCTTGGACCTAGACTTGGCGCTCCGGTACCGCTACTGGGCGATAGTGATTTAGTTCATGCACAGCAGGAAATGCAAACTTGTAGTGTACTTGAGTTTTTAAAAAGGCTTCTAAAGTTTGTAATTTACACTTTGAAAATTCAGTCTTAATTTACCCTAACGAAAAAGGTATTTAATTAATTACAATCCACATAATAATTCACATTTCCTGTTGTGCAAGATTATTTTCCTGCTGTAGCAAACTGGCTCAAATTAAGATCCTACATCTGTACATGAAATGGTACTTGTACAGCAATGACACGTTGTTATAGGACTGGTGAACAGACATACTGTACTTAACACTATCAGACTTTTTTATTTTTTTTATTTTTTTATTTCACCTTTATTTAACCAGGTAAACCAGTTGAGAACAAGTTCTCATTTACAACTGCGACCTGGCCAAGATAAAGCAAAGCAGTGCGATAGAAACAACAACACAGAGTTACATATGGGGTAAAACAAAACAAAGTCAAAAATACAACAGAAATACATATAATATACAGTGTGTGCAAATTTAGCAAGTTATGGAGGTAAGGCAATATAATAGGCTATAGTGCAAAATAATTACCATTAGTATTAACACTGGAATGATAGATGTGCAAGAGATGATGTGCAAATAGAGATACTGGGGTACAAATGAGCAAAATAAATAACAATATAGGGATGAGGTAGTTGGGCGGGCTAATTTCAGATGGGCTGTGTACAGGTGCAGTGATCGGTAAGGTGCTCTGACAACTGATGCTTAAAGTTAGTGAGGGAGATAAGTGTCTCCAGCTTCAGAGATTTTTGCAATTTGTTCCAGTCATTGGCAGCAGAGAACTTGAAGGAATTGCGGCCAAAGGAGGTGTTGGCTTTGGGGATGACCAGTGAGATATACCCGCTGGAGCGCAGACTACGGGTGGGTGTTGCTATGGTGACCAATGAGCTAAGATAAGGCGGGGATTTGCCTAGCAGTGATTTATAGATGGCCTGGAGCCAGTGGGTTTGGCGACGAATATGTAGTGAGGACCAGCCAACAAGAGCGTACAGGTCACAGTGGTGGGTATTATATGGGGCTTTGGAGACAAAACGGATGGCACTGTGATAGACTACATCCAATTTGCTGAGTAGAGTGTTGGAGGCTATTTTGTAAATGACATCGCCGAAGTCAAGGATCGGTAGGATAGTCAGTTTTACGAGGGCATGTTTGGCAGCATGAGTGAAGGGAGGCTTTGTTGCGAAATAGGAAACCGATTCTAGATTTAACTTTGGATTGGAGATTCTTAATGTGAGTCTGGAAGGAGAGTTTACAGTCTAACCAGACACCTAGATATTTGTAGTTGTCCACATACTCTAGGTCAGACCCGTCGAGAGTAGTGATTCTAGTCGGGTGGGCGGGTGCAAGCAGCGTTCGGTTGAAGAGCATGCATTTAGTTTTACTAGTGTTTAAGAGCAGTTGGAGGCTACTGAAGGAGTGTTGTATGGAATTGAAGCTCGTTTGGAGGTTTGTTAACACAGTGTCCAATGAAGGGCCAGATGTATACAAAATGGTGTCGTCTGTGTAGAGGTGGATCTGAGAGTCACCAGCAGCAAGAGCGACGTCATTGATATACACAGAGAAAAGAGTCGGCCCAAGAATTGAACCCTGTGGCACCCCCATAGAGACTAGTGGAAAAATATGGAGAAACTGGTAGGCTAACATGCTAGCTGGAATCCCCTGTCATAAACCTCTATATTGCCTTTATAGGTAGATGATTAATCAAATAACACCATTATTATTTATTATTTTGCGGTGTTATTATAAAAAGCTCAAGCCTGGGGTTCCCCCTCTGCTCATTCCTGGCAGACAGAAGGTGAACATTAGCTTAGCTTAGTTTATCTCAGCGAGTGTATTCTCTGTGGTGGCGAGGGCTATCTGTAGCAGAGTAGAGTGTCTGTTGTCTTTCAGTAGTGCTGAGTCTATCCTAGTGTTTTCCCTGAATCCTCTCAGTCCAGTGTTGCTATCTGGTCTAGGCCAGTCCTCATTACTGCCAGGCAGCACAGCACAACACAGCAGCTGCTGCTCTCACAGTCACATCACCCATTGTGGATTCCTCCCTCATCCCTGCAGTGTGCTCCACTCACCAGAAGTAGATAGAGGAAAGAGAGGAAGAGAGGGAAGGATGGAGGAGAGGAGAAAGAGGGATAGAGAGCGAATGAGATGTAGGATGAAAGAGACAGAGTGAAGAAGATACAGTAAGTAAAATAGTGAGGGTGAATGAAATTGAGATATAGAAAGTGAGGGAGCGAGAAAGAGATAGTGAGGAAGGGAGGGGAGGAGTGGGCCACTCAGCCAGTCACGTGCATCGTCGTCTCATCTGAATTAAGCTGTGCAAAACAGGCCCCAGGGCTTGTTGCTAAGCAGTGAGATAGGCTCAGTGATTTCCACAGAGACAGTGGTGCGAGAGCTTTCTGATGGCCTGAACCAGACACCCCATAATGAATGCTCACACGCATAACCACGGCAACAATGGAGATCCAAATAATGGGGTGCATACACTCTCGCAAGTAATGTGTGATATGTATAATAAATGTTATGTGCGATAATTACATAGTTATATTCAATATGAAGTGATATTGATGTTGATCTTATAAGCTGCTTTATGAAAATGTGGCAGACATAGTACATTCATGTCCGAAAACATTTATATTCAAAGATGTAATCAGTATTTTTATTCTTAGATTTTTAGGTTTGTTTAATGATATTCAGACAAAGTGCTACTCCAGTTCATTCCTCTTTCTTAACCTCTCCGGCCAAAGGGTCACATTTTGCGACGTGTCTGTAAACTTAGTTGTTGTGGCAGCGAGGGTCTTGTTTGTTTCCTGAGAGCTCTTGAGATGTGGCTTGTAGAAGGGCATTTTTCCCAGGTCCTGTTTGGGGCTGGCGCAGGAAGCTGGTTGACCTTTCATTTTAGGAGTTGGGAGAAGCCAAACAAGCCAAGTGTGTAGGTTTGTCAACAAACACAGAGGAAATTAAATGAGGACCCTGTAGGCCTGGCAGAACGCTATTCATTCTAGGGTGTGTATGAGCAAGCAGCCCACTGGATCGATGCTTCAACAGGCCATGTAAATAATGACAAAAGTCTATCTAATCACCAACTTAATCCATTACTTATAGGTTTTTTGTAGATTTTTTGATAAAAACTTTTAATGTAAAGGTTAAGTGAAACATATGAATAACAACATACTGTATCAGCTCTTTTTTGGTTTCCTGAAAAATCCTCCAAAAAAAATATTTAAATTCACAATGTTAAGGCATGATAAAGTAAGGCTAGTGTGTGTGTATAGATTAAACTCAGCACTACTACTGTAGGCGCAGGACCTCCATTGAAGAGCCATTCATTTAAACTTATAAAGATATTGCACAATCAAACTCTTTATCATAATAACAATACGTGTGTGTGTGATGGGTGATGCTGTGGCATTCTAGATTGAGTGTAACACAGTTAGACATTAGAGCCTGCAGGCAAAATAAAACGTAGTAATTCTGATTCATGGCTTAAAACTCATCCTCAGACAACAACCTAAATATCTGCTCGTTTCCTCCAGCCCTTTCACTATTATTAATTAATAGAGTATAATACCTGAACATAGTGCATGCGCCATTGCGACGAGCAGACACAAATACAGACATCTATATGAATACGCTATTCACAACATTAAAGTATCCGTGGATATTTCCAAGGTCTAGTTTTTTCTTTCATCTATGACAAAAGCTACAGAAATCCTATGTAATTAAAAAGAAATGAAAATGAAACAGCAAATTAAGAAAATAGCATTGGACTGACAGCATTGGCAATGGCCCATCATATCAAGCCAATTAGCTGCTGCCAGAGAAGGCGACTGTGGCTATTTTTCTTGTTTAACTTGTTAGAGTGCTCACTCATATCAGACCTCTCTAATTACTTTCAAACCCAAATTAAAGTGGCCACTATCTGATATTGTTCACTGCCCCCTCATCTAGGACTGTAATTAGGCATTGGTTTTTAATAAAATACCAATTTTGGATGAGATGCATTATTAATATAGCTAGCTGATCACGTGTCTTAATCTGTAGTATAGAAGGACCAGGACAGGTTAAATCCTCTACAAGTATCATAAGAGTGACATAGCCATTACCGCCACTGAGAACATACAGTGCCTTGCAAAAGTATTCATCCCCCTTGGTGTTTTTTCCAATTTTCTTGCATTACAACCTGTAATTTAAATAGATTTTTTATTTGGATTTCATGTAATGGACAAACACAAAATAGTCCAAATTGTTGAAGTGAAATGAAAAAAAAACTTGTTTCAAAAAATACAAAAATATAAATAACGGAAAAGTGGTGCGTGCACATGTATCCACCCCCTTTGCTATGAAGCCCCTAAATAAGTTATGGTGCAACCAATTACCTTCAGAAGTCACATAATTAGTTAAATAAAGTCCACCTGTGTGCACATGATCTGTCACATGATCTCAGTATATATACACCTGTTCTGAAAGGCCCCAGTGTCTGCAACACCACTAAGCAAGGGGCACCACCAAGCAAGTGGCACCATGAAGACCAAGGAGCTCTCCAAACAGGTCAGGGACAAAGTTGTGGAGAAGTACAGATCAGGGTTGGGTTATAAAAAAATATCAGAAACTGAACACCATTAAATCTTTTACTAAAAATTGGAAAGAATATGGCACCACAACAAACCGCCGCCCACCAAAACTCACGGATCAAAGAGACCAAAGATAACACTGAAGGAGCTGCAAAGCTCCACAGCGGAGATTGGAGTATCTGTCCATAGGACCACTTTAAGCCGTACACTTCACAGAGCTGGGCTTTACGGAAGAGTGGGCAGAAAAAAGCCATTGCTTAAAGAAAAAAATAAGCAAACACATTTGGTGTTCGCCAAAAGGCGTGTGCGAGACTCCCCAAACATATGGAAGAAGGTACTCTGATCAGATGAGACTAAAATTGAGCTTTTTGGCCATCAAGGAAAACACTATGTCTGGCGCAAACCCAACACCTCTCATCACCCCGAGAACACCATCCTGCTGTGGGGTTTTTCATCGGCAGGGCCTGGGAAACTGGTCAGAATTGAAGGAATGATGGATGGCGCTAAATACAGGGAAATTCTTGAGGGAAACCTGTTTCAGTCTTCCAGAGATTTGAGACTGGGACAGAGGTTCACCTTCCAGCAGGACAATGACCCTAAGTATACTGCTAAAGCAACACTCAAGTGGTTTAAGGGGAAACATTTAAATGTCTTGGAATGGCCTAGTCAAAGTCCAGACCTCAATCCAATTGAGAATCTGTGGTATGACTTAAAGATTGCTGTACACCAGCGGAACCCATCCAACTTGAAGGAGCTGTAGCAGTTTTGCTTTGAAGAATGGGCAAAAATCCCAGTGGCTAGATGTGCCAAGCTTATAGAGACATACCCCAAGAGACTTGCAGCTGTAATTGCTGCAAAAGGTGGCTCTACAAAGTATTGACTTTGGGGGGATTGGGGGGGGTGAATAGTTATGCATGCTCAAGTTTTCAGTTTTTTTTTCTTATTTCTTGTTTGTTTCACAAAAAAAAAATATTTTGCATCTTCAAAGTGGTAGGCATGTTGTGTAAATGAAATAATAAAAAAACAATTTTAATTCCAGGTTGTGTCACGGTTTCGGCCGAGGCTGCTCCTCCTCCTGGTTCGGGCAGGCTTCGGCGGTCGTCGTCTCCGGAGTACTAGCTGCCACCGATCTATGTTTCATGTTCGTTTGGTTTGGTCTTGATGTTGTACACCTGTGTCTAGTTAGTCCTCGTTAGTGTTCTATTTAGTTCTCGTTGTGTGTGTCTGTGTTTGTGTGTTATTGTTTCGCTGTCGTGTTTTGTGCGCTACTGTTTGCCTTGTGCATTTCGTTTTTCCTCCTCTGTGTTAGGAGGTTATTTACGCACTGTTTTGTGCGCCTCTTGGTTTTCGCCTGTGTACGGACTTTCCCGCCTCCGGGCGTTTGACTCGTGAATTTGAGTGTGCTGTTCACTAAAGTCTATTGGACTTATCTTTCTGCGTCCTGCATCTGATTCCTGCACCACACCCACCTACAGCACCCACTGACAGAATAACACACCATTATGGAATCAGCAGGATCGGCTGTGACACCTGTGTCGCTCGAGGAGCATATCCATTGGCAGGAGGGCCAGATAAGACAACTGGAGACCGCTCTACAGGACGTGATCAACACCCTGCACCGATGGGAAGCCAGCAGGGTACCCACACCTCCACCTACCCTGTCCACCCCATCGGCCGGTCCACCAGCCCCAGGTCCGGAACCCAGGAGGATTCGGCTCTCGCTCCCGAGGGCGTATGACGGAACAGCTGCCGGGTGTCAGGGTTCCTCCTGCAGGTGGAGCTCTGCCTGGCCACTGTACACCCGGTGCCCTCGGGACACGAGAGCGTTTCCGCCCTCATCTCCTCTCTCTCGGGAAAGGCGTTGGAGTGGGCTAACGCTGAGTGGAGGAAGATGGACGCCAACACCATCTCCTATGCCGAGTTCTCCCGCCGCTTCAAGGCCGTGTTTGACCATCCACCTGAGGGCAAAGCGGCGGGGGAGCGGCTAGTCCACTTGAGACAGGGGAGGAGGAGCGCACAGGCGTTTGCTTTAGAGTACCGGACTCTAGCGGCGGATGCAGGGTGGAATGAACGGGCTCTCATTGACCATTTTCGGTGTAGCCTCCGGGGAGGACATTCAACGAGAGTTGGCCTGCAGGGATACCCATCTGACTTTCGACCAGTTGGTTGATATGTCCATCCGTTTAGACACCCTGCTGGCCACCCGTGGGACGTCCCGAGGGGGGTCCGTCCATTCCGCCTCCGGCACCTCCGAGCCGAGCCCTATGGAGCTCGGGGTGCCGGCGCTAGAGAACGGAGTAGGAGGAGCCCGAGGGGGCCTGTCTCCTGCACCAAGTGCGGTCGTGGAGGGCACACTGCGGCCAGGTGCTGGGGAGGGTTCTCCGGGGAGAAGACAACAGGCCACGCACTGGGGGGGGCCTCCCAGGTGAGTAGACACCCCACCTACCCAGAGCTTTCTGTTGCGCACTTTTGTATACCTGTTGGTTTTCCACAGGTTGCACCTCATTCCCAGCATAAGGCGCTAGTAGATTCAGGCGCAGCTGGGAATTTTGTTGATCGAAAGTTTTGTTTAGAGTTAGGGATCCCTCTCCTACCCGTTGACAAACCTTTTCCCCGTTCATGCCTTAGATAGCCGTCCGTTGGGGTCGGGGTTGATCAGGGAAGTCACAGCGCCACTTAGGATGTGTGCGCAGGGGGGTCATGAAGAGACTATACAGCTGTATCTGATCGACTCTCCTGCGTACCCAGTGGTGCTGGGGATTCCTGGTTAAGCACCCATAACCCTGCTATTTCGTGGCAACAGAGGGCTCGTTGGGTGGTCTGCTCAGTGTGAGGGGCGATGTCTGGGTGTTTCCGTGGGGGGCGACTTCGGTGGAAAGTCCAAACCAAGTGCCCGCATTGCACATTCCGCCTGAATATGGGGATTTAGCTCTTGTGTTTAGCGAAACTAGGGCGACGCAGTTGCCTCCCCATAGACAGGGGGATTGTGCGATTGATCTCCAGGCAGGAGCAGCGCTCCCACGGAGCCATGTGTATCCTTTGTCTCAAGAGGAGAGAAAAGCTATGGAGACCTACATAGCCGAATCTTTGAGACAGGGATACATTCGGCCTTCCACTTCCCCCGCCTCTTCAAGTTTCTTTTTTGTGAAAAAGAAAGATGGAGGTTTGCGCCCGTGCATTGATTACCGTGGTCTCAATCAGATTACTGTGAAATACAGTTATTCACTCCCTCTGATTGCGACCATGACGGAGTCATTGCATGGGGCGCGGTTTTTCACAAAATTGGATCTCAGGAGCTCGTATAACTTGGTGCGCATTAGAGAGGGCAATGAATGGAAAACAGTGTTTAGTACCACGTCAGGTCATTTCGAATATCTTGTCATGCCATATGGGTTGATGAATGCTCCATCAGTCTTTCAATCCTTCGTAGATGACATTTTCCGGGATATGCAGGGACAAGGGGTGGTCGTGTACATTGATGATATTCTGGTGTACTCGTCTACCCGAGCCGAGCATGTAACCCTGGTGCGACGTGTATTGAGGAGGCTGTTGGAGCACGACCTATATGTCAAGGCAGAGAAATTTCTATTTTTCCAGGAATCGGTCTCCTTTTTGGGTTATCGGTTGTCCGCGTCAGGGGTGAGTATGGAGGTGGATCGTGTGTCCGCTGTGCGTAATTGGCAAACTCCAACCACTGTAAAAGAGGTGCAGCAGTTCTTGGGCTTTGCGAATTACTACCGGAGGTTTATCCGGGGTTTTGGACAGGTGGCAGCTCCCATCACGTCCCTTCTGAAAGGGGGTCCGGTGCGCCTGCAGTGGTCAGCTGATGCGGACAGGGCCTTTGGGAGACTGAAGGACCTGTTTACGTCGGCTCCGGTGCTGGCGCATCCGGATCCCACAATTCCCTTTCAGGTTGAGGTGGACGCGTCTGAGGCTGGTATAGGGGCCGTGCTCTCTCAACGGTCCGGCTCGCCACCTAAACTCCGCCCCTGTGCTTTTTACTCCAAAAAGCTCAGCCCGGCGGAGCGTAACTATGACGTTGGGGACAGGGAGCTGATAGCTGTAGTTCAGGCCCTTACGGTGTGGAGACATTGGCTTGAGGGGGCTCAACACCCTTTCCTCATTTTGACTGACCATCGGAACCTGGAGTACATCCGGGCAGCGAGGAGACTGAACCCTCGACAGGCTTGATGGAGTATGTTTCTCACCAGGTTCGTATTTAAAATCACGTACATCCCTGGGACCCAGAATGGCAAGGCAGATGCACTGTCCCGGCGGTATGACACGGAGGAGAGGTCCGTTGAGCCTACTCCCATACTACCGGAGTCTTGCCTTGTGGCACGGTGGTGTGGGAGGTCGATGCCGAGATCGAGCGAGCGTTGCGTACCGACCCCAGCCCTCCACAATGTCCTGAGGGTCGGAGGTACGTTCCGCTCGAGATTCGGGATCGACTCATCTACTGGGCTCACACGTCACCCTCCTCAGGACATCCGGGTATTGGCCGGACAGTGCATTGCCTTAGCACTAAATACTGGTGGCCTACTTTGGCTAGGGATGTGAGGGTTTACGTCTCCTCCTGCTCGGTGTGCGCCCAGTGTAAGGCGCCCCGACATCTGCCCAGGGGTAAGTTACAGCCCCTACCCGTTCCACAACGACCATGGTCCCACCTCTCGGTGGATTTTGTAACAGACCTTCCCCTCTCTCAGGGGAATACCACCATCCTGGTCGTTGTGGACCGGTTCTCTAAGGCCTGTCGTCTTCTCCCTATGTCGGGTCTTCCTACTGCCCTACAGACCGCTGAGGCCCTATTTACCCACGTCTTCCGGCATTACGGGGTCCCCGAGGATATAGTGTCTGATCGAGGCCCTCAGTTTACCTCCCGTGTGTGGAGAGCGTTTATGGAGCGTTTGGGGGTCTCGGTTAGCCTTACCTCGGGGTACCACCCGGAGAGTAACGGGCAGGTGGAACGTGTCAACCAGGATGTGGGTAGGTTTCTGAGGTCGTATTGCCAGGAACGGCCTGAGGAGTGGGCGCGTTACATTCCCTGGGCCGAGATGGCCCAGAACTCTCTCCGCCACTCCTCTACTAACCTAACCCCTTTTCAATGTGTATTAGGTTACCAGCCGGTTCTGGCACCGTGGCAGCAGAGCCAGATCGAGGCCCCTGCGGTGGATGATTGGATGAGGCGCTCGGAAGAGACGTGGAACGCTGCCCACGTCCACCTGCAGCGGGCCGTCCTTCGTCACAAGGCGAGCGCCGATCTCCACCGCAGTGCGGGGCCGGTGTACGCACCCGGAGATCGAGTCTGGCTCTCTACCAGAAACCTGCCCCTCCGCCTGCCCTGCCGGGAAGCTGGGTCGGGCGGTTTGTGGGGCCCTTTAAAGTCCTGAGAAGATTGAACGAGGTGTGTTATAAGTTACATCTACCTGTTGAATATAAGAATATTAACCCCTCGTTCCATGTGTCTCTTCTCAGGCCGGTGGTAGCTGGTCCACTCCAGGACAATGAGATAGGAGAGACTCCTCCGCCCCCATTGGACATCGAGGGGGGCTCCGGCGTACACCGTTCGGTCCATCTTGGACTCCAGACGCCGGATGGGGGTCTCCAGTATCTCGTGGAGTGGGAGGGTGCACGGCCCGGAGGAGCGGTGCTGGGTGCCGCGGAGGGACATCCTAGACCCATCTCTCCTGTCGGAGTTCCACCGGGACCATCCCGCGCGCCCTGCTCCACGTCCTCCTGGTCGTCCCCGAGGCCGGGGTCGGCGCACGGCTGGAGCCGCGCGTCAAGGGGGGGGTACTGTCACGGTTTCGGCCGAGGCTGCTCCTCCTCCTGGTTCGGGCAGGCTTCGGCGGTCGTCGTCTCCGGAGTACTAGCTGCCACCGATCTATGTTTCATGTTCGTTTGGTTTGGTCTTGATGTTGTACACCTGTGTCTAGTTAGTCCTCGTTAGTGTTCTATTTAGTTCTCGTTGTGTGTGTCTGTGTTTGTGTGTTATTGTTTCACTGTCGTGTTTTGTGCGCTACTGTTTGTCTTGTGCATTTCGTTTTTCCTCCTCTGTGTTAGGAGGTTATTTACGCACTGTTTTGTGCGCCTCTTGGTTTTCGCCTGTGTGCAGACTTTCTCGCCTCCGGGCGTTTGACTCGTGAATTTGAGTGTGCTGTTCACTAAAGTCTATTGGACTTATCTTTCTGCGTCCTGCATCTGATTCCTGCACCACACCCACCTACAGCACCCACTGACAGGTTGTAAGGCAACAAAATATGAAAAATGCCTAGGGGGGTGAATACTTTCGCATGCCATTGTATGTGGAAGATAGTGAAAACATAACATCTTCAAGTTGATGGAAACTAAGTTGGAAAACCAGTATTTCTCCCAGCCATTTTGTGTAGGTAATGGTAGTCACTACGGGTGTTGTGAGCACTCTTTGACAATAACAACACCGTGCCGTGTGTGAGGGTCCCCACAGACCAAGAGGACTGTGTGATCTCGCTCTCACAGGCCGATGTGAGTAAGGTCTTTAATCAGGTCAACATTCGCAAGGCAGCGGGGCCGGACGGTATTCCAGGGCGCGTTCTCAGAACATGCGCAGAACAGCTGGCAGGCATATTCACTGTCATTTTCAACCTCTCCTTGTCCCAGTCTGTAATCCCCACGTGTTTTAAAATGACCACCATCATTCCTGTTCCCCAGAACTCTAAGGCTTCATGCCACAATGACTACCGCCCTGTAGCACTCACATCTGTAATCATGAAGTGCTTTGAAAGGGTGCTTATGGCACACAACTCCATCATCGCAGACACCCTAGACCCACTCCAATTTGCATACTGTCCCAACAGATCCATAGACGACACACTCTCAATTGCACTCCACACTCCCCTAGATAAGACGAATGCCTATATGAGAATGCTGTTCATTGACTACAGCTCAGTGGTGTGTGCTTAGTCCCCTCCTGTACTCCCCTGTTCACCCACGACTACATGGCCACGCACACTCCAACACCATCATTAAGTTTGCTGACGACGGTGGTAACAGGTTTGGCATGGACCCTCAAATCCTCAAAATGTTTTACAGCCCAGCACATCACTGGGGCCGAGCTCCCTGCCATCCAGGACCTCTATATCAGGCGGTGTGAAAGGAAGGCCCGGAAAATCGATAAAGACTCCAGCCACCCAAGCCATAGACTGTTTTCTCTGCTTCCGCACGGCAAGCGGTACCGGTGCATCAAGTCTGACACCAACAGGGTCCTGAACCAACAGGGTCCTTTCCCCAAGCCATAAGACTGCTTAATATCTAACAAAAACGCTACACTGACTATCTGATATGACCCTTGTATTTTATTTTTAAAATATGAACTTCATGAACACTCACAGGACTCTACACACTCACGCACACTGACACTGAAGCACATATGCACACACATGCACACACACCTAAACACACACACACATACAATCATCATATACTGTACGCTGCTGCTACTCTGTTTATCATACACTACGTGGATGTGGACTACAAGTATGTGACCACCCCTTCAAATTAGTGGATTCGGCTATTTCAGCCACACCCGTTGCTGGCAGGTGTATCAATATCCATGAAATCTCCATAGACAAACATTGGCAGTAGAATGGCCCGTACTGAAGAGCTCAGTGACTTTCAACGTGGCAATTTCATAGGATGCCACCTTTCCAACAAGTCAGTTTGTCAAATTTCTGTCCTGCTAGAGCTGCCCCGGTCAACTGTAAGTGCTGTTATTGTGAAGTGGAAACGTCTAGGCGCAACTATTACACAGCCGCGAAGTGGTAGACCACACAAACTCACAGAACGGGACCACCGAGTGTGTAAAAATCATCTGTCCTCGGTTGCAACACTCACTATTGAGTTTCTTTCTTCCTTTCGAAGCAACGTCAGCACAAGAACTGTTCGTCGGGAGCTTCATGAAATGGGTTTCGACGGCCGAGCAGCCGCACACAAGCCTAAGATCACCATGCGCAATACCAAGCGTCGGCTGGAGTGGTGTAAAGCTCGACACCATTGGATTCTAGAGTAGTGGAAACGCGTTTTCTGGACTGATGAAGCACGCTTCACCATCTGGCAGTCCGACGGACAAATCTGGATTTGGCGGATAACAGGAGAACGCTACCTGCGCGAGTGCATACTGCCAACTGTAAAGTTTGGTGGAGGAGGAATAATGATCTGGGGATCTTTAACATGGTTCGGGCTATGCCCCTTAGTTCCAGTGAAGGTAATTCTTAACGCTACAGCATACAATGACATTCTAGATAATTCTGTGCTTCCAACTTTGGGGAAGTCCCTTTCCTTTTTCAGCATGACAATGCCCCCATGCACAAAGTGAGGTCCATACAGAAATGGTTTGTCAAGATCGGTGTGGAAGAGCTTGAGTGGCCTGCACAGAGCCCTGACCTCAACCCCATCGAACACCTTTGGGATGAATTGGAACGCCGACTGCGAGCCAGGCCTAATCGCCCAACATCAACGCCAAACCTCACTAATGCTCTTGTGGCTGAATGGAAGCAAGTCCCCACAGCAATGATCTAACATCTAGTGGAAAGCCTTCCCAGAAGAGTGGAGGCAGTTATTGCAGCAAAGGGGGGACCAACTCCATATTAATGCCCATCATTTTGGAATGAGATGTTTGACAAGCAGGTGTCCACATACTTTTGGCTGTGTAGTGTATATCCTGACGCCTAGTCACCGTACCCTTGTACATATCTACCTCTATCACTCCAGCATCCCTGCACATTGTAAATATGGTATTGGAACTGACCCTATATACAGCTTACCTTCTACCTCATGTTTTTGTTATTTCTTATTTGTATTTTGTGTTTTTGTTCTACCTTAAATTATTTTTACTACTACATTGATATTGCTTACTGTATTGTTGGGTTTAGAGCTTGCAACTAAGTCATTTCACTGTAATTGTGCACATGAAATTAAAACTTGGAACTTGAGAAGCAATGCAAGTGTTCCTGAGTCCATCTCAGGCTGTGGAGGCTGAGATCTTGCCTGGAGAGTGGAGACCTCAGATGTAATGAGGCCTATCTGAGTATGTGGTCTCTGTGCTTTTAGTGCTACCCCGTAGTATCTGTAGAGATAATGCCCTTTATTTCATCATTTTGTCTTCACCCAGGACCATCGGAACAACAGGGGTCCCTGCTAGCCAATCAGATGTGTTTGTTTGGCCCCACTCCTCCTTGCAGCCTCCATCTAATTGGTCACTGGTGAGTTCCGTGCTCTCTCTTAGAATGTTGATGACCGTGGATGAACCGGGTCCAGTGATCACAATAGAATTTCAAACACCCCCTCTTAAAACACATCCCACCATTATAAAATAACAAACACATACTAAAGAAGTGAATAAGTCATATCTCATCATTAGGTAAGAATGACCTGACCCTGTACTTGACCTCTGTATTTTGCTACCTGCTGAAGCCAGGTAAAAAGGGGATTTTGTTTTCATTATGATGGGCGTGGGAAGGAGCGCTGTACCTTAGACTAAATGCCTCACTACTGGGACTGTATAGAGGTGCAGTACCGTAGATCAGTGTTTATCTTTGTTGATCCTGGTCTCACTCCAGCTAAGCAGCAGAAAAACCTTGAAAATCAACTCCTTAAAAAAAGAAGGGTTTTGAGAGTGATAGAGAGTCTTGTTTTCTCAGTGTCAGTGAACTCTGTCAACCTGGGCCTCCTCTCTGTCAACCTGGCCTCCTCTCTGTTAATCTTGACCTGCGACACTGGACAATGGCAGCGCAGAGACACAGGAATTCTTTCCGATCATTATAATGGCAGAGCTAGTAGAGAGAGATGGGAGGGAGGGGGACCACAATGGGGGGAAATTGAGTTTTAGCTCAGGTCAGTTCAGTTGAGAGAAGTGGGACTGGTGAAGGAAGAGCTCCTGACAACAAGCCCTTCATTAGACCTTCCACTCCTACTGCAGTAACGGCATAGGTTGCTCCATGTGTCAACCTGTGACCATCATAATGAAACAGGCAGACACAGTATTAGAGAGTCTGTTCTACCTCATAGCAACCGCAAATTCATTGTGTGCCTTAATCAGTGGAGCTGTAATAGACAGGAGATGTGTGTACGTGTGCTTGTTTATCTGTGCATGTGTAGGTGAGCATGGGCTCTGTGGAGCATCACCTGAGAACAGCAAGCTCCTCCATCACCCTGTCGGCCACACAAAGCCATGATGTCCCCACCTGCCAGCCGCCACAAAGGGGTTAACTCCTGGGTGGGTCCCACTCCTGACAGGGGAGCACTGTTGGTCACTTATCTTTTTAATTAGCTTTTCACTCCTCCAAGCCCCCCTCCTCTATCTAGCTCTGTTTCTCTTCCTCTCTGCTTTACTCTTCTCCCCTCTCTCTCTCTCTCTCTCTCTCTCTCTCTCTCTCTCTCTCTCTCTCTCTCTCTCTCTCTCTCTCTCTCTCTCTCTCTCTCTCTCTCTCTCTCTCTCTCTCTCTATCTATCTTTCTTTCTCTCGCTCTCGCTCTCTCTCTCTTTTACTCATTTGTTGTTTTTCACTGTCCTTCTCTATTTACCTTTCCATCTCGATCTCTCTGTTCCCCCAGTTTCTCTTACTTTTTCTCTCTCTCTTACTTGTTCCTCCTCTCCCCGGCCACCCATATCTGCACCCGCCCCCCCGCCCCCCCAACCCCCACACACTCACAGAGTCATAATTAATACATTTCCTCTGTCCATATTTCATTGTGTTTGCTTTAAAACCCCAAGAAAGAAGGGGTTAGAGGAGGCATTCGAAAACAGCCTCTAAGATTAATTAAGGTGGAGAGAAAAGGGATGTGTCCCGGGAAAGAGCCGAGCTCGGCACAATGCGGCACGCTTCATTTAAATAAGGGCCAGAGTCCGCCCTGGTGTATGTGTCATCGCAGCGCCTCTCCACCTGAAATGAAGGATAACTAGCCCACCAGATTAGGAAATGTACCATCTATTCTCCCCCCACCCCCCCTCTCTCTCTCTCTCCTCCCTCCATTATTTGTCTTCAAGGTTTTTGAAATGACATTGCAATCTGACGATGCGCCAGCCTATTATATTGTCTAGCAGGACAAATATCCCCGTGTTTTCCTCTGTAGAACTAACACAATTTTTCCATGTCAGAGGTGGGTAATATCCCGGTGGTCCGGGGAGGCGTCGGGCTGCGTTTGAGAATGCTGTCATTAATCCTGGTGGACCATCTCGTGCTCAGATTATTAGGGAAATACATTTGCATGCTGCATATGAGCCAGGTGAAGCACTGAAGGCACAAATTACATTTCCTGACAGTGAGGTGGAGAATGGGCCGCCAGACACTGCATCACTCACCCTGTCACACACACAAACACACACACACACACACACACATGCACAAACACACATGCACGTGAGCACACACACATTCCCGCACATTCGCTTACACACACTAACAAACACTTATGCAAACACAAAGGAAGTACACATTGTCTTCTTTCACAAAAACACACACGCCTTTCCTCCTGACCCGTTACTGCTGGCTGTATCTCTATCTATTACCTAGAGAGAGGGGAATCCAGGTATCTGTTGCAGTTTATGTGTGTGTGTGAGTGTGTGTCCCTGCCTGTGTGCATGTGTGTGTGTGTGTGTGTGTCCCTGCCTGTGTGCGTGTGTGTGTGTGTGTGTGTGTTTATGTAGGCCTCTGGCTCTTGAGTGTCCTCTAACCCTGACAGTAATGGTCCATAAAGGCCTAGACTAATGAGGTGGGCAGTAGTGTCAACTTCATTATTTAACATCTCCCTCAAAGATGAAAAGTCTCTCTCAACTTTTCTTGTTGCACACACGGCTAAGCAACTCTTTTCATACGCTCTGTTTCTTTTAGTCTAGCTTCAAAATTATGCAACTATTTTCCACCATATTAGTAAGATAAATGGCTGTTATTCTCTTCGTATTGTTGTTGGTCAGTGCCAAGGTGCTATGGATTTGTAATTGGGCATTCACCCCCCTCCTTCCCTCCCCTTTAAATGTATGGTCAGTAGTTGTTATTGTCCTATAAATTGATAATGGTCAAACTCATATAAAGACCTTGGGAAATAACTGTTTTATCTCTGGGAGACTCTTATATAACCATACCTTTATAACATAAAACACACTTCCTTATTTTCAAATGTAATTCCCCTTTGCCTAACCCCTCACAACATACACCCTTAATGAGGTATGTAGTCAAGGACACTCAGTTCCAGGGGACAACATGAAAGGGTAATGATAACAACAACAACAACAGCAACAGTCATTGCTTGGTTCGGTCTGAACTGTGATCATTGGGTTCGGTCTTAATTGTTGATAGGTTCAGGGAGCTAGAAACAGTCTGTCAGGTGTTTTGCATAAAACAGTGTCAACATAAAAAGATGCTCCCCGATTATACTCACCTAAGCCATCTCTATCATTGGTTGTGATGGCTTGTTCTTTGTCCGTTGTGTGGTGTCTTTGTCATTTTTCCTTCATCAGTTGACCAGCGCTATAGGCATTGAGGAAACAGCAGGGGGCCTTCTTCACTACACCCCCTATTTAGACATGCATATATTCTTTTTAAAGTCACTGCTCCCGGAAAACAAGACAACACAGACAAAACAGATTGACCTTGAAATATTAATCTCCAGAACGACTTTGGAGAATTAAAGGTAGTCTCAGCAAAATGACGTTGCATGCACGAAGTAAACACAATACTGGGTCAATTTGTGCAACAACTAAGAGCGTTGAAATGAGAAGGCTAAACTTCTCTGCTGTTTCTGTCCCGTAGCTATCACATTGCAGCAGCGTGAAGTGAACCCATGCAGATGCACAGATACTCTGTGTGACAGTGTGAGAGCAAAGTCTTGCATCGCGCTCATCTCAATGTCTTCGGTGCTGCTCGTTCCAACGTCATCTCACTGAGTCTACCTTTAAGTTTGCATAATTCAAATAATTATATTCTATAAAATCAATATTTTAATGTAAAAAGGCAGAATATGTAGTTACTGTATGCAGTAGCTTCAGCGGTGGAAAAGTACCCAATTGTCATACTTGAGTAAAAGTAAAGATATCTTAATAGAAAATGAGTCAAGTAAAAAGTGAAAGTTACCCAGTAAAATATTACTTGAATAACAGTCTAACAGTATTTGTTTTTATTAAATATACTTAAGTGTCAAAAGTAAATGTAATTTCTAAAATATACTTAAGTATCAAAAGTAAGCAAACCAGACGGCACGATTATGATTATATATTTGTTTATTAACGGATAGCCAGGGGCACACTCCAACACTCAGACATAATTTACAAACATAACATTTGTGTGTAGTGAGTCCGCCAGATCAGAGGCAGTAGGGATTACCAGGGATGTTCTCTTGATATGTATGTGCATTGGACTGTTGTATTGTCCAGCTAATCATTCAAAATGTAACGAGTGCTTTTGGGTGTCAGGAAAAATATATGGAGTAAAAAGTAAAGTATTTTCATTAATAAGGTAGTGTAGTAAAAAAAAAAAGTACAAAATATAAATAGTAAAGTACAGATAACCCCCAAAAACGACTCAAGTAGTACTTTAAATAATTTTTACTTAAGTACTTTACACCACTGAGTAGCTTTACAGATATATACTATAAACTACAGCACTCTCATTTGAGCCACCCCCAACCACCTCTGCTCCCTTTCTGGGCTATTGGAAAAGATGGCGCCGTACTGTATGGCCGTTGTTTTGCTCCAACCCAATTTTGCAAATTTGTGATTTTTTTTGCATTTTTTTGTACTTTATTTTCACTAAATGTATCCGCTATCATTTCTTAAAACCGACAAGAACTTTTGAACAGATCAGCAGTTACTTATCCCAATTCAACTTCGACTCATATGCCCTGGGCTCTTTCTGTAATTCCAACCCAATTTTAATAATAATAATAATAATATGCCATTTAGCAGACGCTTTTATCCAAAGCGACTTACAGTCATGCGTGCATACATGTTTTTGTGTATGGGTGGTCCCGGGGATCGAACCCACTACCTTGGCGTTACAAGCGCCGTGCTCTACCAGCTGAGCTACAGAGGACCACGTGTTCAGGCTACCCAAGAGGAAACAACGGCTTTACTGAGGCAAGAAAGGGGGAATCCTGGCGAGATTAAGGCAAAGGGAAAACCAGCCACCTCTTTCTTACGTTCTATTGGCCAATGTACAGTCACTTGATAATAAGATGGATGAGCTCCAATCGCGGAATTGCTACCTAAGAGACTCTCGTAACTGAAATATTCTCTGCTTTTCTGAAACATGGCTTTCGGACAAGATACCCCCATGGCTATCCAACTCGATGGATTCTCCATTCATTGAGCGGACAGGACAGTAGAGTCTGCGAGATCGAGAGAGGGATGGGTGTGCCTCTTCAACAACAAATGGTATTCTGACTCGATGGTGTTCTGAATGGTGTTCTGATTCGACCCATTGTTGACACATCTTGGAATACCTGATGGTCAAATGCCGACCCTTCTACCTCCCGAGGGAGTTTTCAGCTGTTATCGTGACTGTTGTATACATTCCACCTCAGAACGAGAAATATAACAAGCTGGCACTTAACGAACTGTACAAAGCTATAAACAAGCAGGAAGACTTACATCAGGAGTACAAGAAGTCCCGCTATGACTTCCGCAGAGTCATCAAACGAGCTAAAGGACAATATAGGAATAAAGTGGAATCACATTACACAGGCTCCAATGCCAGTCGCATGTGGCAGGGGCTACATTCCATTACGGATTACAAAGGAAGACCCAGCCGTGATCTGCCCAACGATGCTTCTCAACCAGGCGAACTCAACACATTTTATGCACACTTCAACAATAACAACACTATACTGTGCGTGAGGGCTCCCCCTGAACTAGAGGACTGGGTGATCTCGCTCTACGAGGCCGGTGTGAGTAAGATCTTTAATCAGCAAGGCCGTAGGGCAGGACGGTATTCTAGGGCACATTCTCAAAGCCTGTGCAGATCAGCTGGTAGGCATATTCACAGTCATGTTCAACCACTCTTTGTCCCAGTCTGTAATCCCCACGTGTTTTAAAATGACCACCATCATTCCTGTTTCCAAGAACTCTAAGGCTTCATGCCACAATCACTACCACCCTGTAGCACTCACATCTGTAATCATGAAGTGCTTTGAAAGGCTGGTTATGGCACACATCAACTCCAACATCCTAGACACACTAGATCCACTACAATTTGCATACCGCCCCAACAGATCCATAGGCAACACAATCTCAATTGCACTCCACACTGCCCTCTGCAACTGGATACTGGAATTCCTGACGGGCTGACCCCAGGTAGTGAGGGTACAACATTACCTCCTCCATGCTGACCCACAACACGGGGGCCCCACAGGGGTGTGTGCTTAGTTCCCTCCTGTACTCCCTGTTCACCCATGACTGCATGGCCACGCATGACTCATCAAGTTTTTATGACGACACAATTTGGTAGGCCTGATCACCGACAACGATGAGACAGCCTACAGGGAGGAGATCAGTGACCTAGCAGTGTGGTACCAGGACAACAACCTCTCCCTCAATGTCAGTAAGACCAAGGACTACAATAAATGGGGGAGCGAGCACGCCCCCATCCACATCAACGGTGCTGTTTGGACCCGTTCCAAAATGGACCTGGGGCTTCCCCATCCGGACCCGATAATAATATAGAGACCCGTTCCGAACGGACCCAGGGACAACTAGACCTGTTCTGTATAGACCTGGTTGGATCCAGACCCAGTCTGATCCGAGTGAGGGAAGCAGCAGCAAAGTCCATTTTTAAGATATTTTATTAATCGGAGCTGATAAAACGCAAGGGAAAGGAGGTAGAGAGAGGTGATGCTCTAGCAGGGGCCGTGCTGTGTGTAGTCGCGTTCGGATCTATATGGGTCCTTCCAGACAAGTCAGTTAAAATTACATATACCCGAGACCCGTGATAATCATATCACATCCAACCCAGACCCGTGACATTATTTAGAATTCTGGATCCGGACCCGCTCGGGTTCCGGATCGGGTCTCGGGTATTCGGGTACAGGTGGATCCGTGAAGACCTCTACTGCGGTGGGTTGAGAGCTTCCTCTGGGTCCAAACCACTAAGTACTTCAAATTGTCGATAGACACGTGCACAGTTGTGAAGAAGGCGCGACAACACTTCTTCCCACTCAGGATGTTGAAAAAGTTTTGCATGGGCCTTCAAATCCTCAAAAAGTTCTACAGCTGCACCATTGAGAGCATCTTGACTGGCTGCATCACTGCTTGGTATGGCAACAGCACCGTCCTGGATCACGTGGTGCTGCAGTGGGTGGTGCGGACAGCCCAGTATATCACTGGGGCTGAGCTCCCTACCATCCAGGACCTCTACATGTATATCAGGCGGTGAGAAAGGAAGGCCCGGAAGATCGTTAAAGACTCCAGCCACCCAAGCCATAGACTGTTCTCTCTTATTCCGCACGGCAAGAGGTACCAGTACATCAAGTCTGACACCAGCAGGCTCCTGAACAGCTTTTATCCCCAAGCCATATGATTGTTAAATAGCTAACAAAATGGCTACATGGACTATCTGAGTTGACCCTTACATTTGAATTTTTGCACTGTCTGTATGCACACTCACAGGACTCTACACAGTCAAGCACATTGACACTCCAACACACACGTAACATGCATACACATTTATACTGACTCTACACACACGCATGCACACACATTGACATACAATCTTAATTTACGCTCCTGCTACTCTGTTTATCATACATCCTGATGCCTAGTCACCTTATGCCTATACATACTGTATCTACAGTTTAAGTCGGAAGTTTACATACACTTAGGTTGGAGTCATTAAAACTTGTTTTTCAATCACTCCATACATTTCTTGTTAACAAACTATAGTTTTGGCAAGTCAGTTAGGACATCTACTTTGTGCATGACACAATTAATTTTTCCAACAATTGTATACAGACAGAATATTTCACTTATAATTCACTGTATCACAATTCCAGTGGGTCAGAAGTTTACATACACTAAGTTGACTGTGCCTTTAAACAGCTTGGAAAATTCCAGAAAATTATGTATGGATTAGAAGCTTCTGATAGGCTAATTGAGATCATTTGAGTCAATTGGAGGTGTACGTAATGATATATTTAAAAGACTAACTTCAAACTCAGTGCCTCTTTGCTTGACATCATGGGAAAATTTAAAGAAATCAGCCAAGACCTCAGAAAAAAACTTGAAGACCTCCACAAGTCTGGATCATCCTTGGGAGCAATTTCCAAATGCCTGAAGGTACCACGTTCATCTGTACAAACAATAGTACGCAAGTATAAACACCATGGGACCACGCAGCCGTCATACCGCTCAGGAAGGAGAGATTAACGTACTTTGGTGCGAAAAGTGCAAATCAATCCCAGAACAACAGCAAAGGACCTTGTGAAGATGCTGGAGGAAACAGGTACAAAAGTATCTATATCCACAGTAAAATGAGTCCTATATCGACATAACCTGAAAGGCTGCTCAGCAAGGAAGAAGCCACTGCTCCAAAACCGCCATAAAAAGGCTATGGTTTGCAACTGCACATGAGGACAAAGATCATACTTTTTGGAGAAATGTCCTCTGGTCTGATGAAACAAAAATAGAACTGATTGGCCATAATGACCATCGTTATGTTTTGAAGAAAAAGGGTGATGCTTGCAAGCCGAAGAACACCATCCCAACCGTGAAGCACGGGGGTGGCAGCATCATGCTGTGGGGGTGCTTTGCTGCAGGAGGGACTGGTGCACTTCACAAAATAGACATCAGTCAGGAAGTTAAAGCTTGGTCGAATATGGGTCTTCCAAATGAAGAATGACCCCAAGCATACTTCCAAAGTTGTGGCAAAATGGCTTAAGGACAACAAAGTCAAGGTATTGGAGTGGCCATCACAAAGCTGTGACCTCAATTCTATAGACAATTTGTGGGCAGAACTGAAAAAGCGTGTCTAGCAAGGAGGCCTACAAACCTGACTCAGTTACACCAGCTCTGTCAGGAGGAATGGGCCAAAATTCACCCAAGTTATTGTGGGAAGCTTGTGGAAGGCTACCCGAAACGTTTGACTAAGTTAAACAATTTAAAGGCAATGCTACCAAATACTAATTGAGTGTATGTAAACTTCTGACCCACTGGGAATGTGATGAAATAAATAAAAGCTGAAATACCTTATTCTCTCTACTATTATTCTGACATTTCACATTCTTAAAATAAAGTGGTGATCCTAACTGACCTAAGACAGGGACTTTTTACTAGGATTAAATGTCAGGAATTGTGAAAAACAGAGTTTAAATGTATTTGGCTAAGGTGTATGTAAACCTCCGACTTCAACTGTACCTCTATCACTCCATTATCCCTGCACATTGTAAATAAGGCATTGGAACTGACCCTGTATATAGCTTCTTACTTTCTCGTGTTCTTCTTATTTCTTATTTTAATTTCTTGTGTGTTTTTGTTCTACCTTATGTTAGTTTTAATACTACATCGATATACACTGCTCAAAAAAATAAAGGGAACACTTAAACAACACATCCTAGATCTGAATGAATTAAATAATCTTATTAAATATTTTTTTTCTTTACATAGTTGAATGTGCTGACAACAAAATCACACAAAAATTATCAATGGAAATCAAATTTATCAACCCATGGAGGTCTGGATTTGGAGTCACCCTCAAAATTAAAGTGGAAAACCACACTACAGGCTGATCCAACTTTGATGTAATGTCCTTAAAACAAGTCAAAATGAGGCTCAGTAGTGTGTGTGGCCTCCACGTGCATGTATGACCTCCCTACAACGCCTGGGCATGCTCCTGATGAGGTGGCGGATGGTCTCCTGAGGGATCTCCTCCCAGACCTGGACTAAAGCATCCGCCAACTCCTGGACAGTCTGTGGTGCAACGTGGCGTTGGTGGATGGAGCGAGACATGATGTCCCAGATGTGCTTAATTGGATTCAGGTCTGGGGAACGGGCGGGCCAGTCCATAGCATCAATGCCTTCCTCTTGCAGGAACTGCTGACACACTCCAGCCACATGAGGTCTAGCATTGTCTTGCATTAGGAGGAACCCAGGGCCAACCGCACCAGCATATGGTCTCACAAGGGGTCTGAGGATCTCATCTCGGTACCTAATGGCAGTCAGGCTACCTCTGGCGAGCACATGTAGGGCTGTGCGGCCCCCCAAAGAAATGCCACCCCACACCATGACTGACCCACCGCCAAACCGGTCATGCTGGAGGATGTTGCAGGCAGCAGAACGTTCTTCACGGCGTCTCCAGACTCTGTCATGTCTGTCACATGTGCTCAGTGTGAACCTGCTTTCATCTGTGAAGAGCACAGGGCGCCAGTGGCGAATTTGCCAATCTTGGTGTTCTCTGGCAAATGCCAAACGTCCTGCACGGTGTTGGGCTGTAAGCACAACCCCCACCTGTGGACGTCAGGCCCTCATACCACCCTCGTGGAGTCTGTTTCTGACCATTTGAGCAGACACATGCACATTTGTGGCCTGCTGGAGGTCATTTTGCAGGGCTCTGGCAGTGCTCCTCCTGCTCCTCCTTGCACAAAGGCGGAGGTAGCGGTCCTGCTGCTGGGTTGTTGCCCTCCTACGGCCTCCTCCACGTCTCCTGATGTACTGGCCTGTCTCCTGGTAGCGCCTCCATGCTCTGGACACTACGCTGACAGACACAGCAAACCTTCTTGCCACAGCTCGCATTGATGTGCCATCCTGGATGAGCTGCACTACCTGAGCCACTTGTGTGGGTTGTAGACTCCGCCTCATGCTACCACTAGAGTGAAAGCACCGCCAGCATTCAAAAGTGACCAAAACATCAGCCAGGAAGCATAGGAACTGAGAAGTGGTCTGTGGTCAACACTTGCAGAACCACTTCTTTATTAGGGGTGTCTTGCTAATTGCCTATAATTTCCACCTGTTGTCTATTCCATTTGCACAACAGCATGTGAAATGTATTGTCAATCAGTGTTGCTTCCTAAGTGGACAGTTTGATTTCACTGAAGTGTAATTGACTTGGAGTTACATTGTGTTGTTTAAGTGTTCCCTTTATTTTTTTTGAGCAGTGTATATTACTGCATTGTTGGGTTTAGATCTTGCAAGAAAGGCTTTTCACTGTACTGGTGCATGTGATATTAAAACTTTAAACTATTCAGGGAAAACTGTAACCAGGGCTAAAATGCGGGTAGATTTTGGCATTGGCGGTTAAGATGTCTATTTCACCAGCCACGTTGGTGGGTGGTCAGGGCTCCATAGGGCAAGTATTTCACTCGCATTTTCGAATTAAAATAGAGTTAGAAGTCAAGTATGAGCACATTTACAGTGGCTTGCGAAAGTATTCACCCCCCTTGGCATTTCTCCTGTTTTGTTGCCTACAACATGGAATTAAAATAGATTTTTGGGGGGTTTGTATAATTTTATTTACACAACATGCCTACCACTTTGAAGATGCAAAAAAATTTTTGGGGTGAAAATAACAAGAAATAAGACAAAAAAACTGAAAACTTGAGCATGCATAACTATTCACCCCCCCCAAAGTCAATACTTTGTAGAGCCACCGTTTGCAGGAATTACAGCTGCAAGTCTCTTGGGGTATGTCTCTATAAGCTTGGAACATCTAGCCACTTAGATTTTTGCCCATTCTTCAAGGGAAAACTGCTACAGCTCCTTCAAGTTGGATGGGTTCCGCTGGTGTACAGCAATCTTTAAGTCATACCACAGATTCTCAATTGGATTGAGGTCTGGGCTTTGACTAGGCCATTTAAATGTTTCCCCTTAAACCACTCGAGTGTTGCTTTAGCATTATGCTTAGGGTCATTATCCTGCTGTATGCTTAGGGTCATTATCCTCCGTCCCAGTCTCAAATCTCTGGAAGACTGAAACAGGTTTCCCTCAAGAATTTCCCTGTATTTAGCGCCATCCATCATTCCTTCAATTCTGACCAGTTTCCCAGTCCCTGCCGATGAAAAACATCCCCACAGCATGATGCTGACACCACCGTGCTTCACTGTGCGGATGGTGTTCTCGGGGTGATGACAGGTGTTGGATTTGCTCCAGACATAGCGTTTCCCTTGATGGCCAAAAGCTAAATTTTAGTCTCATCTGACCAGAGTACCTTCTTCCATATGTTTGGGGAGTCTCCCACATGCCTTTTGGCGAACACCAAACGTGTTTCCTTATTTTTTTCTTTAAGCAATGGCTTTTTTCTGGCCACTCATCCGTAAATCCCAGCTCTGTGGAGTGTATGACTTCAAGTGGTCCTATGGACAGATACTCCAATCTCCGCTGTGGAGCTTTGCAGGTCCTTCAGGGTTATCTTTGGTCTCTTTGTTGCCTCTCTGATTAATGCCCTCCTTGCCTGGTCTGTGAGAGTTGGTGGGCGGCCCTCTCTTGGCAGGTTTGTTGTGGTGCCATATTCTTTCAATTTTTTTATAATGGATTTAATGATGCTCCGTGGGATGTTCAATGTTTTGGATATTTTTTTAGAACCCAACCCTGATCTGTACTTCTCCACACCTTTGTCCCTGACCTGTTTGGAGCGCTCCTTGGTCTTCATGGTGCCGCTTGCTTGGTGGTGCCCCTTGCTTATTGGGGTTACATACTCTGGGGCCTTTCAGAACAGGTGTATATATACTGAGATCATGTGACACTTAGATTGAACACAGGTGGACTTTATTTAACTAATTATTTGATTTCTGAAGGTAATTGGTTGCACCAGATCTTATTTAGGGGCTTCATAGCAAAGGGGTGAATACATATGCACGCACCACTTTTCAGTTATTTATTTTTTAGAATTTCTTGAAACAAGTTATTTTTTTCATTTCACTTCACCAATTTTGACTAATTTGTGTATGTCCATTACATGAAATCCAAATAAAAATCCATTTAAATTACAGGTTGTAATGCAACAAATTAGGAAAAACACCAACGGGATGAATACTTTTGCAAGGCACTGTATAGAAAAATAATTGCTGTAGCAGCTGTTTTCAAAGTGTTTCTGTCGTTTTGTTTCATAGCTGGTAGCTAATCACACAAAGAACTACAAATCCTATAACATAGGCGTCACAAACCTTTTCTGAACCGAGATCACTTTCTGAGTCAAAATGCATGCCGAGATCTACCGCTCAGAATAAAAAAGAAAATTACTTTAAAAACCTAAGCCTATGCAACATTAACCTATTAAAAACAGTTCTGTAGCAATGAGTCTTGTGCAGCAGGCTATATGCTCAATACATTATCACTACATGATCAATACATTATCAATGTTGTTCTTCTCAGACCATTGAAAAGTTATATTTCAAAACGTGAGGTATATGAACACACTGGTAATATATTATTTGTTGTATTACTTGTGAGGCATAAATTGAAATCATTTGAATTGTTTAATTTTTTACTGGACTGATGGTGCCTGCATCTGATGGTCAGCTCTCCCTCCCTTTTCTGAGGAACGACTGACCAAAAAAGGGACACCGTCTTCCAGCTGATGACGCAACTTAAGTCACACTTCATTATTTCTGGCTCGTGCACCAATTCATGTTGTTACTTTTATGACCAGAGAACAGGAAATATCCCTCCATATTAAAAAGACAAAAGCTGCTAATAATAATTACGCAAGTTTATCGATACACTTTGTAGCGCAAGTGAATAAGGAGAGGGTGTTTTATGACTTATAAAAGTGTTGAATAAAGTGTTGACAGTGCTGAATAAAATCTTAAACATGAAGTCACTCATAAAAACAGCAGCTCTTTGCTGTATTCGTTGACAGTCTCTCTCTCTCTTTCTCTAGTCAAGTTTTTTAACGTTTTGAAATCTCACACAGTAGAGTCGACTATCAACTTCGCTGTGGGCTCGTGGAAGCTGCAGAGCAATGACTGTATATACTGCAGACACTGTGATCTGAGCTATCTGATTGGTCAGCGGTAGGCCTATAGGTGCACATGATTTGGTCTCCGGGCTCGCCGGGTAAGTGGAGTTTGTACTTTCCTGAAATGGTTCAAAATGGGAACACTTCAACTACCCGGCGCACAGGGCAGCTGAATCAAGTGCACCTAACGCAACCAGTGCGAAATTAATAAAATAAATAGGATCTCAAGGCTTTTTTGTGTGGCTTTTTACAGAAATGTTTGGCGATCAACTAGGAAAGCCTTGGAGATCGACCAATCGATTGCAATCAACCGGTTAGTGACCACTGCTATAATATTGTGTATATCCCACCTCGTGATACCTCACTCCGCAACAGGGGAAGAGCTGCACACAGGCATAACATTTGGTCTAATGTACATGAAAGTCTACTAAAGTGAGACTTTGTCCTTGTGTTTCTTGGCTATTTACATTGTTTTGTTCACAAGCTAAGTTGTTTTAAAATGTATGAGTTTACTTCAACTAACAAATCAGACTCTCTCACAGGCATACTGTCACTGAGGACTCCAGCAGCTTGTTGCCTCCATCCCTTAAAGGGGCAGCTGAAAATGTTTGTCTTATCTGTGATATTTTGTTTAAAAGACTCAGGTCACAAAAATGAGGGGGGTAAACTAAGGGGTACGGTGAGGACTGAAACTGCCCCAGTCTGGGGAGATATGGGTCATTTTTCTATACAGTATGCCTAAGAACTCATTACTCATTTATTTTATTGTTCTTCTCTTTTGTTTAATTGTTCTTCATTATATTCCTTTATTCAGAGACCAAGGCTGTCCTTTTGTTTCAATGATGTACTCTCCATCTTAATGTGGAAAGAGTTTTGAAACTTAAACAAAGCAAATGTCCACAAATTAGCCTCATGTTCCCATAGTACTCTGTGTTGTGAGTGTTTGAGTGAGTGAGCTCAGAGAAAAATGGCTGATTGGAGAGAGAATAGGATGCAAGGGCCAGTGTGTAGGGGAATGCATCTTGGCACGGTGTAAAAGAAAGCCTGCTGGATCACTGGAGCACAGTGGAGGATGCCTGCCAGCTTTTGGGCCACTGGGATTCTCTGACCTGTGTGTGTGTGTGTGTTTCTGTATGTGTGTGTTTCTGTGTCTGTGTGTGTGTGTGTGTCTGTGTTTCTGTATGTGTGTGGGAGGCATAGAGATGAAGACCACACTCGCTTCATATTCAATTTGATCTGAAGCCTAACCCCAGTCATTATATTTAGCATATGATCCTGCTCCACATTTCACAACACATTCACATCCACAGAGATATGGATGAAGTGCAATGTGGATGTTACAATTCAATTAACATCTCAGAGATGGATGTAAAATGTATTTTTGGATACAATTATTGTTAACAGTAAATATAATTTTACTTGAGTCACACACATATAGGTAATACAGAAACACACACACACACACACACACACACACACACACACACACACACAGCCCTTGGCATCATCATCCTCTCTTTGTTGGGACAGGGCAGGGTACGTTCCTGTCTCTCTGAAATGTCAATGGTCTGACACCCAGCATTACTGATGACTGATGACCCTCAGGCATCTACACTGACCTCTGCCAGATCAGACCAATCACTACAGATATAAGAACCAATCTCAAAAATATGATCATCTTAGTTTATTTTAATGAATTATAACAGACTGTTTCAGGCAATAACTGTACAATTATTTTCCTGCATGGTAAAATATGATTAAGATTGTTAAGGTTAACAAAGTAAAGATTAGCTATTTTCCAAATGAATAAACAACACAAAAATAATTCTCAGACAGATGTTGTACTTTTGAAAAACAAAATTATCTACAATTTTTGTTAATTAAAAATGGAAAAAACGCCTCTTCCTTTAGAAGTAAATAATGATAAACCACTTTCTGGTTGTCCATTATAAACAGCATATAATATTAAAATGGTATATATAGTACTGTAGCTGAGGCATTGTCTGAGAGTTAGATAAATGGATGCCATATGGAGCTGGATGTCGTGTAGGCATAATTAATGAGGAACATTTAGCCTGATACACTGTCACTTTCTTACTTTCCTTACATGGCTGCATGTTAGGGCATAGTTGTATAACCATAACTTTTACTTTCTCAAACTCATTTTGTGATATGAGGTTTAACCCATAAGAGTCTAAGCCCTGTCTAAGCAGGGGGAGGGGGGATCTACTAAGCTATATGGAATTGTTTTAAGAAGGTCATACCAAGGATCATTTTGCTATTTGATTTGGAATTTTATGACCCCTTGAAGTATAAAAAAAAGATATAAACATAATTATTTGATGAAAAATGTTATTTGGAATACCGCTATTAGCCCATACAAATGCATTGAATAACAGATTCACTACATGGGAACAGCAGATAGTCCCCTAGAGAGGGGTGATATTAGTGTGTATGAACCTTGCGCCGGAGAAGATGGATGCCGTTTTACGGCCGTCTAATCAATTGTACTATTATTATGTGTTTTTTTGTAATTTATTCTGTACATAATGTTTCTGCCACCGTCTCTTATGACCAAAAATAGCTTCTGGATATCAGGACAGCGATTACTTACCTCGTATTGGACAAAGATTTTTTCTTCAACGAGTCGGAGGCGAAGGATATTCTACAGACACCCGACAAGGCCCAAATCCCCATTATTCGCATGAGAAAGAGACGGAGATATCGTGGACGTAGGTCGGGGTGCCTTGCAAGGTCCGACGGCGAGCGAGCAAACTGCCTCTTCAATCAATCCTATTAACCAATGTTCCATCATTTGAAAATTAATTGGACGACCTCAGATTAAGGTTATCCTACCAACGGGACATTCAAAACTGTAATATCTTATGTTTCACCGAGTCGTGGCTGAACAAAGACATGGATAACATACAGCTGGCGGGATATACGCTACGTTGGCAGGATAGAACGGCTGACTCCGGTAAGACAAGGGGTAGCGGTCTGTGTATATTTGTAAACAACAGCTGGTGCATAAAATCTAATACTAAGGAAGTCTCAAGGTTTTGATCGCCTGAGGTAGAGTATCTCATGATAAGCTGTAGACCACACTATTTATCAAGAGAGTTTTCATCTATATTTTTTGTAGCTGTCTATTTACCACCACAAACCGATGCTGGCACCAAGATTGCACTCAATTAGCTGTATAAGGCCATAAGTAAACAGGAAAACTCTCTTCCAGAGGCAGCGCTCCTAGTGGCAGGAGACTTTAATGCAGGGAAAAGTAAATCCATTCTACCTAATTTCTACCAGCATGTTAAATGTGCAACCAGAGGGAAAAAAACTCTAGACCACCTTTACTCCACACACAGAGACGCATACAAAGCTCTCCCTTGCCCTCCATTTGGCAAATCTGACCATAACTCTATCCTCCTGATTCCTGCAAAAACTAAAACAGGAAGCACCAATGACTCGGTTAATAAGGAAGTGGTCAGATGACGCAGATGCTAAGCTACAGGACTGTTTTGCTAGCACAGACTGGAATATGTTCCGATATTCTTCCGATAGCATTGAGGAGTACACCACATGAGTCACTGGCTTCATCAATAAGTTCATCGATGACGTCATCCCCACTGTGACCGTACATACATACCCAAACCAGAAGCCATGGATTAGAGGCAACATCTGCACTGTGCTAAAGGATAGAGTTGCCGCTTTCAAGGAGCGGGACTCTAACCCGGACGCTTATAAGAAATCCCGCTATGCCCTCCGACGAACCATCAAACAGGCAAAGAGTCAATACGTACTACACCGGCTCTGACGCTCATCAGATGCGGCAGGGCTTGAAAACTATTACAGACTACAAAGGGAAGCACAGCCGCGTGCTGCCCAGTGACACAAGCCTACCAGACAAGCTAAATCACTTCTATACTCGCTTCGAGGCAAGCAACACTGAAGCATGCATGAGAGCATCAGCTGTTCCGGAGGACTATGTGATCACGCAACTCTGTAGCCGATGTGAGTAAGACTTTTAAGCAGGTCAACATTCACAAGGCCGCAGGGCCAAACAGATTACGAAGACTTGTACTCCGAGCATGCGCTGACCAAATGGCAAGTGTCTTCACTGACATTTTCAACATGTCCCTGACTGAGTCTGTAATACCAACATGTTTCAAGCAGACCACCATAGTCCCTGTGTCCAAGAACATTAAGATAACCTGCCTAAATGACTACCGACCCGTAGCACTCACGTCTGTAGCCATGAAGTGCTTTGAAAGGCTGGTCATGGCTCACATCAACACCTTTATCCCAGAAACCCTACACCCACTCCAATTTGCATACCGCCCCAACAGATCCACAGATTATGCAATTTCCCACCTGGTCAAGAGGAACCCCTACGTGAGAATGCTATTCATTGACTACAGCTCAGCATTCAACACCATAGTGCCCTCAAAGCTCATCACTAAGTTAAGAACCCTGGGACTAAACACCTCCATCTGCAACTGGATTCTGGAATTCCTGACGGGCCGCCCCCAGGTGGTAAGGGTAGGTAATAACACATCTGCCACGCTGATCCTCGACATGGGGGCCCCTCAGGGGTGCGTACTCAGTCCCCTCCTGTACTCCCTGTTCACCCATGACTGCATGGCCAGGCACGACTCCAACACCATCATTAAGTTTGCCGATGACAAAACAGTGGTAGTCCTGATCACCGACAATGATGAGACAGCCTATAGGGAGGAGGTCAGAGACCTGACAGTGTGGTGCCAGGATAACAACCTCTCCCTCAATGTGATCAAGACAAAGGAGATGCTTGTGGACTACAGGAAAAAAAACAGGACTGAGCACGCCCCCATTTTCATCGACTGGGCTGTATTGAACAGGTTGAGAGCTTCAAGTTCTTTGGTGTCCACATCACCAACAAACTATCATCGTCCAAACATACCAAGACAGTCATGAAAAGGGCATGACAATGCCTATTCCCCCTCAGGAGACTGAAACAATTTGGCATGGGTCCTCAGATCCTCAAAGAGTTCTACAGCTTCACCATCGAGAGCATCCTGACTGGTTGCATAACCACCTGGTATGGGAACTGCTCGGCCTCCGACAGCAAGGCACTACAGATGGTAGTGTGTACGGCCCAGTACATCACTGGGGCCAAGCTTCTTGCCATCCAGGACCGCTATACCAGGCGGTGTCAGAGAAAGGCCCTAAAAATTACCGGCGCCGGAGCGCCAAGTCTAGGTCCAAAAGGCTTCTTAACAGCTTCTACCCCCAAGCCATAAGACTCCTGAACAGCTATTCATGGCTACCCGGACTATTTACATTGCCCCCCCCACCCCACCCCACCCCAACCCCCTCTTTTACGCTGCTGCTACTCTGTTTATTATTTATTCATAGTTACTTTAACTCTACCCACATATTACCTCAATTACCTCAACTAACCGGTGCCCCCGCACATTGACTCTTTACCGGTACCCACTGTATATAGCCTCCCTACTGTTATTTTATTTTACTGCTGCTCTTTAACTTTTACTTATCCATTTTTAATTTAACACTTTTTTTTTGTTTCTTAAAAACTGCATTGTTGGGTAAGGGCTTTTAAGTAAGCATTTCACTGTAAGGTCTACACCTGTTGTATTCGGCGCATGTGGAAAATAACATTTGATTTGATTTGATTTGAAGTGTTCGTACGCTACAGACAGAAGTTGGCAAATTGGCTGTACCGACTTCATACCATTTCCAAGATGCTTGTGGGAGTCGTAGAGCAATACGGAGAATATCATCTTTCAATAGAGGGGTCATAAGTTTGTAGGCCATTCAGACGCCACAGACGATTTTGTGAGAAGACAGTTTTTTGGGATGTCTCATGGTCTGACAAACACCGCTCTAGCTCTGTCACCTTTCACCGCAAATGTGAAAGTGCGACATAGTGCGCATTGGTGGATTGAGGCGCATCCAATGCAACAACAACAAAAAATATATCTCTAGCTTAAAGTTACAGATTTTTATCAGGATTTTTTTGTTGTGCTAATTTGACTTCCGCGGAGGACTGGACATCGACCTTTATAACTGGTATCATTTTTATATGTTTAGCTGTGGGTATGCATACCTGTTTGTTTTTGAGTACATGCATGTCTTGGTGTGTTTAAGTATGGGCGAGAGAGACAATGACCTACTGTATGTGTGCATGTGGGTACCCATGTTCATATGTGTCTTTGTGTATGTGTTTGTGTGGACGTGCACATGTGTGTGTCTTGGTGTGTCTGTTCCTAGTCCTAGTCCTCTGTCGGGCGGCTAGTTTTGTGCACTGACCTGTCACATTGAGGAAGCCATCTCCAACTGGCCTGAGCGGCTGACACAAGCGCTCACCGCCCGGTGTCAGCTTAATGTCTTGTGATAAGGAGCTTATGCTAGTTTTCCCTAGAACATCACCCCCAAGCCTTTCTCTCACTGGCATTCAACCCCTATGAGAAACCAAGCTCACGAGGCACCGTTGACCGTAACTTCAGGAAGCACACGCTTCATTGTTAGTCCTGGCTAGGGAAGAAGGGAGGCCAGACACATGATAGGAGAGAAAGCCATTGTTTTGATGAAATTATTAGACACCTACATGCCTGAAGCTACAGGGTGGGTAATATGAAATCATAGGCAATTATAATAGAGATATGAATAACAGACTGTTTTGTGTGTGTGCGTTTGTTTGTGTGCTGTATGTGTGTGTGAGTCTCATGGGCACGGGCTGTAGGACGTCAATACCCAACCTGTAAATGACAGGCACAGAGGGAGCGTGTTTATCAGTTTGTCTGGATCTTAAAAAGGTCACACACACCGTCACACACACACCTCCAGCAGCTGTCTGTCTTTCAGAGCCTTGTTCTCAGAATTCATACATGTACTCAATCTAGATGTATTCATTCTCATATGGCCCTACCTACCACATACAGTACATATTCTTCCTTAATAGTGGGTACTTTTTCATGTATGGCAGGACTTTTGTGAGTGAGATGTTTTCATGTTTGTGTCTGTCTCTGTGTGTAATTGTTGGTAATATTGTGTGTGATGACAAGTATCCATCTTGTTGTAAATGTCTGCAATGCGTATGGAGATACTGTATGTGATGTATTGTTGGTGTTCATTGGAGATGGTGTGTGTGTGTTTCTGGTGTGTGTGTGTGTGCGTGTGCGTGTGTGTGTTTTTGCGTGTGTACACGCGTGTGCGAGAGAGAGACAGCCTGCTCTCCCGCTGGCCTCTAATTCAAACCTGCACCATGAAATAGCTCTTAGACATCATTACACACTGTGCATGTAGATGGCTCTACCTCCAAACATGGCCACAGGGAGGGTGTGTATGTGTGTGTGTGTGTCTGTGTCTGTGTGCAGTGTGGGCAGCTAGTGTCACAAGGGAATTATTGAACTAGAAAGATGTTAGGCCTACTGCAAAAAATGCTTCTAACAACAATAAACCTTCTACCTTCCGTTTCCCATAAAAAAATGGCGTTTCAAATCAAATCAAATCAAAATCTAATTGTAATTGTCACGTGCCCAATACAACAGGTGTAAGTCAACCTTACCGTGAAATGCTTACTTACAAGCCCTTAACCAACAATGCAGTTTTGAGAAAATAGAGTTAAGAAAATATTTACTAAATAAACTAACATTTTACAAAAAATGCAAATAGTCTGGGTGGCCATTTGATTAATTGTTCAGCAGTCTTATGGCTTGTGGGTGGCAGCTGTTAAGGAACCTTTTGGACCTAGACTTGGCGCTCCGGTACCGCTTGCCGTGTGGTAGCAGAGAGAACAGTCTATGACTTGGGTGACAAAGAGTCTTTGACAATTTGGGCCTTCCTCTGACACCGCCTGGTATGGAGGTCCTGGATGGCAGGAAGCTTGGCACCAGTGATGTACTGGGCTGTACGCACTACCCTCTGTAGTGTCTTATGGTCGGATGCCGTGCAGTTGCCATACCAGGCGGTGATGCAACCAGTCAGGATGCTCTCGATGGTGCAGCTGTAGAACTTTTTGAGGATCTGGGGACCCATGCCAAATCTTTTCAGTCTCCTGAGGGGGAAAAGGCATTGTCGTGCCCTCTTCACAACTTTCTTGGTGTGTTTGGACCATGATAGTTTGTTGGTGATGTAGACACCAAGGAACTTGAAACTCTCGACCCGCTCCACTACAGCCCCGTCGATGTGAATGGGGGTGTGTTCGGCCCTCCTTTTCCTGTAGTCCACGATCATCTCCTTTATCTTGCTCACGTTGAGGGAGAGGTTGTTGTCCTGGCACCACACTGACAGGTCTCTGACCTCCTCCCTATAGGCTGTCTCATCGTTGTCTATGATCAGGCCTACAATTGTTGTGTCGTCAGCAAACTTAATGATGGTGTTGGAGTCGTGCTTTGCCACACAGTTGTGGGTGAACAGGGATTAAAGGAGGGGACTAAGCATGCACCCCTGAGGGGCCCCAGTGTTGAGGATCAGCATGACAGATGTGGTGTTACCTACCCTTACCACCTGGGGGTGGCCCGTGAGGAAGTTCAGGATCAAGTTGCAGAGGGTGGTGTTTAGTCCCAGGGTCCTTAGCTTAGTGATGAGCTTTGTGGGCACTATAGTGTTGAATGCTGAGCTGTAGTCAATGAAAAGCATTCTCACATAGGTGTTCCTTTTGTCCAGGTGGGAAAGGGCAGTGTGAAGTGCGATTGAGATTGCGTCATCTGTGGATCTGTTGGGGCGGTATGCGAATTGGAGTGGGTCTAGGGTTTCTGGAATGATGGTGTTGATGTGAGCCATGACCAGATTTTCAAAGCACTTTATGGCTACCAACGTGAGTGCTACGGGGCGGTAGTCATTTAGGCATGTTACCTTCACTTTCTTGGGCACCTTTGAAGTTAAAGCCAAAATATGCCATTTGAATGCCGAGGCACTTTTTTTTTTGTTCATGCGTAATGCCCACCTCAACATTAAATGATCATACAGTGGACTACTTGACTACTGTAATAATTTCCCTAATAATGATTTACTGGTTTTGCTCCTGTCTACCTCTTCTGATTCCCACTTCCTGTCTCTGGCCATCTGATCCAATCAATCAAGCCACTGTATAACCCGAGGGTGCATTGGGGTTTTCACGAAAACGCCCTTCCCTCTCTTTCTCTCTCCTCTCTACCAGGCACAGGACTGACAAGGGAACCCTGAGAGAGAGAGAGAAAGAGAGAGAGAGAGAGAGAGAGAGAGAGAGAGAGAGAGAGAGAGAGAGAGAGAGAGAGAGAGAGAGAGAGAGAGAGAGCGAGAGAGGAGATCCGATTTCCACTCCATTGGATCACAGGAGCGAAGTCTAAACCCCCACAAAACCACATAATTTTCTTGCAGTGGACAAAGAGCCTGGATTCAATAAATATGTGGACTAAGCTCCCTATTTAGACCAAGGGTATTGAATTAGCTTATTTAGGTAATTTAGACTGGGCATAATGTATAGGATGCAGCTTAAATCTGCTGCTCTCTTTTCCTCTCGCTCTGTAACTAAAATAAAGGGAGAGAGAGCGAGAGTAAGTGAGGGAGGGAGTAACCAAATGAGTGTGTTTGAGTTACCATGTTAGAGAGAAAAAGAGAGAAAGTGTGTTTCTGTGTGTGTGTCTAGGGAAAATTAGTGTGTAACTGTTCCTGTGAGAGGTTGTGAGGTTTTCTCCAAGTAGAGAGTCTCACAGGGGGTTGGGAGTAGATGCTGCTCCTGCCTTCTCGTTTAGCAGGCCTTAATTGGCCATTAGGCTAAAGAATAGCCTGCACCTCCTCTCATCTCTTCTCCTCTCCTCCTCTCTTCTCCCCCTCTCCTCTCCGAACCTAACACTGATTAGGACTTTGATGCCCTAATAAACACAAAGAGGTAAATTAGTTACGGAGTGTGGTAAACATGAAACATGGACTCTGCTTTGTGGAATAGAATACACAAACACCATACAGTATGGCCTAGCAGTATACATAAATACTGACCATACATCAGCTGGCTGTAAAACATAGCCATAGTCATTTGGGATATAACGCAAAGCTGGCATAAGTTCAGTGTCTATGGTCTGGGTTGGCCAATTGTATTCAGCCATTATTGCTGTAAACTCATGCATGTTACATTTGACACTTGACAGGTTCAACTGACAGTCTTTGCTCTGCTTAGTTAGTTGAACAGAACCAAAGCAGTATTGAATGACGGAACCAACGTTTCCACTATGCCTTCAGGTCAGTGTTTTTTGGGTGTGCGTCTTCAGTTTGTGCAATGACTCCATTGCCATGCTCTATTGCCCAAAACAAAAGCATGGCGTGCTCACTTCACAGTTTACGATTTGAACTATTCCTCAGTCTTAATTCAAATGTAGTGTGGTCTCCCGTAAATAAAGACATAGTCCACAACGAGAGAAACTCAATCAGAGAGTAAGCTGACTGAGAGTGGAAGAGATAGGGATAATTACTCACTAAAGATGCAATCACAGAGGTAGTGCCCACACAATCAGGCCTGTGTGTGTTTATGTGTGTGTGTGTGTGTGTGTGTGTGTGTGTGTGTGTGTGTGTGTGTGTGTGTGTGTGTGTGTGTGTGTGTGTGTGTGTGTGTGTGTGTGTGTGTGTGTGTGTGTGTTGTTCTGGGCAGGCTGCACTGCAAACAGAGTTATTCTGACTGGCCGATGGGTTTTAAATGAGAAGGAAAGCTGTGAGGTAGTTCTGCATTGGTCCCAATAGTCTAATGATAGGGTATGGGTCAGAGTAGTAACATAGAGTAGAACAGTTTTCCTGATTTAGGCTCAGACCTGGGTTCAAATACAATTTAGGGTATTTACATGTCCTTCAAAGACATTTGGAAGTAAGTATTTAGATGTTTTTTATTTGAAAAACAAGTAGTTGAATATTGGAAAGTATTTGGAAATACTACAATACACTGACTAAGATCCACTCCCATGCATTTAACCCAAGTATTTGAAAATACTTTCAAATAGTAGGCTAGTTATAGGAAATAGTTGATATTTATCTAGAAGTAGTTGATTTGGGCCACATTATTTGAAAATACTCAAATACACAGAATATAAATATTTAAATAACAAATACTCAAATACACATGCATTTGAACCAAGGTCTGGTTAGGCTGGAGTTACACAAAGCAACTTTCATGCATTTGTAGTTGCAGTTTCGGGTTGCAAGTAACATAATTTCAAGCACCTTTCCAGTTACATGAAGCAACTCAAACAGCCAATCAAATTGAAGCTGCTTCTGTCATATTGAGAATTCTAAACTCAACCTGTCATCTGCTGCATTACATTGTGACTTTACAAATTATTTGTTTATCCAAACGTTTGGACCAGTTAACAATATGCAACGTTTATAACGCTATCCCCTCCCTTAATCTATTGCACAGTTACAGTTCAATCAAATATATTTATAACTAAGCCTTTGAAGTTACATTTAAGTCAGTTACTTTTAAGCCTACGCTCTGTAATTTCTCTGTCTGCCCCTCCACCACAGAAAGCACAGAGTGAGACTGAAACAACTGCATTTTGGAGCTCCCTTACTCAACAAACATTTACCAAAACAGCAATACAATGGGAAAGCGACCCACGTATGCATTATTAGATCATGAAATATTTTTTAATCAATAAAATGTTCTGCTTACTGATTTGATATTTTGTTGCGACGTGAAAGAACAGCATTGCATGCACATCTCCTGGATATTGGTGGGGCTCTGTCCCACCTTCCCCACGTGACACATCGCCACTGGCTAGCACAGTTCATGGTGGGGAAATACATTTGAAACTGGTCACGGACAGATTTGGGTTCACTTTGAAAATTACATTTATTAACTGCCAAACCATGTACATAAACCATGACTGGCCATGATCCCGTTGTGCTAATGTCTCTTCTGTGAACCTTGATTGCAGGTGGTGCAGCACTGACTCGGAACCTTCAAATGGATCACGTGACAAACGCATTGGTTTCTATTAGATGTTCCTTCCAACTAGCTGCACAAAGTTAAAAAGTTGCAACTGGATGCAACCGAGTAAAATGCAGATTAGTTGCTTTTTACTTGCATTCCGGGTGTTTCAAAAAGCAATCAAGAAGCAACTCAGTTGCAAGCAACTAAAGTAATGTGAAAGTTGCTTTGTGTAACTCCAGCCTTAGGGCTCCATAACAAACCAAATAACTTGTTCCCTTCTGCAAAATGTTGTCCATAATGACTTGCTTTCTCTGGCCACCATATCTATAGGTGGTATTCTTTATTTATTTGTTTACCTCTGAGTTATTATTTAAAAAACACCAGAAAACAAATAGTTGGACTCTCCTGTCAGTCAATGACTTTGATTAGGTAACTGGTCCTAATAATGCACAACATACTTGAGTAATGAATGTTTGACCTCTTAAGGATCGGACGCTTTTTTTAAATTTTCGCCTAAATCTAAGCCCAAATCTAACTGCCTGTCGCTTAGGACCAGAAGGAAGGATATGCATATTCTTGATACCATTCGAAAGGAAACACTTTGAAGTTTGTGGAAATTTGAAATGAATGTAGGAGAATATAACACATTAGATCTGGTAAAAGATAATACAAACCAAAAAATACGTATTTAAAGAAAAAAATGTTTTGCATCTTTGAAATGCAAGAGAAAGGCCACAATATAATATTGCAGTTTAGGCGGAATTTTGATTTTGGCCAGTAGATGGGAGCAGTGTGTGTGCAAAGTTTCAGATTGATCCAGTGACGCATTGCAATACTGGACTATTTTGTATCAAGTCTGCCCAAATGTGCCGAATTGGTCAATTGACTGCACTGTCCAATTTACAGTAGCTATTACAGTGAAAAAATACCATGCTATTGTTTGAGGAGATTGCACAACAACAAAAAAGTTATCACGGAAACTGGTTTGATACATTCACCTCTGAAGGTAAATAATGTACTTACATTCAGTAATTTTGCTCTGATTTGTCATCCTGAGGGTCCCAGAGATAAAATGTAGCATAGTTTTGTTTGATCAAATCCATTTTTACATTCAAATGTAGGAACTGGGTTCTACAGTTTGAACCCATGCTGTCTCTGGCTCCACACTCACCCCGCTCAGCCATCTAGATGTGTGAAAGTTAGTGTATAAGCTAATGATCCATCATGTATGACATTCCTGGGAGTGTGTAAACTTACATTTTGTATTGCCATATCATTTCTGTATGTTTTCTATAGTTATGTACTTGAAAATGTATCAATTGACCAATTCGGCACATTTGGGCAGACTTGATACAAAATAGTCCAGTATTGCAATGCTTCACTGGATCAATCTGAAACTTTGCACACACACTGCTATCTAAATTGCACCTAAACTGCAATATTATATTGTGGCCTTTCTCTTGCATTTCAAAGATGATGGAAAAAATAAATAAATAGAAAACGCATGTTTTTTTGTTTGTATTATCTTTTACCAGATCTAATGTGTTATATTCTCCTACATTAATTTCACATTTCCCCAAACTTCAAAGTGTTTCCTTTCAAATGGTGTCAAGAATATGCATATCCTTGCTTCTGGTCCTGAGCTACAGGCAGTTAGATTTGGGTATGTCCTTTTATGCGAAAATTGAAAAAAAGGGTCTGATCTTTAAGAGGTTAACAATAATGTAAGCTTTCTGCCCATATAAGACATGTCTATGTCCTGGAAAGTTTGCTGTTACTTACAACAGTCATGCTAACCACATCAGCGCACGTTAGCTCAACCGTCCCGTATACAGGACACCGATCCCTTAGAGGTTAAAGGCTTTGTCCCGTAGCCTTTACTTTAGTGTTGCTAAGGTATTATTATGGTGCTGTGAAATGGGTGATTTGTTTCACAAGGCAACACCTTGAAAGTTTGACGACACAGGAATTATTAGTCTTATAGAAACCACTGTACCAACGTACATAACTCACACACCATTAAGAGGGAGAGAGAGCGAGAGGAGAAAGAAAGAAAGATAAATACAAAAATGAAGAATGTCATTGAGGAGTTCCTCCTCAGGATAAGTCCAGCCCCTGAAATGGTTTAATCAATAGAGGAATGTTCTTGGTAATGGAGTGTGTCAGCTTTTTAACCGGACTAAACCTTCATCAAGTCAATGAGGAGAGTTCAACCTCGCACTGTTCTGAATAATCTCACAACATATCGACTGGCCACTGAGGAGGAATACCAAACACAAATAAACACACACACACACAAACACACATACAAACACGCACACACACATGCAAGTAAGCACGCACGCATGCACGTACGCACACACACGCTGTGTTTCACTATGTGCCTCTAGTAAACACACATCTTGTCTCTCTCTCTCTCTCTCTCTCTCTCTCTCATTCCCCCTTGTTTGTCTCATCTCTATGTATTCCCTTTAACCACAAAATGACAATCACATTAAAGCACTCAATCTATGTATGTCTTTCTCGTATACACTACATGACCAAATGTATGTGGAGACCTGCTCGTCGAACATCTCATTCCAAAGTCATGGGCATTAATATGGAGTTGGCCCCCCCTTTGCTGCTATAACAATTTTCACTCTTCTGGGAAGGCTTTTCACTAGATGTTGGAACATTGCTGTGGGGACTTGCTTCAATTCAGCCACAATAGCATTAGTGAGGTCGGCACTGATGTTGGGCGATTAGGCCTGGCTCGCAGTCTGCCTTCCAATTCATCCCAAAGGTGTTCGATGGGGTCGAGGTCAGGGCTCTGTGCAGGCCAGTCAAGTTTTTCCACACCGATCTCGACATACCATTTCTGTATGGACCTCGCTTTGTGCATGGGGGCATTGTCATGCTGAAACAGGAAAGGACCTTCCCCAAACTGTTGCCACAAATTTGGAAGCACAGAGTTGTATAGAATGTCATTGTATGCTGCAGCGTTAAGATTTACCTTCACTGGAATTAAGGGGCCTAGCCCGAACCATGAAGAACAGCCCCAGACCATTATTCCTCCTCCACCAAACTTTACAGTTGGCACTATGCATTTGGGCATGTAGCATTCTCCTGGCATCCGCCAAACACAGATCCATCCATTGGACTACCAGATGGTGAGGCGTGATTCATCACTCCAGAGAACGCGTTTCCACTGCTCCAGAGTCCAATGGTGGCAAGCTTTACACCACTCCAGCCGACGCTTGGCATTGCTCATGGTGATCTTAGGCTTGTGTGTGGCTGCCCGGCCACGGAAACCCATTTCATGAAGCTCCCGACGAACAGTTCTTGTGCTGACGTTCCTTCTGACTTGCTTCGAGAGGCAGTTTGGAACACGATAGTGAGTGTTGCAACCGAGGACAGATGGTTTTTACGCTCTATGTGCTTCATCACTTGGCGATCGCATTCTGTGAGCTTGTGTGGCCTACTGTACCACTTCGTGGCTGAGCCGTTGTTGCTCCTAGACGTTTCCACTTCACAATAACAGCACTTACAGTTGACCGGGGCAGCTCTAGCAGGGCAGGAATTTGACAAACTTACTTGTTGGTAAGGTGGCATCCTATGACGGTGCCACGTTGAATGTCACTGAGCTCTTCAGTAAGACCATTCTACTGCCAATGTTTGTCTATGGAGCTTGAATGGCTGTGTGCTCGATTTTATACAGCTGTCAGCAACAGGTGAGGCTGAAATTGCCGAATCCACTGATTTGAAGGGGTGTCCACATACTCTTGTGTATACTGTATCAGCTAAAGTCACTTACTTGGTGATATCATAAATGTAGGCGTTTTAGCCTTAATGAGTCTTTAATGAAAATAATGATTTACAGTGGACCAGAGTTGGAGGACTTGTGAATGAGAAAAGGAGAGATAAATGAAAGAGAGAATGGCAAGAGAAAATAGTGATTTTAAGGTGGTTCAAACAGCAAACAATGGCCACACATTTTGGTGTGAGTGTTGAGGTCCGCTGGTCTATGTTTTTGAAGTGGGTATCTGCATTCCTTATATCCCAATGCTTACCCCATTTGTAAGAGCTGTCTTCATATTGGGGTGTTTGTGTGTGTCCGTGTCCTCATCTTTCTCTCTCTATTGTTGCTTCATTCCTTCCTCGTTTTCAACAGTTAAATGAAAGACGTTTCGTTGTCCTTACCTTCATCTTTCTAATGACAGCCTTGAATAATAGGCTTTTACTTCTCTTCAATAAGATTGAATGGTTATGGGTCTGAATAAATAACTGATATAGCCTACCGCCATCGCGCGTTTGCTCTTCTTTCAAACTACCCGTAAGTTATTTTATCTACTGTATTTAACATTCAGCAAACACGAGCTTGCGTCCCTCTTCGAATAGTATATTGGTATAAGAAATGCTAAGTAAAATAATGTCCAGCAAGATATTCTAGTCTAGCTGTTCCTGCATGGTACTCAGATAGTTTGTTAAGGAGAGAAGGCAGCGGAGCACAGGTGTGTGCGCATTGCGCAAGAGACAGAGTGGCGCAGTGGTCTAAGGCACTGCATCGCAGTGCTAACTGTGCCACTAGAGATCCTGGTTCGAATCCAGGCTCTGTCGCAGCCGGCCGCGACCGGGAGACTCATGGGCGGTGCACAATTGGCCCAGCGTCGTCCAGGGTAGGGGAGGGAATGGCCGGCAGGGATGTAGCTCAGTTGATAGAGCATGGCGTTTGCAACGCCAGGGTTGTGGGTTCGATTCCCACAGGGGGGCAGTATAAAAAAAAATATGTATTCACTAACTGTAAGTCGCTCTGGATAAAAGCGTCTGCTAAATGACTAAAATGTAAAATGCATAAGTTAGAAGCTTATTATCCATAACCCATCATTAATTAGCTAAATATAAGGCTAATACTGCATTGAATGTATTACCTGAAAGTGGTAGGCTAGGACATCTACATATAGGGCTATATATTCATCTAGAACAGGTTGATCTATTTTGGATGCAATTTGAATGGAGTTGATGGAGAGACAGAAAGACTGCGAGAGAAAGCTCACGCGTGCACTGATTTAAAGTAATGATATTCAAGTGATAGGCTATTTTAAAAATCTGCAGGTGCAATAAAAAAAAAGAATCTTTACAATAAAAAAATAAGTTGACCCACGAAAGCCAGATGGAGATGGATAAATTAGATGCACATTCACTTTTATATTACTGTAGCATAGACTATGCTGCAGCAAATGCAGGATTACCTATCACAAGAAAAAAAAGTTACCATGACGAGATGATAGGTCTACATGCATTGTGAACTGTGCTCCATACTGAGATGAGCTGTCTGTCCCCACCCTGAGCGATGATGATTCATCATGCAGAGGCCGTAGAGAAGGCAGATTTAGACATTGCATATAATGTAACAGTTCCATTTCACGCCATGCTGTTCATATAAATAATGTACTATAATTTACTGGTTTCTCGCAGTTATTTATCCCTGGAAAAGGGAGCGGTTTTGGGCGGTAAATCCCGGTAAATCTCGATAACTGGGTTCCCGCCATTCAACCCTAATTTCAATCAAAGCCAAGATAACCTATAAGTAAAGCCCATCCCACCCCCTGCTCCACCTCCCCTCAAATATCCATCTGTCCTCATTTGTTTCTTTCTTTTTACATCACATACTCCCCCCTCCCTCTTTCTTCCCTTTTTTTTCTCTATCTTTCTGTTAGCCTCTCTCTTCCCTTCTGTCCCCTTTCAACTGCTCTCTCTTCTCTCCCCCTATTTCTCTCTCTGCCCCCCTCTCTCCCTCTTGTCTCTCTCTCTCTTTCTCCCTCTCTCCCCCTCCCCTCTCTATGTCTCTCCCTCTCTCCCTCTCCCCATCCTTTCTCTATGTCTCTATCTCTTCTCTCCCTCTCCCTCTCCTCTCTCTCTCCCATGTTTCTAATTACATCTCTCTCCTCTCTCTCCCAAGCCACTGGTCTCGGGGGTCACTCCATATTAGCTTACTTGTTAATACTTGGGGGGCTTGAGATCAATACTTAATCAACAAGTAATGGGATTCTGCAGTCATCCCATATGATCTTTCAATAAAGACTTGAATCTGTCGCCCAACCTCTTTCTAAAGGTCTCAGAGAGTGATGGAGGGAGGGGGAGCGGGAAGGAGGACTGAAGGGGAGAGAGAAATAAAAGAAAGAGAGGTGTGTGTGTGTATGTATGTGAGTGAGAGAGAGCGAGAGAGAGAGAGAGAGAGAGAGAGAGAGAGAGAGAGAGAGAGAGAGAGAGAGAGAGAGAGAGAGAGAGAGAAAGAGAGAGAGGGAGAGAGAGAGAGAGAGAGAGAGAGAAAGAGAGAGAGAGTGAGCGTGTGAGACAGTGTGTGTGGTTCATGGATGGCTTTGGCTTTGCTAGTCGGCTGCCTTTCTCTCTGATCTGCATCTGATTAAGGCTGAGCTGAGCTGGGCTCTGTCCTTCACCCCTGTAACCCCTTCACTCATCCACTAGCTGGAACACATGGCAGCACACAGATCTATCACACACACACAACCACAACCACAACCACAACCACAACCACAACCACAACCACATACACATACACATACACATACACATACACATACACATACACATACACATACACATACACATACACATACACATACACATACACATATAGGGACACAAAAACACACATGCACAAACATTCACACATGTATTCACACATACATACAAACCGGCCAAGCCTAACGTTATTGTATTGTTTATGATACACATATGGTAGCCTTTAGAAATGGAGAAAAATAGATAGAGAGAAAGAGGGAGGGGGGAAAAAGAGAGGGAGGAGTCAAAGGCAGCCAGTCTATCACCCAGTGGAGGAAAACTACAAAGTGTCCACACACGCACAAACGCACACATATGCACACACACACGGGCGCACACACACACACACACACTCCTTCCCTCTTCAAAATAACATGTTCCCTTGGGACACAATATGGTATCAAATGTCAACTCTTTACAGTTGGTGAAATATTGAAATAAACCATATTTGGTTGTTTGGGTTCTGAAGAAAAAGATTTGGTTCGAAGTATTAAACATAAGGAGGGAGAACAGTAAATGTTTTCAGTAAAAATCATTGTTACACAGTACAACTCATATGCTATAGGCCTACGCTAGACATTATGCATATAATGTATGTATTTACTTCTCATAAGATACTATATAACTACCTATAATGGATGTATAATGCTTTATCAAGGCGTCCATGACCATAGTCATGCATGGCTGAACCAATGACATATGTACTCTACTCAGGGACAGGGAACCACCAGGCTAGGGCAGATGGCACCCTTTTACCATTTTACTGTCATACAAGTGTGACAGTGTCAAACAGGGCTGAATTTGATATGTGTTTGTTCACAGAGAACGTGTGTATGTGAAAGGGGTCAGAGGTAAAATGTCAATCTGTGTGTCTCTATGTGTCTATGTCTGTGTGTCTGTGTGTGTGCGTGTGTGCATGTATTTGTCTGGGCGTCTTACCATGGCCGGGTCTATGTATGTTTATGTATGTAGACGGCTACAGTATGTCTGAGTATCTCTATATGTAAATGTAAAGCAGAGCATCCGACAGTGTTGTCTTACAGACTTGCTGGATGTGATGTGTGCTTATAGGCATGCATGCTAAACAGTAGATGCAGTCCCTAGTACACCACGCTCCCTGCTTGTAAACAGGCTTTGTGCAGACATTGTCATTTTTCAACAACATTAATATGCATGAGAATCTTAGTGGTTTAAACGCTTCAGGAGTGTAGTGGCTTCTGTCGCCTCGCTCCTTCCCTTGTCTTGGCCAGATTTGTAATTTGCATTTCATACACGACTTTACTCAACCCTGAAGTATTTTGAGCCCGGCATTAGCATTTTTCAGTGTGTGTGTGTGTGTGCATGTGTGTGTGAGTGAGTGAGAGAGAGAGAGAGCGAGAGAGAGAGAGAGTGTGTGCGTGTGTGTGTACACGTGTGTGTGTGTGTGTGTGTGTGTACGTACGCGCCTGCATGCTCGTGTGTAACTGTCAGTGTTCACACCTCGTCTTCAGCAATATTACATAACTTTGAATAATGCGTGAAATGGGTCACACACTTTCTCTCTACTTCTCCCTGTGTCAGATGTGTGCAGCTCTCTCCTTATCGCTCTATCCCTTCCTTTATCAGCACCCACGGGTGACCGTTGACCGTTTGCACTGTGGTCACTCTCACTTCCCCTCCAGAGAGGGGAACACACACGCCAGAGGGGAAATATGGTCAGGTGCATCGGGGGTTGGGTGGTAGTGTTTTGGCAGTGGTTTCCTAGGTCTCTGCCCTACTGACCCGCAGTCACTGACAAACCTGTGTCCCAATATAGCTTGTTTCCTGGACTCTGTCACTCCTATGGTCCCTCTGAGTGATTTAGTGACAGGGCACAGGCCTGGTTTCTCATTGTGGTTATGAAAGCTGGTTGGCCCATCTGTTGTTTTGACACAACTGGACTTTGTGTTGTACATTTACTGGAGAGACATGCACTTTAATCCAATAGACATACTGTCAGAATCAGAGTCAGTCTACTGTTAGAGAGACACACTGCCCAGGTAGCACATAACGTTCTGAGAACAATATGCTTCTTGGTGAGAGCATGGATATCCTATGGGTATTTTGCATACAACCTTCCCACTACTTTCTGGGAATGGTGCAGGATAGTTGCTTGGCTTTGGAACATTCTCAGCACATTTAAGGAACTTGACAAAAAAACATTACTTTAACAGAATATTTCCTTAAAGTTCAAACATGGTTACATTTATTTAAAATGTTGGGGGCAGCAGGTGTACGGGTTGGAGGAGTGCAGGAGGTTGGCAGATATGGCCGCCAGTTTAAGGGGGCCACTGGTTACGAAAGGGATGGAAAGTGTGGAGGCACGGCGAGAGGTACTGGGGGGTGTTTCCAGTCCGGTCCGGCCCGTTCCTGATCCCCGTGTAGGGCCAGGGGTGTGTCCCCAGTGCGGTTCTGCCTGTCCCTGCTCAACGCACCGAGCCTACGGGGTGCGTCGTCAGCCCTGTCCAGCCAGAGCCTTCCGCCAGACAGGATCAGCCAGAGCCTTCCGCCAGACAGGATCAGCCAGAGCCTTCCGCCAGCCATGAGCAGCCAGATCCTTCCGCCAGCCATGAGCAGCCAGATCCGTCAGCCAGCCATGACCAGCCAGGATCCGCCAGAGCCGTCCAGCCGGGATCCGCCAGAGCCGTCCAGCCGGGATCCGCCAGAGCCTTCCAGCCAGGATCCGCCAGAGCCGTCCAGCCGGGATCCGCCAGAGCCTTCCAGCCAGGATCCGCCAGAGCCGTCCAGCCGGGATCCGCCAGAGCCGTCCAGCCGGGATCCGCCAGAGCCTTCCAGCCAGGATCCGCCAGAGCCGTCCAGCCAGGATCCGTCAGAGCCGTCCAGCCGGGATCCGTCAGAGCCGTCCAGCCGGGATCCGCCAGAGCCTTCAGCCAGGATCCGCCAGAGCCGTCCAGCCGGGATCCGCCAGAGCCTTCCAGCCAGGATCCGCCAGAGCCGTCCAGCCCGGGATCCGCCAGAGCCGTCAGCCGGGATCCGCCAGAGCCGGCCAGCGGGATCCGCCGGAGCCTTCCAGCCAGGATCCGTCAGAGCCGTCCAGCCGGGATCCGTCAGAGCCGTCCAGCCGGGATCCGCCAGAGCCGTCCAGCCGGGATCCGCCAGAGCCGTCCAGCCGGGATCCGCCGAGAGCCGTCCAGCCGGGATCCACGCACCAAGCCAGGGGCGCGTGTCGTCAGTCGGTTCCGGCCAGCGGGGCTAGACAGGCCCAGGGGTACTTTGGGGGTTGGAGAGGAAGTGGGAGGAAGCCCGGAGCCGGAGCCTCCGCCGAGGAGGAATGCCCACCCAGCCCTCCCCTGTTTGCTTGTAGTTAGGCGCGGTCGCAGTCCGCGCCTTTGGGGGTACTGTCACACTCTGGTTCTAGGACTGTGTGTTAGAGCCAGGGTGTATCTCATTTGGTGGTGTTGGGGTTGGGTGAGTTTCATTTTGTTTGTGTTTAGTGGTGATTGGTCAATGACTCCCAATCGGAGGTAACGAGTGTCAGCTGTCGGCTCGTTATCTCTGATTGGGAGCCATATATATACTGTTGTGTTTCACTGTTTGTTTGTGGGTTTTTGTTCTATGTTCGGTCTATGTACTGAGGACGTTACGGATCGTGTTTTGTTTTGTCGTTATTTAAACATTAAAGTCATGTTCACTCCCAACGCTGCGCTTTGGTCGTATTTCATAGGCGATCGTGACAGTAATGTTCTCTAACTGGTTTGACATTGTGAATGTTCTCAAATAGTTCAGAGAACGTTAAGAAACAACATTCTCCTGTGGGAATTTCAGTACTTCAGCATAACGTTTCCTACAGGTTTCCTCATGGTTCTATTTAAAATCATGTTCTCAAATAGTTCAGAGAACGTGGATGAGAATTTATGGCAAAATGCTCAAGACAGGCTTGATGCAAATGAATGCGTGCTAAACGTTATGTTTTACTTTCATTCATTTAATTTGTTAAATTTAATTTCTTACATTTGATTACAATAAAAAGCATGAGCTGGTTTTTTACCCAATAAATTACTGGGAGTTTATACATAGAGTGTGCGACTCTATTTATTTGTTTTTTATACATTTGATTACAGACATTACACCTGTGTTGCAATTCTATCTTATTTTTGTTGCATGAATGATTGTAGAGGATGTTTTCATTGATCACACCTTTGATTACACATTGGATTGATATTATGGAAATTATAGATATTCTGTCCATTTTGTTGGGTAATGTAATTGTATTGCCTAATGTGAAAACTGTATAATCTATTGTAATTTACAGTACTGTAGCATATTACTTTCAGCACTTCTAAGGGCGATTTGAAACAAGTATCTTGCATTGTTTGCTATTGGATTAACTGGTAGGTAAAATGACTAAAATGAAAATATATCATTATGTTGTGTTTTGGTGATTAAACCAATGTTCTCATTACATTTCACAATAAACATATATTTTGAATCAATGGTTGTGTGGTGAGAGATGTTTACAATCCAAATGAATGCACAATGACAGGTTTTGAATGAAAGACTGGCTGCATTACAAGTGTGACCATTTTGGAGTTTTGTACTAAGTGTTGTGAAAATGTAACACATACTTGTGAAAATAGTACCAAAGTGATAAAAAAATAAATATAATGTACATGTGTTTAGGTGAGTTGGCTGCACCCACTAATTGGAAAAACCTTTTCTTAATGAGTGCTTGTTTCCTTTGAAATCGAGTCTGTTTGAATAGACTAAAATGAACTGTGTATGTGTAACGAAAGTCATGCTAGCTCCATCCTGGTGGTGCAGCGGACTAATTCAATGGATAGAGAACAGAAGATTATAGGTTGAAATCTTACTGATGCAGTGTAACAAGAAAAAATAAATGTGTTTGCATGATTAATGCTTAAAGAATTTCCATGTGTCCTTTCTGTGCTTGGAGTTTTAAAAAGTTAACCCAAAATAAGCTAGCAGTGCTATTAAAAATGTTATTGAAACATTCAGTGAAAGTTTTAAAGGAAGTTATTCAAAAATCTCCAAATAACCTATAATTTCCATTTTAAAAAACTCCCAGGAAAACGTTCAAGGAACCAGAGTAAAACGTCCTCAGAACCTCCCTGCAACCTAAAAAAACCTAAAAATAAACGTTCCCAGAACAGGCAACATTTTCTGTTCTGTTCTCAGAACGTTTAAAAAAACGTACGTTCCCACAACTTCCAAGGATCCAAATGTACTAGCTGGGTGGTGTGTGTGTGTGTTTTTGTTCAGAGACACCCTGAGTGAAAGCAGTAAAGATTCCCCTTGTGTTGATGTTTCTCGCAGAGGACCTAGGGAATATTTGAGCTCAGGTAGCTCCCTTTGGGCTCCTGTATGCTGCTGCTGTAACCATGACAGCTAGGCACCATGGCAATGAGTCCTTTTAGGATTCTCCTTTTCCTCCTCAGACATGTCTTTAGGGATGGATGGCCTCTAATGGCAATGGGAATGTATTTCCCTGGGAGAGAGGAAGAGAGGAACAGTGTGTGCCTAGAGTGTTTGTGTAGTGATGACTACAGGGGATTAGCTTGTCTCTGGTGGGACAGTGTCCATGGACCGCTAAGGGCTCAGTTTAACCAGCATTACTCTCCAATCTTTAGACCTCTGGAAATGAATATGGATGTGTGTGTGTGTTTGTGTGTGATAATGGGGGTTATGCAGATTACAGTTAATGCATTGCTATTGTTTTGGTTAGAGTGTAGATGGGGAGGAGCAACACCTGAAGCAAAAGGACGGTGTCCACTGCTGTTTGCTTGTGCATGTGGGCACGTGTGCAATGCATAAACTAATATGTCAACAGACATGTATTTGTGTGTCTGTGTATCTGTGTACATTTATGTGTGCTTGCTTGTGGATAATAATGTTGTGCTTGTGAATGTGGTCTGTGTCTGTGTATGTGCGTGCATGAGTGTGTGTCTATACTGTGTGTGTGTCCATAATATATGTGTGGGAGCCAGGTTCTCTTCCCTCTGGGCCTGTGCACTACCTCCTTCTCCCTAATGTTCTCTAATTAAGTAAATGCACTTGAAAGACAACTCAGGTCACATGGGTCATATCTGAGAGGGAATGATGTCATTGGATCAGCCCCCGGCCCGTGTGACCAGGGCTGGAGGTCAGGGGTCATGTGTGAGAGAGCGGAGAGGAGGAGAGGTGTGCGGGTGTCAATATCAAACACAGTTAGACCTTTCATGTTCACTGCTGTGTGAGATGGTGGGCTAATTGATCAGAGCGGATGAAAGAGATCTATCTATCTATCTATCTATCTATCTATCTATCTATCTATCTATCTATCTATCTATCTATCTATCTATCTATCTATCTATCTATCTATCTATCTATCTATCTATCTATCTATCTATCTATCTATCTATCTATCTATCTATCTATCTATCTATCTATCTATCTATCTATCTATCTATCTATCTATCTATAGATCTATCTCCTCTCTCTCCCTCCCTCTCTCTCTGTAGTGTAGTATGGTGTCTATAGGGAGAGAGCAGTGTTGTAGGCGCATCTAGGTGCTGTCATGCAGAAAGAGCTGTGATTGACTAAAGCTGATTATTCACAAAGTCATACAGGGGTCAGCACTGTCAATGATAACACACAAGGGCTAAATGCTCCCCTGTCCCTTACCCTATTCAGTACACCCACACCCACACACACACCCACACCCACATACACACACAGACTGAAATGTTCAGTGCACAGTATTAGAGTATTTAAGCTTCTTTCTTTTTGTGTGTCTGTGTGTGTGTTTGTGTGTGTGTGTGTGTGTTTCCAGGGACAGGTGTCAGATTGCAATGATGCACAACTGTGTGTGTGTGGATATTTTAGTCCTTAATATGATATTTTAGGTTCACTCCCGTCCCTCCGATAGCCCACGCTCACAGCTCTTTCTCTGTGAATTGTCTTCATGCAGTAAGTTATATTGGTCACCAGGGGCAGTGTTCATTCTCTGCCCAGTCAATTAGGTGCCCAAAAAGTACTCTTCTGGTTTTGCCTGTTTGTGATGAAGTGAAAAAGATGACTCTCTCACTTCTCCATTTTGTCTGCCACAATATGACACAATTCTCTCCCTATGACTTTAATTTAATCAGGCCCAACATACACAAATACTTACATACTCAGGTACACAGACACTTACCGCTTGCTGACTCTTCACTACATGACACTCTGAATACAGTTCCCACGTTCTCATCCAATCCTCCTCTCCTCTCCTCTCCTCTCCTCTCCTCTCCTCTCCTCTCCTCTCCCTCTCCTCTCCTCTCCTCTCTCCTCTCCTCTCCTCTCCTCTCCTCTCCTCTCCTCTCCTCTCCTCTCCTCTCCTCTCCTCTCCTCTCCTCTCCTCTATTTGTCCCTCTCCCTTTCTTTGCCCAGTTGTTGTCCTCTACATTCACTCTCCATCTCTCTACCTTTCCCTCCTCCCCTCCTGAAGTCAGGGGCTAGTGCATGACCTGCTAATGCAGTAGCTAGAGTCAGGGGAATGTTGAATCTAGTTTGTTGTGACAGATAGTATTTAAGAAAATTGACTCGTAACGGTGCAAGTGTTATGTATCATTTCTAACTCTATACCCTCTATCTCCAGCTACCCCTCTAACTCTCAATCTTGCTCCTTTCCCTCCTCTCTACCTCCCAACCTCCTTCCCCATTTCCACCTCTTCCTCTCTCTTTCTCGCAGTACCTCTCACGTTATTTTAAGTCGTGCAGCATATGCTGATGGTACGGTTAGGGGAGGGGAGTGTGTGTGAATGTATGTGACCTCTGTTGGCTCTAATTGGTGTTTCTGCTTCTGAGCACCGGCCCCAGTAGCACTGCCATCTATGCTTCTACCTTCTGGGGCTGTCACCAACACACAAACAGTACATACACTTACACTGAGTGTACAATACATCAGGAACACCTTCCTAATATTGAGTTGCACTCTCCCCCCTTTTACCCTCAGAACAGCCTCAATTCGTCGGGCATGGACTCTACAAGGTGATCGAAAGCGTTCCACAGGGACGCTGGCCTGTGTTGACTCCAATGCTTCCCAAAGCTGTGTCAAGTTGGCTGGATGTCCTTTGGGTGGTGGACCATTCTTGATACACACGGGAAACCTTTGAGCATGAAAAACCCAGCAGCGTTGCAGTTCTTGACACACTCAAACTGGTGCCCCTGGCACCTACTACCATACCCAATTTTATAGGCACTTAAATACTTTGTCTTGCCCATTCACCCTCTGAATGGCACACATACACAATCCATGTCTGAATTGTCTCAAGGCTTTAAAGTATTTATTTAACCTGTATCTTTCCCTTAATCTAAACTGATTGAAGTGGATTTAACAAATGACTTCAATAAGGGATCATAGCTTTCACCTGGATTCCCCTGGTCAGTCTATGTCATGGAAAGATCAGGTTTTCTTAATGTTTTTTGCACTCAGTGTATACACACATACATACACATGCACAAACACATTTTCATCTAAATTCCATCAGATGCATTTGTTAATATGTCCAGTCTCTTCTTTCCAGTAGCGTTCTCAAGCATCCCTCTGAGCCATTACTACTTTGCAGCTATTCAGTCAGATGTATATCTGTTTCAGTCTCATTTCTCACTTCCATTAGAGTAAAACTCTATACAAAGGTAAACTGGTCTGTTTGTCTATATATCATTATCCGGTATTGCTGCAACGTGTTTTAGTCTGGTTGTGTGCCATCTGTTATAATCAGTTAGTAATATTTCATAGGGCTTTGATTTAAATGGCTATACCCTATGGATGTTGACATATATGAGAGAAGTCAAGTGTGGCAGGATGCTCTCTGTGTGCCTTTACAGTTGGCCCATTGATTTATAATTAACGCCAGGGTTACTGCTCCAGCACACACACAGCTGGCCTCTCTCTCTGGGGTCACAACAGTCACTACAGTCGGTATAGATGTGTGTGTGTTTGTGTGTGTATGTGTGCATGTGTGAGGGTGTGTGCTTCGGTGTGTTTGAGTGTGTGGTGACCCTGGTAAGGCAACACAAGCCTCCCTATAGACCAAACACCATCTGGTGTGTTGATTAATCCCAGGTCACTGGCAGTGATGGCCATACAGACCATCAACTGTTGACCCTTCAAATAGATTTTCCTTTTGTACCTACAGTATTATAAATGTCCACCCTGTTAACAAGAGATGTGCCAAGAAAGTCAGAATTTCTGGAATGTTTTCTAAAGGAACATTATCAAAACATTTAAGGTATGGCAGAAAGGTGATATGCTCTGTTGTCAGTATGTGATGCACATAACATAATTGTGAGTACAGTAGCCCTTCTCCATCCTACCTACAGTGAGTACAAAAATGTATTTGATCCCCTGCTTATTTTGTACGTTTGCCCACTGACAAAGACATGATCAATCTATAATTGTAATGGTAGGTTTATTTGAACAGTGAGAGACAGAATAACAACAAAAAAATCCAGAAAAACGCTTGGCAATGGTCTTGTAGCCCATTCCAGCCTTGTGTAGGTCTACAATCTTGTCCCTGACATCCTTGGAGAGCTCTTTGGTATTGGCCATGGTGGAGAGTTTGGAATCTGATTGATTGATTGCTTCTGTGGACAGGTGTCTTTTATACAGGTAACAAGCTGAGATTAGGAGCACTCCCTTTAAGAGTGTGCTCCTAATCTCAGCTCGTTACCTGTATAAAAGACACCTGGGAGCCAGAAATCTTTCTGATTGAGAGGGGGTCAAATACTTATTTCCCTCATTAAAATGCAAATCAATTTCTAACATTTTTTACATGCGTTTTTCTGGATTTTGTTGTTGTTATTCTGTCTCTCACTGTTCAAATAAACCTACCATTAAAATTATAGACTGATCATTTCTTTGTCAGTGGGCAAACGTACAAAATCAGCAGGGGATCAAATACTTTTTTCCCTCACTGTATAAGACATAAGGTATCCCTTCTCCATCCCGGCTATAAGACATACAGTATCCCTTCTCCATCCTGCCTATAAGACATACAGTATCCTTCTCCATCCTGCCTATAAGACATACAGTATCCCTTCTCCATCCTGCCTATAAGACATACAGTATCCCTTCTCCATCCTGCCTATAAGACATACAGTATCCCTTCTCCATCCTGCCTATAAGACATACAGTATCCCTTCTCCATCCTGCCTATAAGACATACAGTATCCCTTCTCCATCCTGCCTATAAGACATACAGTATCCCTTCTCCATCCTGCCTATAAGACATACAGTATCCTTCTTCATCCTGCCTATAAGACGTACAGTATCTCCACTATTTTTGATAAGATCTCCACATTTTAAAACAACTGTTTAGGGGTCAGAGAATGTGGTCCTCAGTATACTGGAGGTGCAGTATCCAGAGTTCGCAGGAGAGTTGAGCAGAGTAGAACACTGAGGGTAATGGTATTGGACAGGCTGAGGCAGCCTTTACCTGCCTGTGACCTGTGGCTGAGCAGGGAGTCAGAGCCAAGGGAAGCAGGTTGAAGATGTGTTAGAGCAGTGCAGGACAGGCCAGGGCAGCAGAGCGCAGGAATCCTCCGCCATGGAGGGATTTAAAGAGCCAGTCTTACAGAACAGGCATGGTTTAATGCAAGCCAAGCTAGCCATGATGATTCACCAGCCAGACTTAAAATTAACACATAATGTATAATTTGGAGTTGATACAGTTTTAGTGTGGTTGCTCTTTTCATGGTGTGATACCAGGAGGCGATGGGACTGGACCATGGGGAATTTGGCCAATCAGAAGGCATGTCCAGCTGGACCACCAACACACAGCCAATTATAGTGGACAGACAATGTGTGTGTGTGTGTGTGTGTGTGTGTGTGTGTGTGTGTTTGTGTGTGTGTGTGTGTGTGTCTGTCTTTATGTGCAGGTGAGCGCTATCAATGCTGTTAGCATAGAGATCCTATAATTCAATTTATCTATGTCTATTAGTGTCTGTACCTGCATTTTGTGATTTAGTCGTGCCAGCCAGCACCCCACTCTACCATACTGGTGCTTTGTGTTTGTTCTGTACTCTCAATACTGTTGTTTGAGGGTGCTCCAGGGCTCCAGACAAACTTAATCAGGCTATTGTTGCTATATGTACTGTCAAAATAGAGCTCCAGGTTGTTCTATAGGTTGTTATCAATAAGCGTCACAGTAATGTGCACAACGTTCCATTTGCCTGCTGTGGGGCAAGGAGACCCCCAGCTCCAATAAAACTATTGACAACTGCGTGCCGTTTTCAAGGGATTGTCAAATAATAATAAAAAATAACTCGCACAGCCAAGTAAAAGGGTTGCAAAATGCGACTAAAATGGTGTGCTCTGTGTCTGCAATAAAGCAAAGCTCTGTGCTCTGTGTCTGCAATAAAGCAACCCCTATCTGACCTCTCTTCTGACCTCTTCTTCCTCACACAGGAAGTGGCGCAGGTCCTAATCCAGGCACTTCTCCTCTCCCGTCTGGTCTACTGCAACTCGCTGTTGGCTGGGCTCCCCACTTGTGCCATCAAACCCCTGCAACTTATCCAGAACGCAGCAGCCCGCCTAGTTTTCAACCTTCCCAAGTTCTCTCATGTGACCCCGCTCCTCCGCATACTCAACTGGCTACCAGTCGAAGCTCGCATCCACTACAAGACCATGGTGCTTACCAACTGAACAGCAAGAGGAACTGTCCCTCCCTACCTTCAGGCTATGCTCAAACCCTACACCCCAACCCACCCCAGGTCTCTTGGCCCTCCCACCCCTACAGGAGGGCAGCTCCCGCTCAGCCCAGTCTAAGCTCTTCTCTGTCCTGGCACCCTAATGGTGGAACCAGCTTCCCCCTAGAAGCTAGGACAGCAGAGTCCCTAACCATCTTCCGAAAACATCTGAAAAAATAATAATAAATGACACTTAACCAGCACTTGCACTTGTAAAAATGTACTGTCTATGCCTGTGATATGTGGTTGTCCCACCTATCTATCTTAAGATTAATGCACTAACTGTAAGTCGCTCTGGATAAGAACATCTGCTAAATGACTAAAATGTTAATGTAAATGTCTTCTCCCCTTCCTGACTACACTCACAGGAGAGGTCTGACCACTTAATCCTACTCAGCAACCTTTCTCTCTCTTTCTTGTTTCCCTCCAATCCTTTACCCTGAAACCTTCCCCTTTTTTCCCTCTCTCTTTGCTCTCTCTTTCTTCTTTTACTTGCTTTTTCTTCACTTCTCTGACCTGTCATTTCATCAGCTGATCTGATCTGCCCCCTCTTATAAGGTCACCCCCTTCCTCCCTCTCTTCCCTTGAACGAGTGAGAGGCCCTGTTCTCCTCCTCTCCCCTCTTTTCATCTGTCCATTCGAAGGTAAGGAGTCCTGTGGTGTGTAGGTGGCAGAGTGAAAGACTCTGTCTGGGGTAGTCTCATGGAGAGGGGGTCTCAAGGGGTCTTTAAACTGAACACACCCATTCTCCACTTGACTACCAACCTCTCACCCCCGCCATATTTCCATTCTTTCACTTTGAGGTTGATTCCTGTTTGGTGGGTTGGGACCCTCTGGTGGGTCATAGTTCCTCTTGGATTGCAGCTAATTACTTCAGATAGGTCAAAGCTAGGGCTGGGAGATGGATTGTATTTTAAGGTATAACGGTATGGATCCACAAATTCCGGTATGGATTTTTACAATACCGTCTATAATGATATTTTGATACAGTGCTAAAGAAATGAAAGTTCTTCAAATTGGATTACTCCACTGTCAGTTTTGTCCTAGTTTTGTTCAGTGTAAAACAATCAGAGAAAGCTCATTAAAACCACTTAGATTTAATGTGTTGTTATCATAGGGTCATGTACTACTCATAAAACATGTTTGGAACTTTTATTATTCGGAAACATAAAATACCGTCAAACACCACCATAACTTCAAAAATGAGATCAATATTGTGACATTATATTTTGGCCATATCTCCCAGCCCTATATAGACTTTGGTAGCCAGCCACTTCACTACACAACCTTAACCACTCTACCTTCCTCCTTCAGCTCAGACCTCTTCAACTAAATAGCTTAGCATTTCTCCACTCCCATATCCAAGTTTATTCTGGTGAGCATCTATCCAAGCTATCAGCAATCCCAATTAAAATCCCATTAAGGATGTGCTTAAATTATATACAGGGCTACTGACAACGTGATGTACTGAATACCTCCTCGAGACGTCATGGTAACCAAGGAGATCAACGCCTTCTCTAAACCCTTCAGGGTCACTTCCCTCACCCCTCTCTCCACTTTATTTATTTTTTGTTGTCTCTTTTTTACTCCCCCATCCTGTTCCATTTGAATGAGAGTGCAGAAAAAGTGCATACCCTTCTCCACCTCTAACCCCTCCCTCCTTCACTCCATTCTCTTCACCTCACCATCCTTCCAGCCCTGAATCGTTGTGTGCTCTGGAAGCCTCTGTCCAGGCAAGTGAGGGATAGAGGAAGATGTTCAAAAGGTTGGGCATTATATTTAGCCTTCTGAGAGTGTGTGTGTGTGTGCGTGTGTGTGTGTGTGTGTCTCTATATGTGTGTGTCTCTATCTCTGTGTGTGGACTTGACCTTGCGCTGGCTTAAAAGGCCCTGCGTAGTTAAAGGTGCATTACAGGTCTCACACTAATCCGCAGTGATAGCTAAAGTGCTCTGTGCCGACCACAGGAGACCAGAGGCCCTGGAGGAGACAGCACAGGGAGCGCAGGACGTGGCCAGTTCGCATTATTCAGCATCAATTTTGTATTGGGCCATAACCCTCAAGTCTTTTCATGAGTGAGGGATGGATGAAGGGAGAGAGTGCAGGAGGGATGGAGGGACGAATGTGGGAGGTATCCATTTGCATACCGTATTAATGAAGTGCTCAAAAAAATATCCTCTTTGCCAGGGTTTGTATACTGCATTTATTATGTAGATTCCTCCTCTTTCTTGCCTCTCATCCCTGGTTTATTTCGGTGTGTGACCTAACTGCAGGCAGTAATCAAAGATACGGCATCGACGGGTCGGTTTGGGTAAACAGCCTTGTGTGTGTGTGTGTGTGTGTGTGTGTGTGTGTGTGTGTGTGTGTGTGTGTGTGTGTGTGTGTGTGTGTGTGTGCTTTTTGTGCAGAGGAACAGGTCTAGGGGAGCCCAGGCAGCACTTGTGGAGACCTATTTTAATTCTTAACTAGACGGCCATGATTTATTAATCTGCATTTGAAATAACAATTATTATTTCAAGAGGGATCAGGCCAGAACCTTAATTGCAATGGAAAACATACTTAATATGGAACCTGCCTCAGACCAATGTACAAGCACACTGTCCCATCAGGACAGCAGACCACCAGTGAGCCTGTGTTTGTGTGTGTGTGTGTTTGTGTGTGTGTATGGTATGGCCTTGTGTCATCCTTTAAATGCCCAACAGAATTCTGCTGTCCCTCCCTTACGGAAACACACAATGATTTCACTTGTGGAAAATCACATAAACGTGTAACCATGTGGGCATGGAACACTTCACATGTGATGATATTAGTCATTAGGATATCACGCAGTTAAAGTGTTTTAAAATTACATATTTGACACGATTACATTGTGTATGTTTATTTATACAGTAATTGTCATTCAACATGTCCTCACCGGGGATTTGAACTCACAACCTCTTGGCATTCAGATCTTCCTGCTACGCCACCATGTCTGCGGCAATAGCTGATTTCACCTGTATCCCTACACTTTGGACTTCAAAGTAAATCTCAGCTTTGTAATAAATACACTGAAGAAAAACTATTTGATTTATTATAGTGATTCAGGAGTAACAGATAATCAACAAGCTCTCACAGTCTCATGTCAAAATTAGACGTTCATCCATGTTTCTCAAACATCGAAGTGTTTAAGGTTAAGTTTAGGCAATACTCCGAAATATTATGGTTAGGCATTAACTCTGAATGGTTAAGGTAAGGGTTAAGGTTTGGGATAGGCTTAAAACAAAAATCTTTAAATCACTACATTTGAACATACAACCTTCTGCGCCAGAAGCAGATGCTTATGCTTACACCCATCCACCATCCCCTAGCCAAACTGAAACTGACTTGAAGATCACAGCGCTCACTGTTGCCCCCTAGTGGCCGGTTTCTATGTCATTTCCAGACATCCTCAGACATGGATGGACTCGAATCTTGACTTGTATAACGGGTGACCTGGCCGGAATAATATGCCCCTCCAACATTAGACAACTATACAGACAATCCTCAAATAAGTAAATTATATTCAATGATAAGAGAATATTCACATTAACTGTTAACTGAAATAGCTGTGCAGATGGCACTATTTTGCTAAGTGCAGATATGTATTATAGGTAATGAATCTGTAGGGGACTTCTGAGAGTGCTACAGACTTTGTGGCACCGCAGAAAGATCACCCCAAATCCAGAGGTTGTGAGTTCAGGTAGGTTAATATTGAAAAGTCAGCGCTAAGTATTTGCATTTGTATTTATTAAGGATCCCCATTAGCTGCTGCCAAGGCAGCAGCTACTCTTCCTGGGGTCCAGCAACATTTTTATATACTATTTAAAATATTACATTACATTACATTTCATAACATTTTTCACAGCACATTAAGTGTGATCCCTCAGGCCACTACTCTACTATTACATATGTGACTTGTTTCAGGAAACTAGGCATATGTCGCACGTCACTACTTCACAGGAGAGGCATTTGAACGTAAACATTTTTTTTTTTATCAAAATGTGTTTTTTGGCAGAAATGCCTTCTGGAACATGTGAACTTTCATGTGCCTTAATAACAAACTTGCATTCCATCCATAAATACGAATACAATTGTTAAATTACGAGCCTAGTTGGTTTAGCCATGAAAAAAGACAGTAACCTTCCCGCTAGCCATGATTGGCTGAGATAATGGATGGGCTGGACATGCCGGGAGATGTGTTTGGATTGGTCTGCCATGTAGCGTGCTTCTGTCTATAACGTGAGCTGATCAGTATTTGTTGACAGTCCTTTCTAGCATGCCATTTATGAAAGCTATAACGTTAGCCATTGAGAACTACAAAAGTTTTGATACTTTTCTCAACAACATTGATGCCCTGAATTTAGCAGGTGCTATCAACAGATCAGTTGGAAAAAGTGATGGGCTACTTTCTGCACATGCCACGGTCAGTGTGAACCTGTCAGTGTGAACCGGAGTGACTTGACACAACGCTGGCCAAACAAGATGTAGCTACAAACAAAACAGAGTTAAATGGTTCCAGTCTGCCGTGAAGCGTTCATCAATGTATATGGGTAAGACTCTAGGAACATTTTCAGATTGGTTTCTAATTTTGTCAGAAAGTCGTTTTTATTGCAAGTTAAAGCATAATGTTAGTTAGCTAGCAAACATTAGCTTGCTAGCTAACGTTACGTGTATGATCTTTGTAGTAATATTATTAAAATCAGGAATCCTTTTGCATTGCTAGTTATAGCCTAATGTTAGCAAGCTAACATTGAACTTAGTTTGTCAGCTTTAGCTACCTGCAGATTCATACTACAGCTATGACAATGTTTGTATTGGTAGTAGTATGAGTTGGGATTATGCCGGTTCAATGTTTAGCTAGCTACCTAGCTAGCTACATGTCTAAACAAAAGACTCCACTTCAGATGGATTATTACATGACCCATCAAATTAGCCAGGGGTGTCTGGGGCGTGATCACTGCAATCAATTGTATCCACTTATGTAGATGTGGCTGGGGTGTGGTTATAGCATTTCCTTCACATGATCCAACAATTTAGACAAGCGTGTCGGGTAAGCGTCATCCAAAAATGATAAAACATTTATAAAACATTTGTATCTGGACACTTCACTGTACTGTTTACACCTACTGTATCTTGTGCATGTGACAAATTAGATTTTATTTGATATAGTGTGTGTTTACCACATGGCCTCACATGTGAATCCTAAAAGAGCAGTGTGGGGCTAAGGCTTAAGAGGGTGTGAACGATGCTGAATGGGTGTAGACAAAGAAGAGCTCTCCAGTAGGTGTACCAAAACATTCATTTTCTCAAAAGTGGGGTTACAAGCAGTGCTTAATTTGTAAATCGGGATTACTCTCCCCATGTCAAGTCCATTTAACTCCTGAGAGTCAACTTCTTGCTCAAAGCCATGAGATGGCATGTGGCTGTGATGTTTAACGCTGTTCGGAAGACTCTGGCTGTAGTGTCATTATATATTTTTTTGTTTTAACCTGGGTGTCCTCTCTAGCCTTGTCTACAAGGCTTGCTGCCACCAAATGCGCCTTGGTTCAGGCATGTTCAAAAACCTTTTTTCTGAGGGCTCTTTGTTGTTGTTTTTTTACTTCTGATGCATAGGATGATAATTTATTGTACATTCCACCCACTCTTTGGTACTTTAATCCCTCCAGTCATTTCTAGACAGAAGCTCCCTACCTTTTTGCATGTTATACAGCCTAACTTTGAATTCTGCATGACAAGCCAGGGGTTATACGTTTGCTTGTTCTTGAACTGCAAATTGCACCTGCTCCGAGCACTTTGTCGGTGGATGCACTGCCCCCCCAGCTCCCCGTCCCCCTTTCCAGCTGAGTCTGACTCGCTAGTAGGCCTACTAGCTAGTGGAGGTGCCGGTGGTGATGCTGAACTGGCGGGATTAGATTACATAGAAGGATCACCTTGCTTTTACATGATGGTCTTTCTGGGGGGCGGGAGAAATAACGAGGAGGCAACTTGATTTAATGCTGATCGCTTTTATTAGAATGTCTACAGTGCGAAAAGTGAAATAACTAATAGATCATGCCACGGGATGTCCCGGATATGGGCAAATAGGTGCCGGAACAAACAAAGTCAAATCTGAGAGGTGCTGGATCCTGTTTGTGCAGGATCCGGCTCAAATTACGCACTGGTTACAAGTTTATAAACTTTCAAAGCAGAATTTATTTCCCATTGTTCCTCAACTGCAGTGTATGATATACAATTTTCTAGCTCTGAGTCTCTACTTCATCCAATGTAAAAAACACAATTTTAAATGTTGCTACATAAGACCGAATCGAAGCGGTCGGTCACCTATCTACAATACAAAAACGATGTGTACGTGTGTGTAGAGTGCATGTCTTATCATGTGTATGTGTGTATGTGCCTGTGTGTGTGTCTCTTCACAGTCCCCGCTGATCCATAAGGTGTATTTGTATCTGTTTTTCAAATCTGATTCTACTGCTTGCATCAGTTACCTGATGTGGAATAGAGTTCCATGTAGCCATGGATCTATGTAGTACCGTGTGCCTCCCATAGTCTGTTCTTTACTTGGGGATTGTGAAGAGGCCTTTGGTGGCAGGTCTTGTGGGGTATGCATGGTTGTCCGAGCTGTGTACTAGTCATTTAAACAGACACCTCGGTGCATTCAGCATGCCAACACTTCTTACAAAAACAAGTAGTGATGAAGTCAATCTCTCCTCCACTTTGAGCCATGAGAGATTTACATACATAGTATTAATGTTAGCTCTCTGTGTACATTTAAGGGCCAGCCATGCTGCCCTGTTCTTAGCCAATTGCAATTTTCCGAGGCACCTGACCACATGACTGAACAGTAGTCCAGGTGTGACAAAACTAGGGCCTGTAGGACCTGCCTTATTGATAGTGTTGTTAAAAAGGCAGATCAACGCTTTATTATGGACAGACTTCTTCCCATCTTAGCTAATGTGATTTGACCATGACAGTTTACAATCCAGGGTTACTCCAAGCAGTTTAGTCTCCTCAACTTGCTCAATTACCACATTATTCATTACAAGATTTAGTTGAGGTTTAGGGTTTAGTGAATACAATGCTTTTAGTTTTAGAAATATTTAGGACTAACTTATTCCTTGCCACCCATTCTGAAACTAACTGCAGCTCTTTGTTAAGTGTTACTGTCAGTGTTTCCCATACACGGGACGGTTGAGCCAACATGCGCTAATGTGATTAGCATGACTGTTGTAAGTAACAGCAAGCTTTCCAGGACATAGATATGTCTTATATGGGCAGAAAGCTTAAATTCTTGTTAATCTAACTGCACTGTCCAATTTACAGTAGCTATTACAGTGAAAAAAATACCATGCTATTGTTTGAGGAGAGTGCACAACAACAGAAAAGTTATCACAGCAACTGGATTGATACATTCACCTCTGAAGGAAAATAATGTACATACATTCAGTAATCTTGCTCTAATTTGTCATCCTAAGTGTCCCAGAGATAAAATGTAGCATAGTTTTGTTTGATAAAATCAATTTTTATATTCAAAGTAGGAACTGGGTTCTACAGTTTGAACCCTTGCTGTCTCTGGCTCCACACCCACCACGCCCGGCCATCTAGATGTGTGAAAGTTAGTGTATAAGCTAATGATCCATCATGTATGACATTCCTGGGATTGTGTAAACTTACATTTTCTATTACCATATCATTTTTGTATGTTCTCTATAGTTATGTACTTGAAAATGTATTAATTGACCAATTCGGCACATTTGGGCAGACTTGATACAAAATAGTCCAGTATTGGAATGCTTCACTTGATCAATCTGAAACTTTGCACACACAGTGCTGCCATCTAGTGGCCTTTCTCTTGCATTTCAAAGATGATGAAAAAAATAATAATTTGAAAACGCATGTTTTTTTGTTTGTATTATCTTTTACCAGATCTAATGTGTTATATTCTCCTACATTATTTTCACATTTCCCCAAACTTCAAAGTGTTTCCTTTCAAATGGTATCAAAAATATACATATCCTTGCTTCTGGTCCTGAGCTACAGGCAGTTAGATTTGGGTATGTCATTTTAGGCGGAAATTGAAAAAAAAAGGGTTCGATCCTTAAGAGGTTAAGTGTTTTAGTGATTTCACTCTATGTAGTAGCTGACATGTATAGAGTTGAGTCATCCAGATACATAGACACATTGGCTTTACTCAAAGCCAGTGGCATGTCATTAGTAAAGATTGAAAAAAAGTAAGGACAGTGTTAAACCACCTTGATTCGGTCCTATGTAGCAAAATTTGAAGTTGTGTTTTTTAAATTGCATAAATGTAGAGACTCAGAGCTGGAAAATGGTGGGACAGTAATTATGCTTTGAAAGTTTATAAACTTCTAACCCCACTTTTGAGAAAATGGCCGTGTTTTGGTACACATTTAAATTACATGTTAGTCATTTAGCAGACGCCTACTGGAGAGCTCTTCTTTATCTACACCCATTCAGCATCGTTCACACCCTCTTAAGCCTTAGCCCCACCCATCTCTTTAAGGATTCACATGTGAGGCCATGTGCTAAACAGTGTGAGTAAGGTAGTGTAGTAAACAACCAAAGCTTAAGACTCCCACTGCATTTGCAATCATACCCTGCTTCCACCGGGCATTCCTCTGATTTCAAAACTCGGTCAACTTCGTCCATCACAACTTTTTCCCACTGATCGTTGTCGATAGAACCTGTTAAATTCAGGTTAGCAATGTTGAGAGCAGTAGCAACACTTTTGCAGTTCTTCATAATATCTTTCAAAAAATCAGCAGTAGAACAGATTTTATATATATTCTGAGCAGCTCATGTTACAGACAGAAGCATGCTACATGGCAGACCAATCCGAACTCAGCTCTCAGCATGTCCAGCCCTGCTTTATCTCAACCAATCATGGCTATCGGGAAGGTTCCTGTATTTTTCCGTGGCTAAACTAGGCTCGTAATTTAACTATTTTATTCGTATTTACAGATGGCATGCAAGTTTGTTATTAAGGCACATGAAAGTTCACATGTTCCAGAAGACATTTCTGCCCCCAAAAAACTTTGGGTAAAAAAAATGTTGATTTTTTAATGCCTCTCCTGTGAAGTAGTGAAGTGCAACATACACCTAGCTTCCAGGTACGGGTCACATATGTTCACATGCATTAACTTTAGAGTTCATATGTTAACGTCACCTTTCACATGTGAGGAGAATAACATGTTTTCATGAATTGCAGATTCACATGTGAAATTTGCAGTTTACATGTGAACAACGAATTTGCATTTTCACATTTGGAAAAACTTTCACGTGAAAACATCACTCTCACATGTGGAATTGCACTTTCAAATGTGAAAAACTTTCGCACATGTGGAATTGTATTATAAAAAAAAATAACATTATAATGTTGTCACATGTTGTCACATTAACTTGGCACGTGGAATTCATGTAGTTATAACTCTACTCAGTGTTTCCCTCTCTCTGTCAGACTGGGGCCCCACTGGGGCCATCTTGGATCTTTAAGGACCCCGTTCTATCACTTAGTGGTCCTTAAGTAAATACATTCTTAATGCAAAGCAATTAGGCAAATACATACTTACGTTAGCTTTGCTGGTAATGGCATTGGTAATGAGATTGACCTGCAGCCTTACTTCATGTTAAGGGCCTGATAAAGACTGCCAGAGACCTCAATGATTGTTATGTATAATGTAGTCTCCATAGGAGAGTTGGCTGCACTGACTGAAGCCATAGGAGTGGTGGCGGTCTGAATTCACATGCATTAAAACTATGCTTTACAAAGTCAGAAAGTAGTTTGGGCCTATAGAGAGACAGGGAGATGGCTTATAATCGTATGATACTGTGTATCACCAGTCTAGAATATCCATAGGCTCTCCTGTAAAGTCAATGGGAATACATTATTTTCCTTTTTTTTAAAGTCACTATGTTGGTCACTCACATTTCTCTTACACGGACATGCACACGCGTGCCCACAGACACACACATTCCCTCACACACACACACATTCGCTCACACACACATGCGTGCACAGCCACGCACTCACTCACACACACACACACACACACACACACACACACACACACACACACACACACACACACACACACACACACACACACACACACACACACACACACACACACACACACACACACACACACACACACACAAACACACTCACACACACACACTCATAACTCTCTCCATAGTGGTACATCTGAGAGAATCTTCCGTCTTTCTAATTCCCCTCCTGATTCTTCTATATTGAGGCCTGGCCCTGCACATATTTCATGTCAAAGGCTTTCTCTTTTATTGAACATCAAATCCTCTGTGTCTCGCCTGATGCTCTTTCTCTCGCCCAGAATATACATATTCAGGAGATAGCAGCGGGTGGCTATATGGCTCTCTCTCCTCCAAATCCCAGATTGTGGGCATTAGTGTTGAAATAACACTACATGAATAGCGTGCACGCTCTATATTTAGGAGTTAAGTCGACCGGGTGAGCTGAGCTTGAGGCTCGCTGAAGGAGCAGACTCTCTTTTTTCTCAGGTCCTCTCACTCTTCTTGGCACTCTTTCGACCGTCTTCGGTGGCCAAAAGTTCTGGCGATTCAGGGATGTTTTCCTATGGAGTCGCCTGCTGTGACACTTCACATAGTGATTGGCTGTTTATAGCTGACTTGTACAGAAACAAAGTAGATTGCTATGTATCCTGAATTTGGCCTAATGTGCCCGTGACAAAGTGACAAAAAAGTCACATTAAATATCTTTCTCGTTTGCTCCCAAATTTTCTCTCACCCAATATCTCCATTTCCTATTTTGTTGCAGTATATCCCTACTGCTTCTGGCCTGCCATCAGCTCCCATCTCGTCTAATGAAAAATACAGAGAGTTCTGCTGGGACTAAACTGGAGGGCTCCTGAAGGACGCATTGGGAGGGGAACCAGTGTGGGATGGGGTGCTAATGGCTACACAACACCATCCTTAACTACTTCTAGTTCACCATTTGACCCCCAGCAATCACTTGGTCTGTCTGTCTCCTTCTGCCCATGGTGATATGGGGAGAAAGAGAGAGGGAGGAGAGAGGGAAAGAAAGAGAGAGAGAGAGAGACAGAGGTGGAGACATGGAAAGGTGGAGAGGGAGAGACGAGGCGATAATGAGAGATGGGAGGAGAGAGTGGGTGACAGAGGAAGAGCAGTAGAGAGGGAGACGGAAAGGAAACGTGAGAAAGTATTTTACATAATTTTTAATGTACAGATGATGCCGTGTTTGGGCAGTAGGGAGAAAGAGACAGCAAATGTCTGTGTGTGACAGTGTGTACTGAGGCAGAGAATAATAGAGTGTATGATACAGTATTGTTAATGTAGATGCTGTGTTTGGGCCGGGCCTGTTTCTGCTGATCTAAATCTCTGGCGCTGTGTCTGATATTGTGACGGCAGGCAGCCAGCTGACCCGGCATGTCTTTTTAATTCTGCTGAGTAAATAATGCACGCATCCTTGGCAGTCTATAATTCATGTAAGTGGACATGCAATCAGTTCAGATTAAAGTGCATGAGAGCCGGGTTCTGCGTGTATGAGAGAGTGTGTGAGTGTGTGTGTGTGTGCATATGTGTGTGTGTGTGTGTGCGTGCGTTCAGAGGTAAGGGATAGAGGAGGCAGGGCAGGTCACTGACACAGGGGAGGGAGGCAATGCTCTCTATCTCATACATTAACTATATCCCTCTTTACCTCTTTACCTCTTGCTCTCCCAGAGAGATGCTAACTGATTTATAGACACAATGTCTAAAATACCAGAACAGACAGCTGGCCGAGCCTCAGTCCAGCCTCGTTCAAAACTCTCTCCAAATGCTCTGGAAACGCTCTCCAAACAGCAGTTGATTAATCCATACCAAATGTTAACTGGCCATTTACAGTAATGTCTGGACTGGTGCCTGTGCTGGTAGTCCAGTATTACAGGCTGTGCCGAGCTGTGCTGGACTGTGCCAAACTGGACAGGGATAAGCTGCTGAAGACCACATTGATATAGAGGATATTCTGTTAGGTCAAAAGAACCACAATATTCACGCCAAGAACCACATTATTTGTGCCAATTCAGTTATGCGGTAATCATATTAAAAAAATAATAATAATCAGACATGTAAATGAAGAAACAAACTTACACTAAAAGCTTTTAACTGATACTTAAGGCTGTCATGGACTTTCAAACATTAAGGATGGTGTTTATTTTTGTCATAGTTAGTTGGTGAGATGTACACTGAAAAAAAATATCCTGTTGTTTTTACGGAAAGTTACTGGCAGCCAGTTACCTGTAAGTTACTGGAAAGAAATGTACAGTATGCTACCATAAATTTCAAATAAACTTTGGTTTAACATTACATTACTGTAAACTTTACAGTAATGTACTGTTTCACCAACATTTCTTTGGAATTTCCGGTAACATATTGTACACTTACAGTGTAGATCATGTGTTGATTAATTGTAATAATATATGGCTGGACATCAGAGCTCTGCTGTCCTCAATAGCATTATTATTTTTATTTTTATTTTATTTCACCTTTATTTTACCAGGTAAGCCAGTTGAGAACAAGTTCTCATTTACAACTGCGACCTGGCCAAGATAAAGCAAAGCAGTGCGATAAAAACAACAACACAGAGTTACATATGGGGTAAACAAAACATAAAGTCAAAAATACAACAGAAAATATATATACAGTGTGTGCGAATGTAGTAAATTATGGAGGTAAGGCAATAAATAGGCCATAAGGCAAAATAGTTACAATTTCGTATTAACACTGGAATGATAGATGTGCAAAAAACGATGTGCAAATAGAGATACTGGGGTGCAAATTTGCAAAATAAATAACACTATGGGGATGAGGTAGTTGGATGGGCTAATTACAGATGGGCTGTGTACAGGTGCAGTGATCGGTAAGCTGCTCTGACAACTGACGCCTAAAGCTAGTGAGGGAGATAAGAGTCTCCAGCTTCAGTGATTTTTGCAGTTCGTTCCAGTCATTGGCAGCAGAGAACTGGAAGGAATGGCGGCCAAAGGAGGTGTTGGCTTTGGGGATGACCAGTGAGATATACCTGCTGGAGCGCAGACTACAGGTGGGTGTTGCTACGGTGACCAGTGAGCTAAGATAAGACAGGTATTTGCCTAGCAGTGATTTATAGATGACCTGGAGCCAGTGGGTTTGGCGACGAATATGTAGTGAGGGCCAGCCAACAAGAGCGTACAGGTCACAATGGTGGGTAGTATATGGGGCTTTGGTGACAAAACGGATGGCACTGTGATAGACTACATCCAATTTGCTGAGTAGAGTGTTGGAGGCTATTTTGTAAATGACATCGCCGAAGTCAAGGATCGGTAGGATAGTCAGTTTTACGAGGGCATGTTTGGCAGCATGAGTGAAGGAGGCTTTGTTGCGAAATAGGAAGCCAATTCTAGATCTAACTTTTGATTGGAGATGCTCAATGTGAGTCTGGAAGGAGAGATTACAGTGTAACCAGACACCTAGGTATTTGTAGTTGTCCACATACTCTAGGTCAGACCCGCCGAGAGTAGTGATTCTAGTCGGGTGGGCGGGTGCAAGCAATGTTCGGTTGAAGAGCATGCATTTAGTTTTACTAGCATTTAAGAGCAGTTGGAGGCTACGGAAAGGAGTGTTGTATGGCGTTGAAGCTCGTTTGGAGGTTTGTTAACACAGTGTCCAGTTATCATAGCTATCCATTAGAAGCATTGACAGCCAGGGCCAGGGATAGGCACACTATCCTGCAACTCATATGAAACGTCCTCCCTGACATGCTAATGTGTGAGTGTTTGTGTGCATGTGTGTGTGTGTGTGTGTGTGTGTTCACGCATGTGTGTTCACGTGTGTCTGTTTGCATATGCATCTCTGCCTGTGTGCTTGGACATTTCTTTCTGTAATTTCGAGTGTACACACATATGTGTGTGTGACTGACATGTTTATGGATGCTGGCCTCAGTGCTCAGAGCTGCAGGAGTCATGCTGGTGGCTGTCATTTGGGTGGATTATCTGCCAGGCCTACCTCAGCTGTCATATGAGGAGATGACGTCTAGCATGGGGAGTTCAGCTACCTCCTGCTTCTCTCTCTTTACCACTATATCTCTGTCGCTTATATATCTCTCCCTCTGTCTGTCTCTTAACTCTCTTTATCATCTCTCTCTTTATCTCTCTCAACTATTTTTCTATCATTTATCTCCATCTCTTTTCTTCTCTCTCTCCCTCTCTGTCTCTCAGACAAACATGCAGGGCATATGTATTTATCATATACTATTATTTGGTATAGAAAAACCTTTTGTCACGCCCTGGCTCTAGGGACTCTTTTAGGTTGAGCCAGGGTGTGTAGAGTTTATGTTTTGTGCTCGTTGTGTCTAGTCTAGGTTTTGTATATCTATGTTGGCCAGAGTGGTTCTCAATCAGAGGCAACGAGTATCAGCTGTTGCTGGTTGTCTCTGATTGGGAACCATATTTAGTCAGGTGGTTTTCCCACAGTGTTTGTGGGATCTTGTTCCGTGTTGGTTGGTGTTTTGCACCTGTGGACGTCACGTATCGATTTGTTGTTTTGTTCGTGTATCATTTAATAAGTATGTTCACCTTCCACGCTGCGCCTTGGTCCTCTATATCTGAAGATCGTGACACCTTTCCTACTTTGTGCTCTCTCACTGAAGTAATGCTGTAAACATGCTGTGCAAGCTTGTATTCACATGTGCACTCCCTTCTCATGATTTCCCTTCTCATATTTTCCAAACAGTCTACCTTGACCTCCTGATCCAATTACTACCACTATGGACCATTCACCAATGCTCTGTGGATATGTGTGTGTGTGTGTGTGTGTGTGTGTGTGTGTGTGTGTGTGTGTGTGTGTGTGTGTGTGTGTGTGTGTGTGTTTGTGTGTGTGTTGAATGTATCCAGTACATACACATACACTCAAAGAACTATACAATATTTACAGACATGATAATGAGTCAGAGCGAAAGTAGAGTGATTGTGTGTGTGTGTGTGTGTTCTGGATACATTCAACACACACACACACACACACACACACACACACACACACACACACACACACACACACACACACAGACTGTGTGTACAATATGTGTGCTTAAGTTCATGTTTGTATCTTCCGATATATGCTCTCGCCTTCTGTGTGTAGGAGGGGGGTTGTGACGCATGTACTGTATATGAGGGCAAGCTTTAGCACAAACATCTGCCTTAATTGCTATAAGTGAAAACTATGAGAGGACATCATCAACCAAGCCTGTGTGTAAATATCTGCCTTTACAGACATATAATTACGATATCGTGCTTCAGCTGTGCCCTGTCAGTCACATTGCTTCAGGGGCCCATCATGAAGCTACCTTGTAACTCTCTGACGCCCACTTTAGTCAACCTAACCTCTGACCTGCAGGGGCAGGAACACATACAGTGAGGGAAAAAAGTATTTGATCCCCTGCTGATTTTGTACGTTTGCCCACTGACAAAGACATGATCAGTCTATAATTTTAATGGTAGGTTTATTTGAACAGTGAGAGACAGAATAACAACAAAAAAATCCAGAAAAACGCAGGTCAAAAAATGTATAAATTGATTTGCATTTTAATGAAGGAAATAAGTATTTGACCCCTCTGCAAAACATTACTTAGTACTTGGTGGCAAAACCCTTGTTGGAGGTCAGACGTTTCTTGTAGTTGGCCACCAGGTTTGCACACATCTCAGGAGGGATTTTGTCCCATCCTCTTTGCAGATCTTCTCCAAGTCATTAAGGTTTTGACCCTGACGTTTGGCAAATCGAACCTTCAGCTCCCTCCACAGATTTTCTATGGGATTAAGGTCTGGATACTGGCTAGGCCACTCCAGGACCATAATGTGCTTCTTCTTGAGCCACTCCTTTGTTGTCTTGGCCGTGTGTTTTGGGTCATTGTCATGCTGGAATACCCATCCACGACCCATTTTCAATGGCCTGGCTGAGGGAAGGTGGTTCTCACCCAGGATTTCACAGTACATGGCGCCGTCCATCGTCCATTTGATGCGGTGAAGTTGTCCTGTCCCCTTAGCAGAAGAACACCCCCAAGGCATAATGTTTGCACCGCCATGTTTGACGGTGGGGATGGGGTTCTTGGGGTCATAGGCAGCATTCCTCCTCTTCCAAACACGGCAAGTTGAGTTGATGCCAAAGAGCTCGATTTTGGTCTCATCTGACCAGAACACTTTCACCCAGTTCTCCTCTGAATCATTCAGATGTTCATTAGCAACAGTGAAATGCTTAATTTGCGGTGGCATTTGCAGCCCAAGCCTTTGCAAACATTAACAACAACTCAGACAAGGAGTTACACATCATACATTTTTTTGTTAATATTGAACTGTTTATTAATGATAAAACATAAAGAAAGTCCTTTATACAGCAAAACTTTATGTTTATGCATTGTTCAAAGTACTTAGGGTAAGCAAATTGGTTGTCCCAGTAGTGATGAGTAGTTGCAGTGACATGTTTTGGGGATTTATTTATATTTACAGTTGTAGTCACAATTCCTGACATTTAATATGAGTAAAAATTCCCTGTCTTTGGTCAGTTAGGATCACCACTTTATTTTAAGAATGTGAAATGTCAGAACAATAGTAGAGAGAATGATTTATTTCAGCTTTTATTTCTTTCATCACATTCCCAGTGGGTCAGAACTTTATACACACTCAATTAGTATTTGTTAGCATTGCCTTTAAATTGTTTAACTTGGGTCAAACGTGCCGGGTAGCCTTCCACAAGCTTCCCACAATAAGTTGGGTGAATTTTGGCCCATTCCTCCTGACAGAGCTGGTGTAACTGAGTCAGGTTTGTAGGCCTCCTAGCTCGCACACGCTTTTTCAGTTCTGCCCACACATTTTCTATAGGATTGAGGTCAGGGCTTTGTGATTGCCACTCCAATACCTAGACTTTGTTGTCCTTAAGCCATTTTGGCACAACTTTGGAAGTATGCTTGAGGTCATTGTCCATTTGGAAGATCCATTTGCAACCAAGCTTTAACTTCCTGACTGATGTCTTGAGCTGTTGCTTCAATATATCCACATAATTTTCCTTCCTCATGATGCCATCTATTTTGTGAAGTGCACCAGTCTCTCCTGCAGCAAAGCTCCCACATAGCATAATGCTGCCACCCCCAAGCTTCACGTTTGGGATGGTGTTCTTTGGCTTGCAAGTTCCCCCTTTTTACTCCAAACATAACGATGGTCATTATGGCCAAACAGTTCTATTTTTGTTTCATCAGACCAGAGGACATTTCTCCAAAATGTATGACCTTTGTCCCCATATGCAGTTGCAAACTGTAATCTTGATTTTTTACGGCGGTTTTGGAGCAGTGGCTTCTTCCTTGCTGAGCGGCCTTTCAGGTTATGTCAATATAGGACTCATTTTACTGTGGATATAGACACGTTTGTATCTGTTTCCTCCAGCATCTTCACAAGGTCCTTTGCTGTTGTTCTGGGATTGATTTGCACTTTTCGCACCAAAGTACGTTCATCTCTAGGAGACAGAACGCGTCTCCTTCCTGAGCGGTATGACGGCTGCGTGGTCCCATGGTGTTTATACTTGTGTACTATTGTTTGTACAGATGAACGTGGTACCTTCAGGTGTTTGGAAATTGCTCCCAAGGATGAACCAGACTTGTGGAGGTCTACAATTTTTTTTCTGAGGTCTTGGCTGATTTCTTTTCATTTTCCCGTGATGTCAAGCAAAGAGGCACTGAGTTTGAAGGTAGGCCTTGAAATAAATCCACAGGTACACCTCCAATTGACTCAGATGATGTGAATTAGCCTATCAGAAGCTTCTAAAGCAATGACTTCATTTTCTGGAATTTTCCAAGCTGTTTAAAGGTACAGTCAACTTATTGTATGTAAACATCTGACTCACTGGAATTGTGATACAGTGAATTATAAGTAAAATAATCTGTCTGTAAACAATTATTGGAAAAATTACTTGTGTCAAGCACAAAGTAGATGTCCTAACCGCCTTGCCGAAACTATAGTTTGTTAACAAGAAATTTGTGGAGTGGTTGAAAAATGAGTTTTAAAGACTCCAACCTAAGTGTATGTAAACTTCCGACTTCAAATGTATCTATTATTTTGAATGCTAGAAAGTAAAGAAAGTATTTAATATATCATATACTGTAGATCAATAAAAACAAAAGCTATTAAAATACCATTTACTTTTACAAATATAATATGCGTCCCTAAGTTTTATGTCATGTTCAAGTTATGTCATTGTTTTTTATCATTTTATGTCATTTTCAATGACTCCAATGCTTCCCACAGTAGTGTAAAGTTGGCTGGATGTCCTTTGGGTGGTGGATCATTCTTGATACACACGGGAAACTGTTGAATGTGGAAAATACAGTAGTGTTGCAGTTCTTGGCACCTTCTACCATACCCCGTTCAAAGGCACTTAAATATTTTAAAGGCACCCTTTTAGTATGTCATACATTTTAGGAATCCATTGATGATTTGGTGTGTCTAAATAAAAAGTGTTATTTGTGTTACTTGATTTAAAAGAAGGGAGATTACACAGTGAGCAACATTATTAATCTTATCACTTGAGTAAATTATTTTTAAAGAGTTAATGACCTTAGATTTAGTATCTATGGCCACCATTTAAGAAAATCCTCAATTACCTCAAATGTGTCATGGTGTTACCGTCATTGGTGTTACTACTTTTACTGGTGGCACAGTGTTATCTGTTACAGGAGGGGGTTGCAGTTCCGGAGTGACCCACAAGGGTCGACAACATTAGTCACCTCCTCACTCACAGTTGGGACTAATCATCATCCTATTGGTGTCACCTGTGTCTACCTGTTCACCTGTGTATGTATGCCCTCACTTTCCTGTGTTCCCTTGCTCCGTTTTCTCTGCTAGTTTCTCTATGTCCAGCAGTACTACTCAGTGTCTGATCGGAGACCTATGTACAGGTACTTGAGAAGTGTTCTCCCTGTTTCGTTACAGTGGGGGGAAAAAAAATTTAGTCAGCCACCAATTGTGCATGTTCTCCCACTTAAAAAAATGAGAGAGGCCTGTAATTTTCATCATAGGTACACGTCAACTATGACAGACAAAATGAGAAGAAAAAAAAATCCAGAAAATTTAATGAATATATTTGCTAATTATGGTGGAAAATAAGTATTTGGTCAATAACAAAAGTTTCTCAATACTTTGTTATATACCCTTTGTTGGCAATGACACAGGTCAAACGTTTTCTGTAAGTCTTCACAAGGTTTTCACACACTGTTGCTGGTATTTTGGCCCATTCCTCCATGCAGATCTCCTCTAGAGCAGTGATGTTTTGGGGCTGTCGCTGGGCAACACGGACTTTCAACTCCCTCCAAAGATTTTCTATGGGGTTGAGATCTGGAGACTGGCTAGGCCACTCCAGGACGTTGAAATGCTTCTTACGAAGCCACTCCTTCGTTGCCCGGGCGGTGTGTTTGGGATCATTGTCATGCTGAAAGACACAGCCACGTTTCATCTTCAATGCCCTTGCTGATGGAAGGAGGTTTTCACTCAAAATCTCACGATACATGGCCCCATTCATTCTTTCCTTTACACGGATCAGTCGTCCTGGTCCCTTTGCAGAAAAACAGCCCCAAAGCATGATGTTTCCACCCCCATGCTTCACAGTAGGTATGGTGTTCTTTGGATGCAACTCAGCATTCTTTGTCCTCCAAACACGACGAGTTGAGTTTTTACCAAAAAGTTATATTTTGGTTTCATCTGACCATATGACATTCTCCCAATCATCTTCTGGATCATCCAAATGCACTCTAGCAAACTTCAGATGGGCCTGGACATGTACTTGCTTAAGCAGGGGGACACGTCTGGCACTGCAGGATTTGAGTCCCTGGCAGCGTAGTGTGTTACTGATGGTAGGCTTTGTTACTTTGGTCCCAGCTCTCTGCAGGTCATTCACTATCGATTATCAGTGGTCTTGTATGTCTTCCATTTCCTAATAATTGCTCCCACAGTTGATTTCTTCAAATCAAGCTGCTTACCTATTGCAGATTCAGTCTTCCCAGCCTGGTGCAGGTCTACCATTTTGTTTCTGGTGTCCTTTGACAGCTCTTTGGTCTTGGCCATAGTGGAGTTTGGAGTGTGACTGTTTGAGATTGTGGACAGGTGTCTTTTATACTGATAACAAGTTCAAACAGGTGCCATTAATACAGGTAACGAGTGGAGGACAGAGGAGCCTCTTAAAGAAGAAGTTACAGGTCTGTGAGAGCCAGAAATCTTGCTTGTTTGTAGGTGACTAAATACTGATTTTCCACCATAATTTGCAAATAAATTCATTAAAAATCCTACAATGTGATTTTCTGGATAATTTTTTCTCAATTTGTCTGTCATGGTTGACGTGTACCTATGATGAGAATTACAGGCCTCTCTAATCATTTTAAGTGGGAGAACTTGCACAATTGGTGGCTGACTAAATACTTTTTTCCCCCACTGTATATATATATATATATATATATATATATATACAGTGGGGATAAAGTGTATTTGATACACTGCTGGTTTTGCAGGTTTTCCTACTTACAAAGCATGTAGAGGTCTGTAATTTTTATCATAGGTACACTTCAACTGTGAGAGACGGAATCTAAAACAAAAATCCAGAAAATCACATTGTATGATTTTTAAGAAATTAATTTGCATTTTATTGCATGACACAAGTATTTGATCAACTACCAACCAGTAAGAATTCCGGCTCTCACAGACCTGTTAGTTTTTCTTTAAGAAGCCCTCCTGTTCTTCACTCATTACCTGTATTAACTGCATCTGTTTGAACTCGTTACCTGTATAAAAGACACCTGTCCACACACTCAATCAAACAGACTCCAACCTCTCCACAATGGCCAAGACCAGAGAGCTGTGTAAGGACATCAGGGATACAATTGTAGACCTGCACAAGGCTGGGATGGGCTACAGGACAATAGGCAAGCAGCTTGGTGAGAAGGCAACAATTGTTGGCGCAATTATTAGAAAATGGAAGAAGTTCAAGATGACGGTCAATCACCCTCGGTCTGGGGCTCCATGCAAGATCTCAACTCGTGGGGCATCAATGATCATGAGGAAGGTGAGGGATCAGCCCATAACTACACGGCAGGACCTGGCCAATGACCTGAAGCGAGCTGGGACCACAGTCTCAAAGAAAACCATTATTAACACACTACGCCATCATGGATTAAAATCCTGCAGCGCATGCAAGGTCCCCCTGCTCAAGCCAGCGCATGTCCAGGCCCGTCTGAAGTTTGCCAATTACCATCTGGATGATCCAGAGGGGGAATGGGAGAAGGTCATGTGGTCTGATGAGACAAAAATAGAGCTTTTTGGTCTAAACTCCACTCGCCGTGTTTGGAGGAAGAAGGATGAGTACAACCCCAAGAACACCATCCCAACCGTGAAGCATGGAGGTGTAACCATCATTCTTTGGGGATGCTTTTTTGCAAAGGGGACAGTACGACTGCACCGTATTGAGGGGCGGATGGATGGGGCCATGTATCGCGAGATCTTGGCCAACAACCTCCTTCCCTCAGTAAGAGCATTGAAGATGGGTCGTGGCTGGGTCTTCCAGCATGACAACGACCCGAAACACACAGCCAGGGCAACTAAGGAGTGGCTCCGTAGGAAGCATCTCAAGGTCCTGGAGTGGCCTAGCCAGTCTCCAGACCTGAACCCAATAGAAAATCTTTGGAGGGAGCTGAAAGTCTGTATTGCCCAGCGACAGCCCCGAAACCTGAAGGATCTGGAGAAGGTCTGTATGGAGGAGTGGGCCAAAATCCCTGTTGCAGTGTGTGCAAACCTGGTTAAGACCTACAGGAAACGTATGATCTCTGTAATTGCAAACAAAGGTTTCTGTACCAAATATTAAGTTCTGCTTTTCTGATGTATCAAATACTTATGTCATGCAATAAAATGCATGACATAATTACTTAAAAATCATACAATGTGATTTTCTGGATTTTTGTTTTAGATTCCGTCTCTCACAGTTGAAGTGTACCTATGATAAAAATTACAGACCTCTACATGCTTTGTAAGTAGGAAAACCTGCAAAATCGGCAGTGTATCAAATACTTGTTCTCCCTACTGTATATATATAAAATATCAACTTAATTCTTATTAAAACATCATTAGACATTGAATTAATGTTATCGGAAATGGAAAATGGCTAAATGTACTGTTATTTTAGCAAAATTACTGTTAATTTGGATATTCTATCAAACCCTTTTTTCCAAATTAAAATACACATTATTACTAAAAAGCTGATTTATAATCATTTAGTTTTCCGAATTGATATGTAAATATATCGATAAAAAAAATGTATGTGGTAAAAATGACTGCCATTTAAAAGAGCAATACACAAACATTTGAAATATACTTAATTTGATTGGCAAAAGTGATTCAATTCACTTCAAAAAGTGATCCTGAGAAACATTGACCAGAAATCTAAATAAAATAAAATAACATTTTATTTGTCACATGCTTTGTAAACAACAGGTGTAGACTAACAGTGAAATGCTTACTTACGGGACCTTCCCAACAATGCAGAGAGAAAAATAATAAAATAAGAGAGAAATAATAACACGTGGAGTAAATACATAATGAGTAACGATAACTTGGCTATGCAACTTTTCAGGGAAGTTAGGAACCAATATACACAAGCAGTCAGGAAAGCAAAGGCTAACTTTTTCAAACAGAAATTTGCATCATGTAGCACTAACTCCAAAAAGTTTTGGGACACTGTAAAGTCCATGGAGAATAAGAGCACTTCCTCCCAGTTGCCCACTGCACTGAGGCTAGGAAACACTATCACCACCGATAAATCTACAATAATCGAGAATTTCAACAAGCATTTTGCTACAGCTGGCCATGCTTTCCATCTGGCTACCACGACCCCGGCCACCAACTCTGCACCCTCCGCTGCAACTTGCCCATGCCTCCCCCGCTTCTCCTTCACACAAATTCAGACAGCGGATGTTTTGAAAGCGCTGCAAAATCTGGACCCCTACAAATCAGCTGGGCTAGACAATCTGGACCCTTTCTTTCTAAAACTAGCCGCCGAAATTGTCGCAACCCCTATTACTAGTCTGTTCAACCTCTCTTTCATAACGTCTGAGATCCCCAGAGATTGGAAAGCTGCCGCGGTCATCCCCCTCTTCAAAGGGGGTGACACTCTAGATCCAAGCTGCTACAGACCTATATCCATCCTGCCCTGCCTTTCGAAAGTATTTGAAAGGCAAGTTAACAAACAGATCACCGACCATTTCGAATACCACCGTACCTTCTCCGCTATGCAATCCGGTTTCCGAGCTGGTCATGGGTGCACTTCAGCCACGCTCAAGGTCCTAAACGATATTATAACCGCGATTGATAATAGACAGTACTGTGCAGCCGTCTTCATCGACCTGGCCAAGGCTTTCGACTCTGTCAACCACCGCATTCTTATTGGCAGACTAAATAGCCTTGGTTTCTCAAATGACTGCCTCGCCTGGTTCACCAACTACTTCTCAGATAGAGTTCAGTGTGTCAAATCGGAGGGCCTGTTGTCTGGACCTATGGCAGTCTCTATGGGGGTGCCACAGGGTTCAATTCTTGGGCCAACACTTTTCTCCGTGTATATCAATGATGTCACTCTTGCTGCTGGTGACTCTCAGATCCACCTCTACGCAGACGACACCATTTTGTATACATCTGGCCCTTCATTGGACACTGTGTTAACAAACCTCCAAACGAGCTTCAATGCCATACAACACTCCTTCAGTAGCCTCCAACTGCTGTTAAACACTAGTAAAACTAAATGCATGCTTTTCAATCGAACGCTGCTGGCACCCGCCCACCCGACTAGAATCACCACTCTCGACGGGTCTGACCTAGAGTATGTGGACAACTACAAATACCTAGGTGTCTGGTTAGACTGTAAACTCTCCTTCCAGACTCACATAAAGAATCTCCAATCCAAAGTTAAATCTAGAATCGGCTTCCTATTTCGCAACAAAGCCTCCTTCACTCATGCTGCCAAACATGCCCTCGTAAAACTGACTATCCTACCGATCCTTGACTTCGGCGATGTAATTTACAAAATAGCCTCCAACACTCTACTCAGCAAATTGGATGTAGTCTATCACAGTGCCATCCGTTTTGTCTCCAAAGCCCCATACACTACCCACCACTGTGACCTGTACGCTCTTGTTGGCTGGTCCTCACTACATGTTTGTCGTCAAACCCACTGGCTCCAGGCCATCTATAAATCACTGCTAGGCAAATCCCCGCCTTGGTCACCATAGCAGTACCCACCCGTAGTCTGCGCTCCAGCAGGTATATCTCACTGGTCATTCCCAAAGCCAACACCTCCTTTGGCCGCCATTCCTTCCAGTTCTCTGCTGCCAATGACTGGAACGAATTGCAAAAATCTCTGAAGCTGGAGACTCTTATCTCCCTCACTAACTTTAAGCATCAGTTGTCAGAGCACCTTACCGATCACTGCACCTGTACACAGCCCATCTGAAATTAGCCCACCCAACTACCTCATCCCTATATTGTTATTTATTTTTGCTCTTTTGCACCCCAGTATCTCTATTTGCACATAATCTCTTGCACATCAAGCATTCCAGTGTTAATACTATTGTAATTATTTTGCACTATAGCCTATTTATTGCCTTACCTCCATAGCTTGCTACATTTGCACACACTGTATATATATTTTCTGTTGTATTTTTGACATTATTTTTTTTTACCCCATATGTAACTCTGTGTTGTTTTTATTGCACTGCTTTGCTTTATCTTGGCCAGGTCACAGTTGTAAATGAGAACCTGTTCTCAACTGGCTTACCTGGTTAACCCTCCTGTTATGTTGTGGGTCAATTTGACCCGTTTCCACTTTTGCGTTGTCTAAAATACTAGTTAACCACTCTTTTTCGCCATGAAATTACATGACTTTTCCTCATTTAGGGTCATGAACCTAACTGCAAAATGTGGACACACTGATGTGTTGTGGAATGTCTGTGTACATTTTGTATACAAACATGATGTTGTGGGTCATTTTGACCCGGAGGCTTTCATGTGTATATATATTTGCACAGGTGCAAAACAAAAAAGTGTCTTTGATGTATTTTGTTTTGACTGGTCCTGGTTGCACTTTTAGAATTGTGTTTGGGTTAAAAGGGCTTTCCCAAGCTTCTCCTCAGTGTGAGAGCAGCAGGTCCCTGACACAGACACTCAAAAATGAGCTCCAAAAGATTTTCAATCAATGAAGTCTTATCACAAATTCTGGACTGTGACAGTGAAAAAGAAGAAGAGGTTTCAGAGACAGAGGATATTTCAGAGATAGAGGACAATGCTGTTGATGATCCAGATTTTGTCTTCATTGAAGAGGATTCAGAGGAGGAGTCTGCCGTACCATCCCCTACATCAGATGAGAGACAGAGCATGCAACAAGCATCATCAAGAGAAGAGAAGACATGGAAGTCTAAAGATGGTCATATTGAATGGTCACCGTCACCACAACGAGGTCAAGGTAGACTCTCAGCTTCCAATGTAATAAAAATGGTTCCAGGACCTACACGATTTGCTGTCACTCGAGTCCATGACATACAATCAGCTTTTGAGCTCTTTTTACCCCAAGCAATAGAGAAGATTGTTCTGGACATGACCAACTTGGAGGGGAGCCGTGTGTTTCAAGAGAACTGGAAGCCACTGGATCGGATTGACTTGCATGCATACATTGGATTGCTCATATTAGCTGGAGTCTACCGGTCAAACGGAGAAGCAACGGCCAGCCTGTGGAATGAAGAGAATGGAAGGCCAATATTTCGGGCAACAATGTCTCTACAAGAATTCCACATAATTTCTCGGGTGATTCGCTTTGATAACCGTGATACCAGACCGGGTCGACGTGAAAGAGACAAACTAGCTGCAATCAGAGATGTATGGGATAAATGGGTGGAAATTCTACCGTTACTGTACAATCCCAGTCCTCATGTTACAGTTGATGAACGCCTTGTTCCATTCAGAGGACGTTGTCCCTTCAGACAGTATATGCCAAACAAGCCTGCAAAATATGGCATCAAAATATGGGCAGCATGTGATGCCACATCAAGCTATGCATGGAATATGCAAGTTTACACTGGGAAGCCACCCGGCGGAGTGCCTGAGAAAAACCAGGGGATGCGGGTGGTGCTGGACATGAGTGAAGGGCTGCAAGGTCATAACATCACGTGTGACAACTTCTTCACATCCTACCGCCTTGGTGTTGAACTACAGAAGAGAAAGCTGACCATGGTTGGAACAATCAGAAAAAACAAACCTGAACTTCCCAGTGAGCTTCTGAAAATGCAGGGCAGAACTGTGCATTCCTCTAAATTTGCTTTCTCTGAAAATGCAACTGTTGTTTCATACTGCCCAAAGAAGAACAAGAATGTTCTTGTAATGAGCACAATGCACAAAGATGCATCGCTGAGTGCAAGAGAGGACATCAAGCCACAAATAATACTGGACTACAATTCCACCAAAGGAGGAGTTGACAATTTGGATAAAGTCACAGCAACATATAGTTGTCAGCGCATGACTGCCCGCTGGCCTTTGGTGATTTTCTACAACATTGTGGATGTGTCTGCTTACAATGCCTATGTCCTGTGGACTGAAATCAACCAGCAATGGAATGGTGGCAAATTGTACCGACGCTCGGCTTTTCCTAGAGGAGCTCGGCAAAGCTCTCATCACTCCCAAGATCCAGAGGAGAGTCCGGCCTCCTCGGTCGACAGCAGCTGCATCTGCCGTCCAGAAAATTCAAGCTGGACCATCAACACATGCCTCCAATCAACCAGAAATGGATCCAGTGGATACAGGCAGTGGCAAGAAACGGAAAAGATGCCAGCTCTGCCCCCCTCGACAAGACAGTAAAACAAGCACCACTTGTGTAGAATGCAATAAATACATCTGCAGAAAGCACACACACACATTGTGTTCAACATGTAGAGAGAAAGACTGAAGGGATAATATGGACCAATAGGGGGGGAAAAAACCTACTTGGGGAAACTGAAAAATCTTGTTTGTGAGAAAGGAAATATGTTTAACAAATAGTTCTTAAATATTGTTTAAAAAAAATTAAAAGTATTGTATTTCTTCTTTCTGAAATGTCTGATAAGACAAAATAAAGTTGTTTCTGTTTTTACTTAATTCTTTGACTGTCTTGAGTGTGTTTAAACTGTGCGGGTCAATTTGACCCGTAACATAATGGATGTCATTTTTTTCCAGCAAAGCACAAGGGTTAAATAAAGGTGAAATAAAAATAAAAATAAAAATAAAAAAAAAAATAAAAAATATATATATATATATATATATATATATATATATACACGGGGTACCAGTATCGAGTCGATGTATATGGGATACGAAGTAATTGAGGTAGATATGTACATATAGAGTGGGGAAAAAAAGTACTTAGTCAGCCACCAATTGTGCAAGTTCTCCCACTTAAAAAGATGAGAGATGCCTGTAATTTTCATCATAGGTACATGTCAACTATGACGGACAAATTGATTTTTTTTTTTTCTCCAGAAAAACACATTGTAGGATTTTTTATGCATTTATTTGCAAATTATGGTGGAAAATAAGTATTTGGTCCCCTACAAACAAGCAAGATTTCTGGCTCTCACAGACCTGTAACTTCTTCTTTAAGAGGCTCCTCTGTCCTCCACTCGTTACCTGTATTAATGGCACCTGTTTGAACTTGTTATCAGTATAAAAGACACCTGTCCACATCCTCAAACAGTCACACTCCAAACTCCACTATGGCCAAGACCAAAGAGCTGTCAAAGGACACCAGAAACAAAATTGTAGACCTGCACCAGGCTGGGAAGACTGAATCTGCAATAGGTAAGCAGCTTGGTTTGAAGAAATCAAGTGTGGGAGCAATTATTAGGAAATGGAAGACATACAAGACCACTGATAATCTCCCTCGATCTGGGGCTCCACGCAAGATCTCACCCCGTGGGGTCAAAATGATCACAAGAACGGTGAGCAAAAATCCCAGAACAACACGGGTGGACCTAGTGAATGACCTACAGAGAGCTGGGACCAAAGTAGCAAAGCCTACCATCAGTAACACACTACGCCGCCAGGGATTCAAATCCTGCAGTGCCAGACGTGTCCCCCTGCTTAAGCCAGTACATGTCCAGGCCCGTCTGAAGTTTGCTAGAGTGCATTTGGATGATCCAGAAGAGGATTGGGAAAATGTCATATGGTCAGTTGAAACCAAAATATAACTTTTTGGTAAAAACTCAACTCGTCGTGTTTGGAGGACAAAGAATGCTGAGTTGCATCCGAAGAACACCATACCTACTGTGAAGCATGGGGGTGGAAACATCATGCTTTGGGGCTGTTTTTCTGCAAAGGGACCAGGACGACTGATCCGTGTAAAGGAAAGAATGAATGGGGCCATGTATCGTGAGATTTTGAGTGAAAACCTCCTTCCATCAGCAAGGGCATTGAAGATGAAACGTGGCTGTGTCTTTCAGCATGACAATGATCCCAAACACACCGCCCGGGCAACGAAGGAGTGGCTTCGTAAGAAGCATTTCAAGGTCCTGGAGTGGCCTAGCCAGTCTCCAGATCTCAACATAGAACATCTTTGGAGGGAGTTGAAAGTCCGTGTTGCCCAGCGACAGCCCCAAAACATCACTGCTCTAGAGGAGATCTGCATGGAGGAATGGGCCAAAATACCAGCAAAAGTGTGTGTAAACCTTGTGAAGACTTACAGAAAACGATTGACCTGTGTCATTGCCAACAAAGGGTATATAACAAAGTATTGAGAAACTTTTGTTATTGACCAAATACTTATTTTCCACCATAATTTGCAAATAAATTCATAAAAAATCCTACAATGTGATTTTCTGGATTTTTTCTTCTCATTTTGTCTGTCATAGTTGACGTGTACCTATGATGAAAATTACAGGCCTCTCTCATCTTTTTAAGTGGGAGAACTTGCACAATTGGTGGCTGACTAAATACTTGTTTTCCCCACTGTAGATTGGTATAAAGTGACTAGGCAACAGGATAGATAATAAGCAGTAGCAGCAGCTTACAGTGAGGGAAAAAAGTATTTGATCCACTGCTGATTTTGTACGTTTGCCCACTGACAAAGAAATGATCAGTATAGAATTTTAATGGTAGGTTTATTTGAACAGTGAGAGACAGAATAACAACAAAAAAATCCAAAAGAACGCTTGTAAAAAATGTTATAAATTGATTTGCATTTTAATGAGGGTAATAAGTATTTGACCCCCTCTCAATCAGAAAGATTTCTGGCTCCCAGGTGTCTTTTATACAGGTAACGAGCTGAGATTAGGAGCACACTCTTAAAGGGAGAGCACCTAATCTCAGTTTGTTACCTGTATAAAAGACACCTGTCCACAGAAGCAATCAATCAATCAGATTCCAAACTCTCCACCATGGCCAAGACCAAAGAGCTCTCCAAGGATGTCAGGGACAAGATTGTAGACCTACACAAGGCTGGAATGGGCTGCAAGTCCATCGCCAAGCAGCTTGGTGAGAAGGTGACAACAGTTGGTGCGATTAATCACAAATGGAGGAAACACAAAATAACTGTCAATCTCCCTCGGCCTGGGGCTCCATGCAAGATCTCACCTCGTGGAGTTGCAATGATCATGAGAACGGTGAGGAATCAGCCCAGAACTACACAGGAGGATCTTGTCAATGATCTCAAGGCAGCTGGGACCATAGTCACCAAGAAAACAATTGGTAACACACTACGCCGTGAAGGACTGAAATCCTGCAGCGCCCGCAAGGTCCCCCTGCTCAAGAAAGCACATATACAGGCCCATCTGAAGTTTGCCAGTGAACATCTGAATGATTCAGAGGAGAACTGGGTGAAAGTGTTGTGGTCAGATGAGACCAAAATTGAGCTCTTTGTTATCAAATCAACTCGCCGTGTTTGGACGAGGAGGAATGATGCCTATGACCCCAAGAACACCATCCCCACCGTCAAACATGTAGGTGGAAACATTATGCTTTGGGGGTGTTTTTCTGCTAAGGGGACAGGACAACTTCACCACATCATTGTGACGATGGACGGGGCCATGTACTGTCAAATCTTGGGTGAGAACCTCCTTCCCTCAGCCAGGGCATTGAAAATGGGTCGTGGAAGGGTATTCCAGCATGACAATGACCCAAAACACACGGCCAAGGCAACAAAGGAGTGGCTCAAGAAGAAGCACATTAAGGTCCTGGAGTGGCCTAGCCAGCCAGTCTCTAGACCTTAATCCCATAGAACATCTGTGGAGGGAGCTGAAGGTTCGAGTTGCCAAACGTCAGCCTCGAAACCTTAATGACTTGGAGAAGATCTGCAAAGAGGAGTGGGATAAAATCCCTCCTGAGATGTGTGCAAACCTGGTGGCCAACTACAAGAAATGTCTGACCTCTGTGATTGCCAACAAGGGTTTTACCACCAAGTACTAAGTCATGTTTTGCAGAGGGGTCAAATACTTATTTTCCTCATTAAAATGCAAATCAATTTATAAAATTTTTGACATGCGTTTTTTTCTTGATTTTTTTGTTGTTATTCTGTCTCTCAGTGTTCTAATAAACCTACCATTACAATTCTAGGCTGATCATGTATTTGTCAGTGGGCAAATGTACAAAATCAGCAGGGGATCAAATACTTTTTTCCCTCACTGTATGTGATGAGTCAAAAGAGTTAGTGCAAAAAGGGTCAAAGCAGATAGTCCGGGTAGCTATTTGGTTAACTATTTAACTATTTTGGAGTCTTATGGCTAGGGGGTAGAAGCTATTCAGAGTCCTGTTGGTTCCAGACTTGGTGCATCGGTACTACTTGCCTTAAGGTAGCCGAGAGACTTGGGTGACTGGAGTCTTTGACAATTTTTAGGGCCTTCCTCTGATATTACCTGGTATAGATGTCCTGGATGGCAGTGAGCTTGTCCCCACTGATGTACTGGGCCGTACGCACTACCCTCTGTAGCGCCTTGCGGTCGGATGCCAAGCAATTGACATACCAAGCGATGATATAGCCAGTCAAGATGCTCTCAATGGTACAGCTGTGGAACGTTTTGAAGATTTGAGGGCCCATGCCTAAATCTTTTCAGCCTTCTGAGTGGGAAGACACGTTATCGTGCCTTCTTCATGACTGTGTTGGTGTGTGTGGACCATGTTAATTCCTTAGTGATGTGAAAACCGAGGAACTTGAAGCTCTCAACCTGTTCCACTACAGCCCCGTCGATGTGGATGGGGGCGTGCTCGGCCCTCCGTTTCCTGTAGTCTACGTTCAGCTCCTTTGTTTTGCTGACGCTGAGATAGAGGTTGTTGTCCTGGCACCATACTGCCAGGTTACTGACCTCCTTCGTATATGCTGTCTAATCGTTGTCGGTGATCAGGCCTACCACAGTCATGTTATCAGCAAACTTAATGATGGTGTTGGAGTCGTGGGTGAACAGGGAGTTTGATAGTTTCCTTTATTTACTTACCCTACAGCCCGAATTTGGATCTCTGTTACTGAAACAATGGGTGTGTGGTAGGGGCTGAAAGTTAATTAGCATAATAATAATAATAAAATAAAATAAACTCTGTCAGTTTATGCTAGATACATCCGGGTTGTTTTGCATTGGATGCGTCCGCATCCGCCTATGTTGCACTTCCGCATCTGCGGTGAAAGTTGACAGAGCTAGAGCAGTGTTTATCAGACCCTGAGACATCCTGAAAATCGGTCTTCTCACAAAATTGTCTGTAGCGTCCGAACGGTTTGGCCTAAAAAACTATTATGACCCCTCTACGGAAAGATGAGACTCTCACGACCCCCAAACAGTTTGGGCTACACACTAATATGACGTGCAAAGGTGAGACTCTCACCAACATGTACATGTCAGTTGTTTTTCTCTAGGATTCCCAAAGGCCTGACAAGACTCGTCTCAAAGTCCTCCGGTACCAGTTGAAAAAATTTATGGAAGTATATAACATTGAGCGGTGAAATATGATTTATTTCTTTATGGATCTTAAAATAATGCAATGCTCAGTTAGATACCGTCTGTAGAGGTGCTGTCTTCATCATAAAAGCATAATAAAAGCTGAGAGTATTTTTGCATCGAAGCCGAACTGAAATCTTATCAGAAATAAATATGTTGGGTTGTTTTCACAGCTTTCATTTTCCTCATTTGGACATTTTGCACAGAAAATATTTCCTGTTTTTTTATTTATTTTTGCTTTATTGTATTTTCTTCCCAGTCCCTAAACATCTTTGCTCTGTGAAAGATGACAGAGAAAACTTCACGGATGTCATCTAGCATCCATCCATTCTATCTATCTATTACATTATTCTATTGAAGGGTTTATTTAGTCTTCTAGGGCAACATATAATGACAAAAGATAAGCTACATGTATCTAACTATAGACAAGTTGACTAACAAATAGCCTACCAAAATGTTGGAAATTATAAGCAGAAACATATCTAAATCAGGCAAAAATATATCCTGCACCCCCTGTCAAAAAATCTCTCTGCAGTCTTTGACTGTAGCATATAGTCAATTTTCTATATTTGCAAGTTAGGGTTGGGTGCGGGCCTCAGATTTTCAGGCGGTTGCAGATGGGTTATTAGCAATTTGGGGCGGGTGTGGGTGAACAAACCCCCCGCCCCCCCCATGGTCATACCTGCTACAACCAGTTATAACCGAGTACATAAGGTATTCCATCTCTGCAGGTGATCTGTCTATCTGGTCTAAATCTCTAATACAGATCTCCCTCCACCGTCTGATGACACATTACATTACCAAAAGTATATGGACACCTGCTCGTCGAACATCTCATTCCAAAATCATGGGCATTAATTAATATGGAGTTGGTCCCCCCTTTGCTGCTTTAACAGCCTCCACTCTTCTGGGAAGGCTTTCCACTAGATATTGGAACATTGCTGCGGGGACTTGTTTCCATTCAGCCACAAGAGCATTAGTGAGGTCAGGCACTGATGTTGGGCGATTAGGCCTGGCTCGCAGTCTGCGTTCCAATTCATCCCAAAGATGTTCGATGTGGTTGAGGTCAGGGCTCTGTGCAGGCCAGTCAAGTTTTTCCACACCGATCTCGACAAACCATTTCTGTATGAACCTCACTTTGTGCATGGGGGCATTGTCATGTAGAAACAAGGAAAGGGCCTTCCTCAAACTGTTGCCACAAAGTTGAAAGTACAGAATCGTCTAGAATGTCATTGTTTGCTGTAGCGTTAAGATTTCCCTCCACTGGAACTAAAGGGCCTAGCCCGAACCATGAAAGACATCCCCGGACCATTATTCCTCCTCCACCGAACTTTACAGTTGGCACTATGCATTCGGGCAGGTAGCGTTCTCCTGGCACCCGCCAAACCCAGATTTGTCTGTCGGACTGCCGCCAGATGGTGAAGCGTGATTCATCACTCCAGAGAATGCATTTCCACTGCTCTAGAGTCCAATGGCGGCGAGCTTTACACCACTCCAGCCAACGCTTGGCATTGGACATGGTGATTTTAGGCTTGTGTGCGGCTGCTCGGTCATGGAAACCCATTTCATGAAGCTCCCGACGAACAGTTATTGTGCTGATGTTGCTTCCAGAGGCAGTTTGGAACTCTGTAGTAAGTGTTGCAACTGACGACAGACGCTTTTTACACGCTAAGCGCTTCAGCACTCGGCTGTCCCGTTCTGTGAGCTTGTGTGGCCTACCACTTTGGCCGTTGTTGCTCCTAGACCGGGGAAGCTCTAGCAGGGCAGAAATTCGACGAACTGACTTGTTGGAAAGGTGGCATCCTATGACGGTGCCACGTTGAATGTCGAGCTCTTTAGTAAGGCCATTCGTCTGCCAATGTTTGTCTATGGAGATTGCATGGCTGTGTGCTCGATTTTATACACCTGTCAGCAATGGGGTGTGGCTGAAATAGCCGAATCCACTCATTTGAAGGGGTGTCCACAAACTTTTGTATGTCTAGTGTATGTATAACTTAATATTATGACCAGAGAAACCTGGATTCAAATTAGGACTTTTTTTCAGATTTGCCCTTTTCTAAATTTGCTCGGCTGTCCTCATAGGAGAACCCTTTTGGGGTTCTTCAAAGGGTTCTCCTATAAGGACAGCCGCATAACCCTTTAAGGTTCTAGATAGCACTTTTTTTTTTAAGAGTGTACTTTTTGGAGAATGCAAAAACCAATATAGCTATCTATGAAGATTCAGAGCATATCGGAGATCTGTATTGCAGTACTATTAAGTATTTATACCATTTGCAGATTTTTATATACACAAAAATAAGGTTATTTGGTTTTGTACACAGTCATATTATACGATGTATAGAAAAGTACAATCTTAGGCGAGTACATGGGGAGCTACATATAACCAAAATAAATGAAAGACCAACATAAAGTGACTCCCAGGACAGCGGAGTCACTCACCACCTTCCGGAGACATTTGAAACCCCACCTCTTTAAGGAAGGTATAATTGTAAAGTGGTTATCCCACTGGCTATAGGGTGAATGCACCAATTTGTAGTCGCTCTGGATAAGAGCGTCTGCTAAATGACGTAAATGTGCCCTTGAGCAAGGCACTTAACCCTAATTGCTCCTGTAAGTCGCTCTGGATAAGAGCGTCTGCTAAATGACTAAAATGTAAATGTAAATGTTAATAGGGCGTTGGGCCACCACGAGCCACTAGAACAGCTGTCTGGAACTATATTGGAGGGATGTAACACCATTCTTTCACAAGAAATTCCATAATTTGGTGTTTTGTTGATGGTGGTGGAAAACGCTCCAGAATCTCCCATAAGTATTCACATATACACACCCTTTAAACCCCCTATGCACCTTTGAGACCCTTCTTTCAAAGTCATTGAGATATCTTCTAGCCATGATAGCCAAAATAATGGGCAACTGGGCATTTTTATACATGACCCCTAAGCATAAATTGCTTAATTAACTCAGAAACCACACCTGTGTGGAAGCACCTGCCAACTGGGCACAGACGTCAATTCTATGTTGATTCAAGATGGCGTAGCAGTGCGTTCGTGTTTTCTATAGTGTCCTCATGTAAATAGCCTGTTTTTAGTTTTTTTTGTATTTTTCGTATATATTTTCGTGTATATTTCTCAATCACACTTTCCATCCGTTAACGAAATATACTTTCCTGCAACCCGCCTCACGCAATGTGGAACGGATTCTATTATTTATTTTTATCCAGAACCTCTGGCCGAAACTAGCCAGCTAGCCAGCTAACTAGCTACTTGCTATTAGCCACCGTTAGCGGTCTTCACCATTGTCCGTGGCCTGCACTACCTACCAGCCAGCTCTAGCCTGGACAATTATCGGCCAGTCTGCACAGTCTGCACATCGTGCTATCGAGCCAGAGCATATCGGATTTTCTGCCGGATTCACTGGACCTTAACACCGGATCATCGTAACTAGCTAGCTGCAACCGAGTTGTTGGCTAATCACCACTGTCCGAAGCTAGCCCCAGTTAGCCTTGAGCTAGCCTCGAGCCAGGCCCATCTCCCGACTATCTACCTCTCTGTCAACCAGACGGGACCTCCTAGTGTTGACACGGAGCCCCACCGATCCATCACAACTGGTCTGCCGACATAATCGTCTGATGTGGTTTCAACAGGCTTCCCTGTTGCGACGACGATGAAGATTCTTCTGCTAGCCCCGGCCCGCTAGCACGCGCAATCAACAGCCGTTCCTCCTGCTCGCCTGTGCTTTAGCAGCCTACGATCTGCTCCCGGACTTACTTAGTGCTGTTCACTGGACCTTATGATCACTCAGCTACACAGCTAATGCCTGCTGGACTGTTCCTTTACACGGTACCCCATCCTGTTTATCTGTTTAGCCTCAGCCCAAACTTTCATCGCCATTACCAGTTGTTGTCTTAGCCCTCTCGATTAACACCTGTGATTGCGCTATGCCTCTCTCCCATGTCAATATGCCTAGCCATTTGCTGTTTGGGTTAGTTCTTATTATACAATTTCACTGTAGAGCCCCAAGTTCAGCTCAATCAGCCTCAGAGAGCTCTTTTGTCCCACCCCCCATACACGCGGAGACCGGCTCAATCGGTACCTCCAGTGATGCTATCTCTTTCATAGTTACCCAATGCTTAGGTGTACCTCCACTGTACTCATATCCTTCCATATCCTTGTCTGTACATAATGCCCTGAATCAATTCTACAACGCCCGGAAATCTGCCCCTCTTCTCTGTACCCAACGCACTAGAAGACCATTTCTTAAAACATTTAGCTGTATCCTTATTCTATTCCTCCTCTGTTCCTCTGGTGATGTAGAGGTTAACCCAGGCCCTGTAGCCCCCAGTATCACTCCTACCCCCCAGGCGCTATCATTTGTTGACTTCTGTAACCGTAAAAGCCTTGGTTTCTTGCATGTTAACATCAGAAGTCTCCTCCCCAAGTTTGAGTTATTCACTGCGTTAGCACACTCTGCCAACCCTGATGTTCTAGCAGTGTCTGAATCTTGGCTTAGGAAGTCCACCAAAAATTCTGAAATGTTCATTCCGAACTACAACATTTTCCGTCTAGATAGAACTGCCAAAGGGGGCAGAGTTGCAATCTACTGTAGAGATAGCCTGCAGAGCTCTATCATACTATCCAGGTCTGTGCCCAAACAGTTTGAGCTTCTACTTCTAAAAATCCACCTTTTCAGAAATAAGTCTCTCACTGTTGCCGCTTGCTACAAACCCCCCTCAGCCCCCAGTTGTGTCCTGGACACCATATGTGAATTGCTTGCCCCCCATCTATCCTCAGAGTTCGTACTGCTTGGTGACCTAAACTGGGATATGCTTAACACCCTGGCCGTCCTACAATCTAAACTAGATGTCATCAATTTCGCACAAATCATCAAGGAACCTACCAGGTACAACCCTAAATCCGTAAACATGGGCACCCTCATTGATATCAGCCTGACTAATTTACCCTCTAAATACACCTCCGCTGTCTTCAACCAGGATCTCAGCGATCACTGCCTCATTGCCTGCGTCCGTAATGGGACCACCCCTCATCACTGTCAAACGCTCAAACGGCAGTTACCTGTATGTCTCTGCAGATGATCTGTCTATCTGGTTAAAATCACTGTTACAGGTCCCCCTCCATCCTCTGGTGGTATACTTTTGGACAGGCAGCCAATTCTATTTATTATTATTTTTTTATTTTTTTACAGTAATTGGTCTTTTGACCAATCAGATCGCCTCTGAAAAAGAGCTGATGTGAAAAGATCTGATGTGATTCGTCAAAATATCAGAATTGGGCTGCCTGTAAAGTCCATATTGATATAGGAACACTAAACAATTATTTAAATTTGTTAAGATCAAGTTGATTGACAAAGTCATTAAAAATGTGAATAATTTAATAAACCACCTTTGGGCTATGATTAAAAAATATGCCTCTGCTTGCATGAGTGTTAAAGGGGAAAATAAGCACTTGTTCTATAACACCAGCTACTGTACTGTAAATCACCATATTGCCATTGTTCCATCATCACCAGTTGGAAAGGCCAAAAATTGCTGAATTTATCGAGATCATAATCTATGTGTGCATTAATGACCATAATTTGCTGATATCAAACCATATATGAAAATATATGAAAACATTTGATATGATATGACATCACATAAATCAAATGATAATCAGTCAACAAAAACCACCTGTGGAAATGTGTATCTTATACGAAAATCTATGCTTTTTTCCCAATCAACTGCCATTTACACACTGTCCTAATGAAGATAGTAAAAACGGCGCAAATTGAGTGTTAATTATTTTGTATGGATTGAAAATCTGAAATCAGAATAGAAATACCTTTTTCTGTAAATGAGTTACAGCGGTTTTAGTGACCAATGGTATTTTTTTAAAGTATATGGAATGTTCCGGGATCAGACACTGTCTTACGTGGATAGGGTAATCACATACAGTACTGTATACTGTATGCACAAAAACAAATTGCAAATGGCAGTTAGTCTTACATATATAAGGAAAGACATACACAAGTACGACTGTGGCAGTCATGAAATTTTGTCAGCCGGTTATTGTCATGCAAATGACTGCTGGTCTCACGATAATTTAGCATTATTAACATAAACACGTTTAGCATCTCCAGGCCTCCACACCGCATACAATTCGCTTATGTGGAACTTTAACATACACCATCACAATAAATCAATTAATTATTTTAGGCAGGTCTAAAGAAACATTATGATATGAAGAACATTTATTTCAGAAGAACAAAATATAAGTTGGCCTACAGTATGTTATCTATCTATGTGCCATACCATTGGCTGTTTAATTTAATTGACATTAGCATTACATTTGGGTTTTAAAACATTTTCCAAGGTCAAATAAATGGTCCCAATACGAATCACTGTATATGGAATACATATTGGCTTAGAGAACTAACTGTTCTGGGTGCCGCAGTAAAAGTATTGTAGGGAATACTAAGTAGGGTCTATAGAATGTATATGTGACTGACTGCCTCGATTCGGTCTTATGTAGCAAAATTTGAAATTGTGTTTTTTACATTGGATAAAAGTAGAGACTCAGAGCTAGGAAATGGTATATCATACACTGCAGTTGAGGAACAATGGGAAAGTAATTCTGCAATGAAAGTTGATAAACTTGTAACCCCACTTTTGAGAAAATTGCCCTTCAATGTTTTGGTACACCTACTGGAGAGCTCTTCTTTGTCTACACCCATTCAACATTGTTCACACCCTCTTAAGACTTAGCCCCACCCATCTCTTTAAGGATTCACATGTGAGGCCATGTGGTAAACACACACTTTATCAAATAAAATCTTAGTCACATGCACAGGATAAAGAAGGTGTAAACTGTACAGTGAAATGGTTACCTGCATAGTAGCAATATCAAAAACAGAAAGTGTCCAGATAAAAATATTCTATAATTATTAGATGACGCTTACATGACACACTTGTCTAATTTGATGGGAGGAAATGCTATAACCAACCCCCAGCCACATTGACATCTTTTACATTTTAGTAATTTTTAGCAGTCACTCTTATCCAGAGTGACTTACAGTTTAGTGAGTGCATACGTTATTATATTATTTTCATACAGGCCCCCCGTGGGACTCGAACCCACAACCCTGGCGTTGCAAACACCATGCTCTACCAACTGAGCTACATCCCTGCCGGCCATTCCCTCCCCTACCCTGGACGATGCTGGACCAATTGTACGCCGCCCCATGGGTCTCCCGGTCGCGGCCGGCTATGACAGAGCCTGGATCACATCTAACTAACTGGATGGGTCACTATAGTTTAGACATGTACACATGTTCCTGAAATATAATAGATGGCCGTATTCACCCCCAGATGCACCTGGTTAACTTGATGGGTCTTTTGTTTAGACATGTAGCTAGCTAGATAAACAATGAACCGGCAAAATCCCAATTTATACTACTATCATTACAAATATTATCATAGCTGTAGTATGAATCTGTAGGTAACTAAAGCTAACAAACTAGGTTCAATGTTAGCTAGTTAACATTAGGCTATAACTAGCAATGCACATTTATGATGCAAATAATATTACCCCACAGATCATACAGGTAACATTAGCTAGCGAGCCAGCAAGCTAACATTCGCTAGCTAACTAACAGTTCGCTTAAACTTGCAGATCTTCTCCAAGTCATTAAGGTTTCGAGGCTGACGTTTGGCAACTCGAACCTTCAGCTCCCTCCACAGATTTTCTATGGGATTAAGGTCTGGAGACTGGCTAGGCCACTCCAGGACCTTAATGTGCTTCTTCTCTGCCACTCCTTTGTTGCCTTGGCCGTGTGTTTTGGGTCAATGTCATGCTGGAATACCCATCCACAACCCATTTTCAATGCCCTGGCTGAGGGAAGGAGGTTCTCACCCAAGATTTGACGGTACATGTCCCCGTCCATCGTCCCTTTGATGCGGGGAAGTTGTCCTGTCCCCTTAGCAGAAAAACACCCCCAAAGCATAATGTTTCCACCTCCATGTTTGACGGTGGGGATGGTATTCTTGGGGTCATAGGCAGCATTCCTCCTCCAAACACGGTGAGTTGAGTTGATGCCAAATAATTCATTTTTAGTCTCATCTGACCACAACACTTTCACCCAGTTCTCCTCTGAATCATTCAGATGTTCATTGGCAAACTTCAGACGGCCCTGTATATGTGCTTTCTTGAGCAGGGGGACCTTGCGGGCACTGCAGGATTTCAGTCCTTCACGGCATAGTGTGTTACCAATTGTTTTCTTGGTGACTATGGTCCCAGCTTCCTTGAGATCATTGACAAGATCCTCCCGTGTTGTTCTGGGCTGATTCCTCACCGTTCACATGATCATTGCAACTCCACGAGGTGAGATCTTGCATGGAGCCCCAGGCCGAGGGAGATTGACAGTTATTTTGTGTTTCTTCCATTTGCGAATAATCGCACCAACTGTTGTCACCTTCTCACCAAGCTGCTAGGCGATGGTCTTGTAGCCCATTCCAGCCTTGTGTAGGTCTACAATCTTGTCCCTGACATCCCTGGAGAGCTCTTTGGTCTTGGCCATGGTGGAGAGTTTGGAATCTGATTGATTGATTGCTTCTGTGGACAGGTGTCTTTTATACAGGTAACAAACTGAGATTAGGAGCACTCCCTTTAAGAGTGTGCTCCTAATCTCAGCTCGTTACCTGTATAAAAGACACGTGGGAGACAGAAATCGTTCTGATTGAGATGGGGTCAAATACTTATTTCCCTCATTAAAATGCAAATCAATTTATAACATTTTTTACATGCGTTTTTCTGGATTTATTTGTTATTTTATTCTGTCTCTGACTGTTCAAATAAACCTACCATTAAAATTATAGACTGATAATTTTTTTGTCAGTGGGCAAACGTACAAAATCAGCAGGGGATCAAATACTTTTTTCCCTCACTGTACATGGATGAATGCTTCATGGCAGACTGGAACCATTTAACTCTGTTTTGTTTGTAGCTTCATCTTGTTTGGCCAGCGTTGTGTCAAGTCACTCCAGTTCACACTGAACGAGGCATGTGCAGAAAATAGCCCATCACTTTTTCTATCTGATCTGTCAATAACACCTGCTAAATTCAGGGCATCAATGTTGTTGAGAAAAGTATTAATAATTTTGTAGTTCTCGATGGCTTTCAAAAATGGTGCGGTAGAAAAAACTATCAACACATACTGAACAGCTCAAGTTATAGATAGAAGGATGCTACATTGCAGACCAATCCAAACCCATCTCCCGGCATGTCCAGCCCATCCATTATCTCAGCAATCATGGCTAACGGGAAGGTTCCTGTCTTTTTCCGTGGCTAAACCAACTACGCTCGTAATTAAAAAAGTATATTCGTATTTACAGATGGAATACAAGTTTGTTATTAAGGCACATTAAAGTTCACATGTTCCAGAAGGCATTTCTGCGAAAAAACGCGTTTTGATAATGCCTCTCCTGTGAAGTAGTGACGTGCGACATACGCCTAGTTTCCTGAAAATAGTCACATATATGGTTTAATTTCATGGGGCTCTGAATAATACAAAGTGTTGCTGGCATTTTACTCCACGTATTCCATTGGCGTCTGATTCACATCACATGTGCACTTAACGCACTACAGAAAACCCGACAACCAAACAACAGTGCAGGGCAACTATACTCTATAGTCAAGTTTCTTCGATTTTTCCAGACCTCAAAAGTTGTTCATTGTAGTGAACACAGAAAATGCAATTCTGTTGTTTTTCTATTTAAAAAAGTGTGAAAAAATGGCTAAACCAGAAAAAACTGGGAGAAATCCGAAATCTGGAAAAGGAAAACCAAGAAAACAGAATTTGGGGGAAGAAAAACTGAAGTAGGCTAAAAATATAAACGGCCCTACCAATGTTTTTTTGCTGTGCATAACTGCACTTTAGAGTGTGTGTCATCCTGCAGAACAGCATTTTGGGTGAAGTTGAGGTCAGGTCCAACACTGACTATGCACCAAAGAGGGAAATAGGTTGAGCCATCCTAGAAATGTTTTAGTGAAATATAATATAAGATATACCATTTTGCAGATGCTTTTATCCAAAGTGACTTAGTCATGCGTGAATACATTAATTTTTTTACAGGAATTGAACCCAATATCCTGGCGTTGCAATGCTCTACCAAGATGCATGACAGGGTTATAAATGCTTCGTGAAGCCTCAATTTAATGTAATTTATAAGTCCTTTATTAAGCAGTGCTTGTGCCACCCTTTATAAAGCACAGGTTTATGTCATATTTGACATAGTGGGTTATGTCACATTTTACATTGGTTGTTATGTCACATAGTTGTGCCACATTTAAGAACCTTTTATAAAGCATGTCATATGGTTATAGATGATTTGTAACACATTTGTGTAGTGTTCATGAAGGCTTAGTGAAGACTTTATAAGCTGCATGTCATTTAAAGTGGGACTGAGCAAACAACACAATTATAGATGATTTGTAAGACATTTGTAGTGTTTATGAAGGCTGTATGAAGCCTTTATAAGCTGCATGTCATTTAAAGTGGGACTGCGCAAACAACACAATTATCACAACACATAGGTTGTATTATGGCTTTTTTTCCCTGGCTTGGTTTCCCCAGTGATTTTACCCACACACCACTACTGGGAGAGAGAGGAGGAGATGGAAACGCACAGTGGTGAGATATTATGTAGCTAAAGGTAATATGTCAGCCTATTAATTACAAAAATATACAGTTTGGACACACCTACTCATTCAAGGGTTTGAGTAGGTGAACGGATGATCTCTGCATGTGTGGTTCCTACTGTGAAGCATGGAGGAGGAGGTGTGATGGTGCTTTGCTGGTGACACTGTCAGTGATTTATTTAGAATTCAAGACGCACTTAACCAGCATGGCTACCACAGCATTCTGCAGCGATACGCCATCTCATCTGGCTTGCGCTTATTGGGACTATCATTTCTTTTTCAACAGGACAATGACACAACACCATAAGAGGAGATTACCGTGACTCAACAGTCACGTGGAATTTTACTGCGGTCATGACTCATGACTGCCGGTGTGGCGATAAGACAGTCACAGCAACAGCCCTATACACCAGTAATATAATATGAATAAACAAATAGCTTTACTGAAAGAATACGTTTAGGGGAATACATTGTCTCATTTAAACCTGAAAACAAAGTGCAAGTTCCATCGCTATCAAGTTCAAGTTTGTTTATTAGTCATGTACACATGATATACGTGGAGTACACAGTGCAACACAATTCTTACTTGCAGATCCACCTCTCGACAATACAACAACAATAGAAAAGTAATTAAGTGAATAAAAGAGTACCAATAAATAAAGGTTCAGTGAATAAAAATAGAATAATCGTTTCAGAAATGTTTTGAGCAAACAAAGTAACAATTAACACTAAAATACACCAAAAAAGGAAAGTTGAGGGGAAGCTTGCAAGACGCTCGAGCTACTCCGCGCCGCCATTTTACATAGCAACCACAACCATGACATTATATACAACACAATTATCACATCACATAGGTTGTATTATGGCTTTTTTCCCTGGCTTGGTTTCCCCAGTGATTTTACGCACACACCACTACTGGGAGAGAGAGGAGGAGATGGAAACGCACAGTGGTGAATTTGGACTCATCAGACCAAAGGACATATTTCCACCGGTCTAATGTCCATTGCTCGTGTTTCTTGGCCCAAGCTAGTTCTTCTTATTGGTGTCCTTTAGTAGTGGTTTCTTTGCAGCAATTCGACCATGAAGGCCTGATTCACTCAGTCTCTGAACAGTTGATGTTGAAATGTGTCTGTTATTTGAACTCTGTGAAGCATTCATTTAGGCTGCAATTTCTGAGGCTGGTAACTCTAATGAACTTACCCTCTGCAGCAGAGGTAACTGTTATTTTATTTTACTTCTGCTCTTTTTTTCTCAACAGTTTTTTGTTGTTGTTGTTTTATTTAACTTTTTTATTAAAAAATAAATGCATTGTTGGTTAAGGGCTGTAAGTAAGCATTTCACAGTAATGTCTACACCTGTTGTATTCGGCGCATGTGGCTAATAAAATGTGATTTGATTTGATTCGATTTGAACATTAATCTCAGGGATATTGTCCTCAAAATTGAACTGGAATGGCAAAAGATGATAAGAATAGGGCATATAACAATTATTGACTTCAATTCAATTTCTTCTGTAAGTACATTCCACTAGGCCTATAGCCTATTACACGAACAATCAGAAGTAAAATATGGGAACATATTAAAAGCACAACATTCATTCACAGTCATTACATTTACAGATCCTTTACATCTCCAAGGCCATGAGATTCATGAATCAAATATGCAGGTAGGCTGGCATACAGGATGTACAGTGCCTTGCAAACGTATTAATTCTCCTTGGCGTTTGTCTTATTTTGTTGTAATACAACCTGTTATTTAAATGGATTTTAATTTGGATTTCATGTAATGGACATATACAAATTAGTCCAAATTGGTGAAGTGAAATGAAAAAAATTACTTGTTTCAAAAAATTCTAAAAAATAAATAACGGAAAATTGGTGAGTGCATATGAATTAACCACCTTTGATATGTAGCCCCTAAATAAGATCTGGTGCAACCAATTACCTTCAGAAGTCACATAATTAGTTAAATAAAGTCCACCTGTGTGCAATCTAAGTGTCACATGATCTGTCACATGATCTCAGTATATATACACCTGTTCTGAAAGGCCCCAGAGTCTACAACACCACGAAACAAGGGGCACCACCAAGCAAGCGGCACCATGAAGACCAAGGAGCTCTCCAAACAGGTCAGGGACAAAGTTGTGGAGAAGTACAGATCAGGGTTGGGTTATAAAAAAATATCAGAAACTTTGAACAGACCACCATTAAATCCATTATTAAAAAAAGGAAAGAATATGGCACCACAACAAACCTGCCAAGAGAGGGCTGCCCACCAAAACTCATGGACCAGGCAAGGAGGGCATTAATCAGAGAGGCAACAAAGAGACCAAAGATAACCCTGAGGGAGCTGCAAAGTTCCACAGCGGAGATTGGAGTATCTGTCCATAGGACCACTTCAAGCCATAAACTACAAAGAGCTGGGCTTTATGGAAGAGTGGCCAGAAAAAAAGCCATTGCTTGAAAAAATAAAATAAATAAATAAGCAAACACATTTGGTGTTCACCAAAAGGCATGTAGGAGACTCCCCAAACATATGGAAGAAGGTACTCTGGTCAGATGAGACTAAAATTGAGCTTTTTGGCTATCAAGGAAAACGCTATGTCTGTCGCAAACCCAACACCTCTCATCACCCCGAGAACACCATCCCCACAATGAAGCATGGTGGCGGCAGCATCATGCTGTGGTGATGTTTTTCATCGGCAGGGACTGGGAAACTGGTCAGAATTGAAGGAATGATGGATGGGGCTAAATACAGGGAAATTCTTGAGGGAAACCTGTTTCAGTCTTCCAGAGATGTAAGACTGGGACAGATGTTCACCTTCCAGCAGGACAATGATCCTAAGCATACTGCTAAAGCAACACTTGAGTGGTTTAAGGGGAAACATTTAAATGTATTGGAATGGCCTAGTCAAAGCCCAGACCTCAATCCAATGGAGAATCAGTGGTTTGACTTAAAGATTGCTGTACACCAGCGGAACCCATCCAACTTGAAGGTGCTGGAGCAGTTTTTCCTTGAAGAATGAGCAAAAATCCCAGTGGCTAGATGTGCCAAGCTTATAGAGACATACCCCAAGAGACTTGCAGCTGTAATTCCTGCAAAAGGTGGCTCTACAAAGTATTGACTTTGGGGGGGGTGAATAGTTATGCACGCTCAAGTTTTCTGTTTTTTGGTCTTATTTGTTGTTTGTTTCACAAAAAAAATTTTTTTGCATCTTCAAAGTGGTAGGCATGATATGTAAATCAAATGATACAAACCCCCAAAAAAACAATTTTAATTCCAGGTTGTAAGGCAACAAAATAGGAAAAATGCCCAGGGGGGTGAATACTTTCTCAAGCCACTGTAGATAGCAATAAAAACTGTACCATAGAGGCACAGAATAAGTTAGAGGAAAAACAATAAAAACTGGATTGAACTTATTCAAGAAAGATTAAGTGTAATATATTATACAAATAAAGTGAACTGGATGGAATATGTGGAAAGATGCACCCAATAATTATTTTAATTTTAAACATAGAAAAGCTACCAAAAATAATTTACTGAAACTGACGGAGTCACCCATGATTCACCAAACAATATTTTGAAAGAGGAAGCAATGTACTTTAAACATGTTTCCTCCATCTCCACTAACCAAAGTTAATGTAAGGATTATTTTATATTAATAATGTAAAATTAACAGCTCATGTGAAAGACGTGTGAAGGCCACTTTACAGAGGAGGAACTTCTTGATGCATTTAAAGCCTTTAAGTCCGGGAAAACTCCAGGGCAGGATGGCATACCAGTTGTGGTATATCAAACTGTTTTTGATGTACTCAGCGGACCGTTATTAGCATTGTTTTAAGCACTACCATCAAAGTGGTAGATTAGCATTCCAAGTGAAGCTGGTTGAGAGAATGCCAACAGTGTGCAAAGCTGTCATCAAGGGAAAGGGTGGCTTTTTGAATAATCTCAAATATAAAATATATTTTGATTTGTTTAACACTTTTTTGGTTACAACATGATTCCATACGTGTTATTTCATAGTTTCGATGTCTTCACTATTATTCTACAATGTAGAAAATAGTAAAAATAAAGAAAACCCTGGAATTAGTAGGTGGGTCCAAACTTTTGACTGGTACTGTATGAATATATATATATATATATATATATATATATATATATATATATATATATATATATATATATATATATATATATATTTATATAATATTTAAAATAATATATATATTAAAAAAAACATACAGTGGGGAGAACAAGTATTTGATACACTGCCGATTATGCAGGTTTTCCTACTTACAAAGCATGTAGAGGTCTGTAATTTTTATCATAGGTACACTTCAATTGTGAGAGACGGAATCTAAAACAAAAATCCAGAAAATCACATTGTATGGTTTTTAAGTAATTCATTTGCATTTTATTGCATGACATAAGTATTTGATACATCAGAAAAGCAGAACTTAATATTTGGTACAGAAACCTTTGTTTGCAATTACAGAGATCATACGTTTCCTGTAGGTCTTGACCAGGTTTGCACACACTGCAGCAGGGATTTTGGCCCACTCCTCCATACAGACCTTCTCCAGATCCTTCAGGTTTCGGGGCTGTCGCTGGGCAATACGGACTTTCAGCTCCCTATTGGGTTCAGGTCTGGAGACTGACTAGGCCACTCCAGGACCTTGAGATGCTTCTTACGGAGCCACTCCTTAGTTGCCCTGGCTGTGTGTTTCGGGTCATTGTCATGCTGGAAGACCCAGCCATGACCCATCTTCAATGCTCTTACTGAGGGAAGGAGGTTTGTTGCCAATATCTCGCGATACATGGCCCCATCCATCCTCCCCTCAATACGGTGCAGTCGTCCTGTCCCCTTTGCAAAAAAGCATCCCCAAAGAATGATGTTTCCACCTCCATGCTTCACGGTTGGGATGGTGTTCTTGGGGTTGTACTCATCCTTCTTCTTCTTCCAAACACGGCGAGTGGAGTTTAGACCAAAAAGCTCTATTTTTGTCTCATCAGACCACATGACCTTCTCCCATTCCTCCTCTGGATCATCCAGATGGTCATTGGCAAACTTCAGATGGGCCTGGACATGCGCTGGATTGAGCAGGGGGACCTTGCGTGCGCTGCAGGATTTTAATCCTGTTCTTTGAGACTGTGGTCCCAGCTCTCTTCAGGTCATTGACCAGGTCCTGCCGTGTAGTTCTGGGCTGATCCCTCACCTTCCTCATGATCATTGATGCCCCACGAGGTGAGATCTTGCATGGAACCCCAGACCGATGGTGATTGACCGTCATCTTGAACTCTAATAATTGCACCAACAGTTGTTGCCTTCTCACCAAGCTGCTTGCCTATTGTCCTTTAGCCCATCCCAGCCTTGTGCAGGTCTACAATTTTATCCCTGATGTCCTTACACAGCTCGCTGGTCTTGGCCATTGTGGAGAGGTTGGAGTCTGTTTGATTGAGTGTGTGGACAGGTGTCTTTTATACAGGTAACGAGTTCAAACAGGTGTAGTTAATACAGGTAATGAGTGGAGAACAGGAGGGCTTCTTAAAGAAAAACTAACAGGTCTGTGAGAGCCGGAATTCTTACTGGTTGGTAGGTGATCAAATACTTACGTCATGCAATAAAATGCAAATTAATTACTTAAAAATCATACAATGTGATTTTCTGGATTTTTGTTTTAGATTCCGTCTATCACAGTTGCAGTGTACCTATGATAAAAATTACAGACCTCTACATGCTTTGTAAGTAGGAAAACCTGCAAAATCGGCAGTGTATCAAATACTTGTTCTCTCCACTGTATATGGGGTATAGGAGATGATTTAGACAATTACATTGATAGAAGCTACTATCTGTTTACAATGTTGAGGCTGATCCACCCCCTAACAAAAAATAAATAATAATAATGTGCTTACATGTCACATTATGAATTACATGGACTCACACTGTGTGCAATAATAGTGTTTAATATGATTTTTGAATGACTACCTCATCAATGTTCCCCATTAGGGGGCTCCTATAAAAAAGCAGACATTGAATATCCCTTTCAGCATTGTGTAGTTATTAATTACACTTTGGATGGTGTATCAATACACCCAGTCACTACCAAGATACAGGCGTCCTTCCTAACTCATTTGACGGAGAGGAAGGAAACAGCTCAGGGATTTCACCATGAGGCCAATGTTGACTTTAAAACAGTTACAGAGTTTAATGGCGGTGAGAGTAGAAAACTGAGGATGTATCAACAACATTGTAGTTACTCCACAATACTAATCTAATTGACAGTGAAAAGAAGGAAGCCTGTTTGCAACAAGGCACTAAAGTAATACTGCAAAAAAATGTGGTAAAACAATTAACTTTTTGTCCTGAAAACATAGTGTTATGTTTGGGGCAAATCCAATACAACACATTACTGAGTTCCGCTCTCCATATTTTCAAGCATAGTGATGGCTGCATCATGTTATGGGTATGCTTGTAATTTTTTAAGGACTGGGGAGTGTTTCAGGATAAAAAAAGAAACGGAATGGAGCTAAGCACAGGTAAAATCCTAGAGGAAAACCTGGTTCAGTCTGCTTTCCACCAGACACTGGGAGAAATAATTCACCTTTCAGCAGGACAATAACCTAAAACACAAAGCCTGGAGTTTCTTACCAAGAACACAGGGAATGTTCCTGAGAGGCCGAGTTACAGTTTTGTCTTAAATCTGCTTGAAAATCTATGGCAAGACCTGAAAATGGTAGTCTAGCAATGATCAACAACCAATTTGACAAAGCTTGGAGAATTTTGAAAAGAATAATGGGCAAATGTTGCATGATCTTGGTGTATAAAGTTCTTAAGCCGTGTTCACATTGGCAGTTTGAAGTGACTAAAATCCTATTAATTTTCATATCCGATTAGAATCTGTTATTTTTCCTGCAATCTGAACAGCACATGGAATAGGATATTTCAAGCCACATTCGAAAACCACCTTTGTAGGTAGGTTTGAAGTCAGATAAAAATCTGATTGCTGGCCATGTGACTTGTGTCTGAAAGGTCAAATCTGATTTGTTTGCCCTTAAGTGGTTTTTAGTGTTGTTTGGCATGTCCTGTTGCTTGCTAGCTACTTTGTTGACAGTTTGACAAGTACATGTGGTAGCTAATGGCTTGTTAATTGTTTACAAACAAAGTAGTGAATGTACTAGAAACTAAACAGCTACCTAGCTAGGAATCATTTTGAAAGTTGGATCATCTTATCCTTTGAGGCTTTAAAAGTGTTCTTACCCTATGATTGTGAACATTCAAAGCAACTGGGAAATGTCCTTGGCAGGCATTGTTGTCAACTTAACTTGATACATAACTTCTGAGTATTAAGAAGCAGGAGCACCACCACCAATCAGCCTATACCACTGCACACACACACCCATCGTTACTATGACAACTAGCATAACCTTGTCAGCAAATGACTGCTGTCTGAACACACATAAATGCAATTTGGTCACTTGTAACTTGCTGTTTGGACAGTCGGTAGTCCAAAACGGATTTGAAAAATAAAACTGACTTGAGCATTAAGGCCTGCAGTGTGAACAAGGCTTTAGAGACTTACCTAAAAAGACTCACAGCTGTAATGGCTGCCAAAGGTGATTATAACATATATTGACACAGGGGTGTGAATACTTATCTAAATTAATATTTATATTATCAAGATATGTGTTTTATTTCTCATGATTATTATTATTATTATTATTTATTTTTTTACAAATATTATAATATTTCTTCCACGTAGACATTGCAGAGTATTTTGTGTAGGTCGTTGACACAAAATTACAATTAAATCAATTTGAATCCCACTTTGTAACATAGCAAAAGTTGGAAAAAGTCAAGGTGTGTGAGCACTGTATAGGCCTAATAGTACATAACAATATTACATAATAGTTACCTTCCAGTCTAAGAGCTTGACATAGAAAGTAGTGGTGGCTCTCCAACTTCCTCCGGCTCCTCCATTTCAATATCATGCTCTCCAAGTAGCGATGACCCTTTAGCACATAAGAAAGGGAATCATGAATATAAGGGAATTGTGTAGCTATATGCCTGCAAGGTGACAAAGTAAAAAAAAAATGTCCTAAGGTTTTCTCTCTAGAATTTGATAGAACTTGTAACATAATTTTATATTTGATCATCCATAACTGAAATATGTTCATGTATGCCTGTAAGTAGCAAAGTCACACACCAGCTAGCTAGACCAGGATAATTTAGTTAATAAGCTTGAACACCAGCCTGAGCTTTCAGAAGTCATATTAGCTATTTATTATGATAAGGGTTAGGGTGTAGGCTACATTCATTCTTGCAATCAACAGCCAGCAGGCTTAGCTACTATTTTTAGGAATTATAGCTAGCACAGATGAACAGACACCCAATGAGATATCTAGCTAGCTAGCTGGCTAGCTAATAGCAATAGCTACTGAGATCAAAGATTTGACTGGTAAAAAAAAACAATCCAATTGTCCTGCAGAAGCACTCTCTCTTCTGGCTAGCTAGCTAGCTACACATCTAGCTAATCATTAGCCAGTTCGTTTTAGCTCTAGCTAATACCTAATGACAAATACCCTTCAAATTGTCAAAATGAGCATTTTATTTTGTACAGTTATCAAAGAAAACACTAACATCTAAAAGACAATCAAGACCTAAATTATTTAGCTAGCTAGCTAGGGTGGCTACCTTGCCTCATTTTTGGTGACGGCTTGGCAGCTTGACCAACAGGCTAACTAAACTTGCTAGCTAAGTAGCTACCATTAGGTTACTGTCAATTAATAGCCTGGGGGTTTATTTGCTTCAATCACTGAACACAACTGGCGCTTAATAGAGACAGGCTTTTCTACAGGCATCTATTTCCTTAATGCACACAGCTTTTGCTCAATAAAATGTTGAAAAGACTACCACACTGTTTAGTATAAACATTATAATAACAAATCCATCGCAGATCAGACTTGCAAAGATTAGGCTACCTTTCATACACGTCCGATTTCGAGCTTCAGCACCATTCTCTCACTCGTTGCGCCTCTTGCATCCACCGAAGTTGAGCCGACCATGTCAAACCACACTGCTGTCTCATCCATGGAAATGATGTTACTCTCCTTTATCTTCTTTTGCACAATATTTACGGTATTCACTAAAGTTCGCTCGTAAACAATTCATTTAGACCTGGGGTTTATTTGAAACAGGTGTTTATTTGCTGAAATGTGTGTCGATGCCCCTGCTATAAAAAGGGACAGGTGGTTTTTTGAGACTCAACGTTTAATTGAAGTTTTACGGGATCTGAGGAGATTGTTTTAAAATCTTTGATTCACTTTATAAATATTGTATTGTAATTTAAAATATTGGTTTAATTTATCAAATAATAACGTTCACCTCAGAGATTGTCAGCTCACTTCAAGTCAAAGCTGATTGTCTACTCTGCTTGTAGCTAGCTAAGCTACCTATTTCATCAGGCGTCAAAAGTTCACTTCACAGACTCACCTTATCAATTTAAGTATTATAATAACCAACATGAAAACAAATTGTATATATTTTCTGACCTTAAAGGCACAATATGTAATATATTTGCATTGTAATTTCAGAAAATGTCCTTTATATATCTACAGTAATAGTTAAATGATTCTTTTCCAGAACATTTTTATTGGGCCCACACAAAATTAGCCTTTTAACGGTGCAGCATTCTTATTGGTCAGCAAAAGCCAGTCCGTCTCTTGTTGTCGAATTGAAAGGCTGCACCCTCTCTCTCTTTGATCAGCATCACTCAGAGCTGTGGTCATCTCCTTATGAGCATAACCAACAATGACAGACTGGGGAATTTTTTTCCAAAAGGTTGATATTCTAACTTTTTAAAAGTAGAAATGTCTATATGATAAACACCCAGAACATATATTTCGGTTTTTTTATTGTTTTTTTTATATGACCTAGCTTGTAAAATGCTTCCATTCCCCTTTAAGTGCCATCCATTCAAAATGTTGCCGTTGTTTTAGTGAAGTATCCCTGGCTTTGCACACTGAAAAAGCTTGTTAGCTGACAGGAAATATAGCCCTTTGTGTACACACAGTGTTGATTGTGTGTGTGTGTCTGTGTATGTCTGTGTGTGTGAGAGTGCCTGCGTACATGTGTGTGTCTTCAATGTCTCTCTGTGTATGTTATCTCATCATGGGCTTTGACAAGACTCCACCTTTAATACCTCAGCGTGGAGCTCATTACACTAGACACCCCTGGGAAATGTTTAATATCGCAATTACGACACTTAATTGATATCCTTATTTCTTTAATTGGCCAGGTTTTCCTTTCTCTTTTTAAGAGAAATTATGTTTCATTTATGGAAATTGGTCATTTTGTCATATAAACACATGTAAATGTATGTCCATAACCCTAAGACAGGAGACATGAAGTCACACTAACCATTACTGATAAACTGGTAAATTAGTATCATACATTATGGCCTAATTTGTAATTTCTATATTAAAAACATGCATTGTTTGTTAGAATGAATAAATCAAAATAGATTAGAACAATAATTATTCACCCTAATTAGAATTCTGAGGTCAAGTGATAAACTGATTAAAATCAACATTGATACATTATTAGCGCTACATTAAATTAAAATGTATAATGAAGTGTAGTAGTAGTAGTTGTACGAAAACCACCAATCCTATCGATCCCTCTGTTGCTAGGTTAAGAAAACAGTTTAACGCAATTAAGAGCTGTGCGGTTTGGTCGTGATGTTTTGAACAATAATCCGGCACCCATCACACCTCTTCCACCAGCGAGGGTGCCTTCCAAAACAATATTGCGGGCCAACGCCTACTCCAGAGTTGGCCTACTCCAGTAGTTTCACCCACTCTTATTGATTCCTTATTGACCTGAGAAGTCCTCGACTCCAACGCACCGCCTCCTCCCTTTCACTAAAACTCTCCTTCAACTGCAAGAGAAAGGAAGACCGAGAGGTCTGGCATTGATTTTTCTCTCTCTCGCTCTTTCTTGGTCTCTATCTCTTTTTCTCCTCCCATCTCTCCCCTCTGCCTTCCCTTCTCTCGTGACCAAAGTTCTGAAAGGGGTTGTTTGTGCCCTCCGTTGATGTTTCACAACATATAGATGGAGAGGCTGTTTAAAATATCAGATCCTCCATTTAAATATCAGGTCTCCAAAGGATGTGTAATTCTACCTTTGATCTCTACAAGAAATTGTAAGTCAAAGGTCATCACAATCACAACACAACTAAAATACAACCGAAATTTAAAAGCAGATCCAGCAGCTGATCTCAGTTGATTTCAAGAACAGTAGTGTACAGTTTTAGATTTACAATGTATAACAATGACCTTTGTCAGCCCCGCTGATTGATAAAGACAATTATCAGGGTGAGGGTATCTTTTGTATAGGAAATGTGAAACAGACACATACAGATATAGGATCTTAATTTGACCAGTATTGTCGCAGCAAAAAAATCCTGCAGCAACAGGATTTGAACGTTTAGTACATAATGTTGCTTGATCGGTGGTTAGGCTTTTAGCTGGCCAAAATTAGGCTACATGAAAAGTGCAATACTGTTACTATTACCGTGAGTTAGTGCGGGTTTTCAGTGAATTTATGTAAATAATGAAGCTCATCTGCATTTCAAGGTTCTATCAGTATTTTTGTCAAAATGTAGTTATTGACATAGCCTTGGTCTCTTCAATGTTCTCTACCTATATGGTACTCTAAATACCCATATTCATGTTGTTAAGTTCAAAATAATATAATAAAATGGGGGTTTGGAACTTTGCAGATATAACCTTATAGGTCGCAAGCTCTCGATTTCCTGCGGTGCAGGAACATTTGCAGCAACAAAAGAGTGATCAATTGAAGATCCTACACCGGTACAGTCACATCATAGATTTAGAGTTACAATATTTTAAGAGTGTGCTCCTAATCTCAGCTCGTTACCTGTATAAAAGACACCTGGGAGGGGAAATCTTTCTGATTGAGAGGGGGTCAAACACTTATTTCCCTCATTAAAATGCAAATCAATTTATAACATTTTTGACATGCGTTTTTCTGGATTTTGTTGTTGTTATTCTGTCTCTCACTGTTCAAATAAACCTACCATTAAAATTATAGACTGATCATTTCTTTGTCAATGGGCAAACGTACAAAATCAGCAGGGGATCAAATCGTTTTTTCCCTCACTGTTCAGTAGAATACAATGTGTTTCAATTAATGTCTGGAGGTCCAGAATAACAGAGTCTGAGTGTATAACTGAAACACAATAATTACTCATCACTCCTAACTAATTATAACCCCCTGTTGTAATCCCATGGAAAGGATACCACATTGAGAGAGAACACGCACGCACGCACGCCCACACACGCACACACACACACACACATATATGGACATGCACACAAGCATATGTTTTACTACCCTAACCTTAACCCATAACCCTAATTGTAACCCTAACCCTAAATGTATCCCCTAAGCCTAAAATAGCCATGTCCTTGTGGGGACCTGGGAACTGTCCCCATGAGGGATAATTATCTTTGTTTTACTATCCTTTTGGGGTCTTTTGGGGATTTCCGGTACCCTTGATGACAGTAATTCAAGCCCACACACATACAATCCCCAAAGTCGACCACCTGGCAAGATAGAATCCCCATAACCCCACCCTATTGTACAGCACACAAGACATACAGTGGGGAAAAAAAGTATTTAGTCAGCCACCAATTGTGCAAGTTCTCCCACTTAAAAAGATGAGAGAGGCCTGTAATTTTCATCATAGGTACACGTCAACTATGACAGACAAAATGAGATTTTTTTTCTCCAGAAAATCACATTGTAGGATTTTTCATGAATTTATTTGCAAATTATGGTGGAAAATAAGTATTTGGTCAATAACAAAAGTTTGTCAATGCTTTGTTATATACCCTTTGTTGGCAATGACACAGGTCACACGTTTTCTGTAAGTCTTCACAAGGTTTTCACACACTGTTGCTGGTATTTTGGCCCATTCCTCCATGCAGATCTCCTCTAGAGCAGTGATGTTTTGGGGCTGTCGCTGGGCAACAGAGACTTTCAACTCCCTCCAAAGATTTTCTATGGGGTTGAGATCTGGAGACTGGCTAGGCCACTCCAGGACCTTGAAATGCTTCTTACGAAGCCACTCCTTCGTTGCCCGGGCGGTGTGTTTGGGATCATTGTCATGCTGAAAGACCCAACCACGTTTCATCTTCAATGCCCTTGCTGATGGAAGGAGGTTTTCACTCAAAATCTCACGATACATGGCCCCATTCATTCTTTCCTTTACACGGATCAGTCGTCCTGGTCCCTCTGCAGAAAAACAGCCCCAAAGCATGATGTTTCCACCCCCATGCCTCACAGTAGGTATGGTGTTCTTTGGATGCAACTCAGCATTCTTTGTCCTCCAAACACGATGAGTTGAGTTTTTACCAAAAAGTTATATTTTGGTTTCATCTGACCATATGACATTCTCCCAATCCTCTTCTGGATCATCCAAATGCACTCTAGCAAACTTCAGATGGGCCTGGACATGTACTGGCTTAAGCAGGGGGACACGTCTGGGACTGCAGGTGTCACGGTTTACTAAGCCAGAACCCAGAAGCAGACCAGGACAAGGTGAGTTGAAACGAAGGTGAGTATTTATTTAACAGATTCAAAAAACGATGTAGAATAATCCAGGGGACAGAGCGGACGGCGGAGATGAGTTGGTGGAGGTGCAGTGGTAGATCCAAGAATGGCTCGGCAGCCGCCGACAACCAGGCAGGGGTTGGGTGAAGGTTCCGGGAGATTGACTGCAGATAGAAACAAAACGGAGGTAACTACATGGCAAGCCAACAAGGTGCAAAACAACAAAACTAACGCTAGAAGCTCCAAGGCTGATACACTGACAAACATACTGTTCATGGCTAACGATCCGGCAGGGAATGGATGTCAGGTCAGGGCTTAAGAAGGGTGATGATCAGGACCAGGTGTGCAGACCGCTGATGAGATGCAGGTGCGGTTAATCGGGAGATCTCCCGCCTAGCAACGTCGCCCGGCAACCAGGCCGGGAGCGTTCACGAACCCTCAGGAAACTGGAGATTCCGAGCAGAAAAATGGCAACACAGGCAGGAACCGACTCAGGATGCAGGGTTCATGACAGTACCCCCCCTCCGACGAACGCCACCGGGCGGACTACCCGGAGCGCCAGGATGGAGGCGGTAGAAGTCACGAAGGAGGTCAGCATCCAGGATCTGGCGCCGAGGAATCCAACTCCTCTCTTCAGGACCATACCCCTCCCAGTCCACGAGATACTGGAAACCCCGGCCCCCGCCGTCTGGAATCCATAATGCGGCGCACCGTGTAGGCAGGACCACCTCCGATCATCCGAGGGGGAGGAGGAGGAGGCGGAGGGGGTAACAGAGGACTGAGGAGAACAGGCTTGAGGCAGGAGACATGAAAGGTGGGATGGACTCTGAGCGTTCTAGGTAACTTGAGTCGAACCGCCACAGGATTGATCACCTTCTCCACCACAAACGGACCAATGAACCTCGGTGACAGTTTCTTAGACTCAGTCCGCAGAGGAAGATCCCGTGTGGCCAACCAGACCCTATCTTCGATGGTATAGGTGGGGGCGGGAATCCGGCGACGATTCGCCTGGAGCTGATACCGGTCAGAAACTCTAAGGAGGGCCTTTCTGGCCCGATGCCAGGTCCGGTGGCAACGACGAATGTGGGCCTGAACAGAGGGCACTGAGAGATCCTTCTCCTGAGAAGGAAACAAGGGAGGTTGGTAGCCATACAGGCACTGGAAGGGAGACATCCCAGTGGCAGATGTAGGGAGAGTATTGTGGGCATACTCAACCCAAGGCAACTGAGAGACCCAGGAGGTGGGGTTGGAGGAGACAAGGCAGCGTAGCGTGGATTCCATCTTCTGGTTGGCTCTCTCCGCCTGACCATTAGATTGGGGGTGAAAACCAGATGTGAGACTGACTGTAGCTACAATGGCCAAACAGAAAGACTTCCAGACAGTAGAGGTAAACTGAGGGCCACGGTCGGAAACTATGTCACTGGGCAACCCGTGGACCCTGAAAACCTCCCTAACCAGGATCTCGGACGTCTCAGAGGCAGAGGGAAGCTTGGAAATGGGCACAAAGTGGGCGAACTTGCTGAATCTGTCCACAATAGTCAGAATGACCGTGTTCCCCTCAGAAGAGGGCAACCCAGTGACAAAGTCCAGGGCCAGATGCGACCATGGTCGCCGGGGAATAGGGAGGGGGTGAAGTAGTCCAGAGCTGGGCCGGTTGGCACTCTTATTCTGCGCACACACTGGACAGGCAGCAACAAACCTCCGAGTATCTTCTCCCATGGCCGGCCACCAAAATCGTCTGCAAGTAACGCCATCGTCCGGGCCACGCCAGGGCGACAAGCCATCTTGCTGGCGTGGGACCATTGGAGGACAGCAGAACGAACCGACTCAGGCACAAACAAACGACCGGGTGGACCGTTACCGGGACCGGGCTGCGTCCGAAGGGCCGCCATAACCTCCTCCTCAATCCTCCACATAACTGCTCCCACGACACAGTTCCGGGGAAGAATCGTCTCGGTCTTGGCCCCACTCTCCTCCGTCTTGGAGAACATCCGGGACAAGGCGTCCGCCTTGCCGTTCTTAGACCCAGGTCGGAACGTCAGGGAAAAATTAAAGCGTCCGAAAAACAAAGCCCACCTGGCCTGACGGGAGTTGAGACGTCTAGCCGATTGCACGTAAGCAAGATTCTTGTGGTCGGTCCAGACAATAAACGGTTGCTCCGCCCCCTCCAACCAGTGGCGCCACTCCTCCAAGGCAAGCTTCACCGCGAGAAGCTCCCGGTTACCCACATCGTAGTTCCTCTCCGCAGACGAAAGACGACGAGAGTAGTAGGCGCAGGGATGGAGTTTCCCGTCAGTGGAGCATCGCTGGGACAGGATGGCGCCAACCCCCACATCAGACGCATCCACTTCCACGACGAACTGACGGGCCGTGTCAGGTTGAGAGAGAATCGGTGCGTTGGTGAATCGCCTCTTCAAATCCAGGAACGCTCGGTCCGCCTCAGGGTTCCAACTGAAGGTCCTGGTACTGGAAGTCAGGGCAGTTAAAGGAGCGGCCACACGGCTGTAATCCCGGATGAATCTGCGATAGAAATTCGCAAACCCCAGAAACCTCTGGCGCTGCAATCTCGTACCGGGCTGGGCCCATTCCAGAACCGCCCTAACATTCTCCTGGTCCATCCTGATCTCTCCCCTGGAGATGATGTACCCGATGAAGGATGTAGTGTGGGCGTGAAATTCGCACTTCTCGGCCTTCACGAACAGGCGATTCTCCAACAATCGCTGCAGAACCTGCCTGACATGCTGGACGTGGCTGGAAGGTTCCTTCGAGAAGATAAGAATGTCATCCAGGTAAACAAACACAAAGAGACTGATCATATCTCTCAGGACGTCATTCACCATACTCTGGAACACTGCTGGAGCATTGGTCAGTCCAAACGGCATCACCTGATACTCAGGTGACCCATCGGTGTATTGAAACCCGTCAACCACTCGTCCCCTCTCTGATCCGGACCAGGTGATACGCATTGCGTAGGTCTAGCTTGGTGAACACAGTAGCACCCTGTAAGGAGTCGAAGGCAGAGCTCATCAAGGGCAGGGGATACTTGTTCTTGACCGTGATATCATTCAACCCCCGATAATCAATACACGGTCGAAGAGAGCCATCCTTCTTACCCACAAAGAAGAATCCTGCCCCCAGGGGTGATGATGAGGGACGAATGAGACCAGCCGCTAGGGACTCCTTGATGTAGGTCTCCAAAGCCTCACGTTCAGGTCGGGAGATGCTGTATAACCGTCCCTTGGGATAGACAGCTCCAGGGAACAGGTTTATGGCACAGTCATATGGTCGGTGGGGAGGGAGTGACAGAGCCCTCTGCTCACTGAACACTTCCCCCAAATCGTGATATGTCTCGGGAACCAGGGACAAATCTGGGGCTCTAGCCTCAATCACCTGACTGGGAACAGAATGGGAACAGGCAGTCTTGAGGCAGTTAGCATGACACTCAAGGGTCCAACTAGTTACCTTACCAGTCACCCAATCGAACGTGGGATTGTGTTCTTTCAGCCAGGGGTATCCAAGGACCAGAGGATCATGGGAAGAAGGCAGAATGAAGAATGAGATCACCTCAGAATGATTCGCTGACAACAGCATCTTAACCGGTTCAGTCCTCATTGTGATACGTGCCAGACTACTGCCGTTCAGAGTGGTAGCTTCAATGGCTTCCGGTAATCGCTCCTTGGAAAGCCCCAGCTGTTCCACCACTTCGGCATCAATAAAGCTTCCATCGGCACCTGAATCGACGAAAGCGTTAATCGCTAGACTCTGATTCCTGTTCATGAGGGTAGCCGGGAAACGGGGTCTGACAGAGGTATTGAGAGGTTGAAACTGGCTCGCTAAAAGTCCTCCCAACTTTAGCGAGCCGAGCAGTTTGACGACCGCCGGGAACAAGTGGACGGGCCCCATTGCTTCTCCCTCCTTCTCTCTTGAACTCGGTTATCCACCCGAATAGACAAGGCTACCAAGCTGTCCAGGTCACTAGGCTCCGGATAGGTGATCAACTCATCCTTGAGCTGCTCCGACAGCCCCTGGTAAAAGGCCGCTTGCAGAGGCTCCTCATTCCACCCACTCTCCACAGCCAAAGTCCTGAACTCGATCACGAAGTCGGCAACGCTGCGAGTTCCTTGGCGAAGCGAAAACAGGCGCCTAGCTGCGTCCATACTTCGGACGGGATGGTCAAATAGCTTCCTCATCTCGGCCGTGAACTCCTGGTATGAGGCCATGCAGGTGTCCTGTTGTTCCCAAACGGCTGAAGCCCACTCCAGAGCTCGACCATGCAGCAACTCAATGACAAAGGCTATCCTAGCCTTGTCTGTGGCATAAGAGTGGGGCTGTAGATCGAACACTAATCCACACTGCATAAGGAAAGAACGGCATCTTCCCAACTCCCCCTCATATTTATCAGGCGTCGGAACCTTGGGCTCACGGAAGGGCACAGCTCCAGAAGAGTTGGGAAGATGGGTGAAACCGGTCGTGGATTCTCCACCGGCAAACTGAGCTGAGCCTGGATCTTCGTCAGACTGGTAGAAAAGTTCCGAACGGACAAAGTTATCTCCTGTAGCGCCGTGCTATGTTGTCCCAACATCTTCTCCTGATGGGTAATGGCATGGCGAACAGAGTCCAGGTCCGCTGGGTTCATTTCTGGCCGGATCGTTCTGTCACGGTTTACTAAGCCAGAACCCAGAAGCAGACAAGGTGAGTTGAAACGAAGGTGAGTATTTATTTAACAGATTCAAAAAACAATGTAGAATAATCCAGGGGACAGAGCGGACGGCGGAGATGAGTTGGTGGAGGTGCAGTGGTAGATCCAAGAATGGCTCGGCAGCCGCCGACAACCAGGCAGGGGTTGGGTGAAGGTTCCGGGAGATTGACTGCAGATAGAAACAAAACGGAGGTAACTACACGGCAAGCCAACAAGGTGCAAAACAACAAAACTAACGCTAGAAGCTCCAAGGCTGATACACTGACAAACATACTGTTCATGGCTAACGATCCGGCAGGGAATGGATGTCAGGTCAGGGCTTAAGAAGGGTGATGATCAGGACCAGGTGTGCAGACCGCTGATGAGATGCAGGTGCGGTTAATCGGGAGATCTCCCACCTAGCAACGTCGCCCGGCAACCAGGCCGGGAGCGTTCACGAACCCTCAGGAAACTGGAGATTCCGAGCAGAAAAATGGCAACACAGGCAGGAACCGACTCAGGATGCAGGGTTCATGACAGCAGGATTTGAGTCCCTGGCGGCGTAGTGTGTTACTGACGGTAGGCTTTGTTACTTTGGTCCCAGCTCTCAGCAGGTCATTCACTAGGTCCCCCCGTGTGGTTCTGGGATTTTTGGTCAATGTTCTTGTGATCAATTTGACCCCACGGGGTGAAATCTTGCGTGGGGCCACAGATCGAGGGAGATTATCAGTGGTCTTGTATGTCTTCCATTTCCTAATAATTGCTCCCACAGTTGATTTCTTCAAACCAAGCTGCTTACCTATTGCAGATTCAGTCTTCCCAGCCTGGTGCAGGTCTACAATTTTGTTTCTGGTGTCCTTTGACAGCTCTTTGGTCTTGGCCATAGTGGAGTTTGGAGTGTGACTGTTTGAGGTTGTGGACAGGTGTCTTTTATACTGATAACAAGTTCAAACAGGTGCCATTAATACAGGTAACGAGGGGAGGACAGAGGAGCCTCTTAAAGAAGAAGTTACAGGTCTGTGAGAGCCAGAAATCTTGCTTGTTTGTAGGTGACCAAATACTTATTTTCCATCATAGTTTGCAAATAAATTCATTAAAAGTCCTACAATGTGATTTTCTAGAAAAAAAAATGTCCATTTGTCTGTCATGGTTGACGTGTACCTATGATGAAAATTACAGGCCTCTCTCATCTTTTTAAGTGGGAGAACTTGCACAATTGATGGCTGACTAAATACTTTTTTCCCCACTGTAGAGACCCTCACAGTGTGAGAAGAACAATGAAATTAATAAAAAATGTGTTGGAAAAAAATGGGGACATCTTCCCTGGAATTTCCAGACCCTCCTCTTTAGTCTATGTTTTTTTGTTGTTGTTGCTTTAACCATTAATTTAATTGATTTAATTTTTCTAATCTTAGCATATCTTAAAAGTTTTTGCCTCTTCCTTTAATCTCATTTAGAGAAGAAAAAGGTAGTTATTTTGATCATTTAGTGTTTACTTTTGTCTGCTTAGAGAAAAAAATAAAACACAGACAGTGTTGAGGAACCGCTTTAATGTTATTAGATATAAGGAACAAACAAAGTGATGAATTCATATTTGTGACTTGTTGCAGGAAACTAGGCATATGTCGCGGGTCACTGCTTCACAGGAGAGCCATTTTAACTTTTTTTTCTTTAATCAAAATGCGTTTTTTTGGCAGAAATGCCTTCTAGAACATCATAACTTTCATGTGCCTTAATATCAAACTTGTATGCCATCTGTAAATACGAATAAAATTGTTAAATTACGAGCCTAGTTGTTTTAGCCACAGAAAAAGACAGCAACCTTCCCACTAGCTGGCTGAGATAATGAGTGGGCTGGACATGCTGAGAGAGGAGTTCAGATTGGTCTGCCATATAACATGCTTCTGTCTATTTGAGCTGGTCAGTATGTGTAGGTAATCCTGTCTAACGCGGCTTTTTAAAAAATGTATCGTGTAGTAGAGCTGCATACAGTGGCTTGCGAAAGTATTCACACCCCCTTGGCATTTTTCCAATTTTGTTGCCTTACAACCTGAAATTAAAATGGATTTTTGTGGGGTTTGTATCATTTGATTTACACAACATGTCTACCACTTTGAATATGCAAAATATTTTTTCTTGTGAAACAAATAAGAAATAATACAAAAAAAAAAACAGAAAACTTGAGCGTGCATAACTATTCACCCCCCCCAAAGTCAATACCTTGTAGAGCCACCCTTTGAAGCAATTTCAGCTGTAAGTCTCTTGGGGTATGTCTCTAAAAGTTTAGCACATCTAGCCACTGGGATTTTTGCACATTATTCAAGGCAAAACTGCTCCAGCTCCTTTAAGTTGGATGAGTTCCGCTGGTGTACAGCAATCTTTAAGTCATACCACAGATTCCATTTTTTTATAATAGATTTAATGGTGGTCCGTGGATGTTCAAAGTTTCTGATATTTTTTTATAACCCAACCCTGATCTGTACTTCTCCAAAACTTTGTCCTTGACCTGTTTGGAGAGCTCCTTGGTCTTCATGGTGCCGCTTGCTTGGTGGTGCCCCTCGCTTAGTGGTGTTGCAGACTCTGGGGCCTTTCAGAACAGGTGTATATATACTGAGATCATGTGACAGATCATGTGACACTTAGATTGCACACAGGTGGACTTTATCTAACTAATTATGTGACTTCTGAAGGTAATTGATTGCACCAGATCTTATTTAGGGGCTTCATAGCAAAGGGGGTGAATACATATTGTAGCGGGAGATTTAGGACGGAGTCAGGCGCAGGATAGTAAATCACGGAATAAATGGTTTAATCGATAAACAGCAGTACGCAGCAATGCGTAATACACACCTGTGCGGTAAAACGGCGCACTGGGGAAAATAAGGCACAACGGGTGACTATCCCGGCGATACACAATATAATCTAGCTCCACCGATCTATAATATCCTCTACAATAAACAATCACACACAAAGACAAGGGGGCAGAGGGAACACTTATACAGGTACTGATGAGGGGATATGAACCAGGTGTGTGTAATAAACAAGACAAAACAAATGGAATGATGAGATGAGGAGTGGCAGTGGCTGGAAGGCCGGTGACGACGAACGCCGAAGCCTGCCTGAACAAGGAGAGGAGGCAGCTTCGGAGGAAGTCATGACACATATGCACGCACTTCTTTTCCGTTATTTAACTTTTAGAATTTTTTGAAATAATTTATTTTGTGTATGTCCATTACATGAAATCCAAATAAAAATAAATTTAAATTACAGGTTGTAATGCAACAAAATAGGAAAAATGCCAAGGGGGATTAATACTTTTGCAAGGCACTGTAAGTGTTGCTCTACACTTTCTGGAGGACCAAGTTTTGAAATCAGTGGAATTAGAGTATGATAGCTAAGGAGATGGAGAAAATACCTGTCTCCGGATTACATCTTCAAACTAAGGGCAACCATGGCATCCATGACAGGGAGACGTGTCCAACCATGCATGATGTATACAGGTAAGATAGTCTAGCTAGCTACATTTTCAGATATTACGCGTTTCTAATTTGACACAAAGTGGTTTCATTTCAAGTTAAAGTGTACTATTAGCTAGCTAGCTAACGTTAGCTGGCTGGCTTGCTATCATTACGTGTATGATATTATTATTCATATCTCAGAGATATTTGCTTTGCTAGTTATAGCCTAATGTTAGCTAGCTAACATTGAACCTGGTTGGTTAGCTACCTACAGATTCATGCAGGGTAGTAACATCTTGAGTTGGGATTATGGTTCATTGTTTACCTAGCTTTCAGAGCACTGTCATCTGAGTGTGCCAGAGTGCAGAATAACTGACAAATATACGAACGCTCAACACCCGTTGAATATGGCCGATGTCAGTAAATGTTGGCAAAAAAGTGTAAATTGTTGCCAGCAGCACAGTTGCAGTCACCAACACTCTGGATAACATAAAAACAGCCTAACCAGCTCTGCTAGGGCAAGTAATGGTCAGTGATCTGTTCTCTCATTTGTGTCTGGAAGTAGCTAGCAAGCTAGCCAACGTAAGCCAGTTAGCTTGGGTGCTTGACTGCTGTTGTTTGTACAGAACGCTCTGATCAACCCTTAAAGAGATGGTTGGGGCTAAAGCTTATGAGGGTGTGAACAATGTTGAATGGGTGCAGAAAGGGAGAGCTCTCCAGTACGTACCAAAATATTCAAAAGCCATTTTCTCAAAAGTGAGGTTATAAGTGTATCAACTTTCAAATCAGAATTACTTTCCATTGTTCCTCAAATGTTGTGTACGATATACCATTTTGTAGCTCTGTGTCTCTGCTTTTATCCAATGTAAAAAACACCATTTCAACTTTTTTTACATAAGACCGAATCAAGGCGGTCGGTCACATTTATGAGTACATACAGTCAGGTCCATAATTATTGGCAGCCTTGATAAAGATGAGCAAAAAAGACTGTATAAAGTAAATAACACAAATACTGAACTATATTTAATGCTCTAAAAAATTGGGAAATTATATGATTTTATACTAACACATTTGCTCAGAGAAAGTAATGTTGTTTAACAAGTAATTTAAAAAAATCTCAAAAAGATAGGGATCAAAATTATTGGCACCTCTGTTTACAATACTCTAGCACCCTCCCCTTGCGAGGATGATGAAACTGAGCCTTTTTCTCAAAAGTTTTATGAGATCGGAGAACACGTTAGGAGAGATCTTAGACCATTCCTCCATACAGAATATTTTCAGATCCTTGATATCCTTTGTCTGCTCTTATGGACTGTTCTCTTCAATTCAAACCGCAGGTTTTCATCAGGGTTCAAGTCCGGAGACTGAGATGGCCATTGCAAATGTTGATTTTGTGGTCAATTTACATGTACACATACACAGAGGTGTACACTGAACCAAATACCCTAGTTTCAGACTAATTATCCTTACACCTCTGAAGACTCTAGCCACTTCCATGCCAGTCGGAGGAACATAGATGTTTTATCTCTGAACACTCCAAAGTTTGTTTCACCACCGACAGTTGGATAAGGGGAACCATGGGGTGTTAACAACACTTGGTGGAGACTAGAGATCCTGACTGCCCATGTCTCCAGCCTGAGACATGCCGTTAAGTTATTCTGACACTCACACAGTTTGTGAAAAGTCTCTCGTCAAACAAAATCGTTTTTGTCACATGCTTCGTAAACAGGTGTAGACTAACAATGAAATGCTTACTTACAGGTCCTTTTCCAACAATGCAGTGTTAAATAGTGACACAAGGAATAAAACACAGTGAATAACGAATAACAATAATGACTAAAAATATCATGGCTACAGTGCATTCAGAAAGTATTTAGACCCCTTGACTTTTTTCACATTTTGTTACGTTACAGCCTTATTCTATTGTGTCGAGGCACTGATCTGGGGAAGGGTACCAAAACATTTCTGCAGCATTGAAGGTCCCCAGGAACACAGTGGCCTCCATCATTATTAAATGGAAGAAGTTTGGAACCACCAAGACTCTTCCTAAAGCTGGCCCGCCCGGCCAAACTGAGCAATCAGGGGAGAAGGGCCTTGGTCAGGGAGGTGACCAAGAACCCGATAGTCATTCTGACAGAGTTCCAGAGGTCCTCTGTGGAGATGGGAGAACCTTCCAGAAGGACAACCATCTCTGCAGCACTCCACCAATCAGGCCTTTATGGTAGAGTGGCCAGACAGAAGCCACTCCTCAGTAAAAGGCACGTGAAAGCCCGCTTGGAGTTTGCCAAAAGGCACCTAAAGGACTGTCAGAACATGAGAAACAAGATTCTCTGGTCTGATGAAACCGTTTGAACTCTTTGGCCTGAATGCCAAGCGTCACATCTGGAGGAAACCTGGCACCATCCCTACGGTGAAGCATTGTGGTGGCAGCATCATGCTATGGGAATGTTTTTCAGCGGCAGGGACTGGGAGACTAGTCGGGATCGAGCTAAAGATGAACGAAGCAAAGTACAGGGCGGCAGGTAACTTAGTGGGTAAGAGCGTTGTGCCAGTAACTGAAAGGTCGCTGGTTCTAATCCCAGAGCCGACTAGGTGAAAAATCTGTCGATGTGCCCTTAAGCAAGGCACTTAACCCTAATTGCTCATGTAAGTCGCTCTGGATAAGAGCGTCTGCTAAATGACTAAAATGTACAGAGAGATCCTGATGCAAACCTTCTCCAGAGTGCTCAGGACCTCAGACTGGGGCGAAGGTTCACCTTCCAACAGGACAACGACCCTAAGCACACAGCCAAGACAATGCAAGAGTAGCTTCGGGACAAGCCTCTGAATGTCCTTGAGTGGCCCAGCTAGAGCCCGGACTTGAACCCGATCGAACATCTCTGGAGAGACCTGAAAATAGCTTTGCTGCGACGCTCCCCATCCTACCTGACAGAGCTTGAGAGGATCTAAATAATGGGAGAAACTCCCCAAACACAGGTGTGCCAAAAAGGCTTGAGGCTGTAATCGCTGACAAAGGTGCTTCAACAAAGTACTGCGTAAAGGGTCTGAATGCTTATGTATATGTAATATTTTTGAACAAACTGTTTTTGCTTTGTCATTATGGGGTATTGTGTGTAGGTTGATGAGGGGGGGAAAAAACTATTTCATCCATTTTAGAATAAGCCTGTAACGTGACAAAATGTGGAAAAAGTCAAGAGGTCTGAATAGTTTCCGAATGCACTGTAAAAAATGATTTGTTGAGTCTACTCAGAATATTATAGGCAACAAAATTACACTTAATATTATTGAGTAGATATTTTCGCTTGTTTTTATGAGTAGATAAGCTTGAGTAAGTTGTTTAGATGTGGTCAAATAAATTGAGTAAAGATGATAGAAATAAAACAATTATTTTAAGTTGATTGAACTCAAATATACAATGAGGGAAAAAAGTATTTGATCCCCTGCTGATTTTGTACGTTTGCCCACTGACAAATAAATGATCAGTCTATAATTTTAATAGTAGGTTTATTTGAACAGTGAGGGACAGAATAACAACAAAAAAATCCAGAAAAACGCATGTCAAAAATGTTATGAATTGATTTGCATTTTATTGAGGGAAATAAGTATTTGACCCCTCTGCAAAACATGACTTAGTACTTGGTGGCGAAACCCTTGTTGGAAATCACAGAGGTCAGACGTTTCTTGTAGTTGGCCACCAGGTTTGCACACATCTCAGGAGGGATTTTGTCCCACTCCTCTTTGCAGATCTTCTCCAAGTCATTAAGGTTTCGAGCCAGACGTTTGGCAACTTGAACCTTCAGCTCTCTCCACAGATCTTCTATGGGATAAAGGTCTGGAGACTGGCTAGGCCACTCCAGGACCTTAATGTGCTTCTTCTTGAGCCACTCCTTTGTTGCCTTTGGACGTGTGTTTTGGGTCATTGTCATGCTGGAATACCCATCCACGACCCATTATCAATGCCCTGGCTGAGGGAAGGAGGTTCTCACCCAAGATTTGACGGTACATGGCCCCGTCCATCTTCCCTTTGATGCGGTGAAGTTGTCCTGTCCCCTTAGCAGAAAAACACCTCCAAAGCATAATGTTTCCACCTCCATGTTTGACGGTGGGGATAGTATTCTTGGGGTCATAGGCAGCATTCCTCCTCCTCCAAACACGGCGAGTTGAGTTGATGCCAAAGAGCTCAATTTTGGTCTCATCTGACCACAACACTTTCACCCAGTTCTCCTCTGAATCATTCAGATGTTCATTGGCATACTTCAGACAGCCCGGTATATGTGCTTTCTTGAGCAGGGGGACCTTGCGGGCACTGCAGGATTTCAGTCCTTCACGGCGTAGTCAATCAATCAATCAATTTTATTTTATATAGCCCTTCTTACATCAGCTAATATCTCGAAGTGCTGTACAGAAACCCAGCCTAAAACCCCAAACAGCTAGTAATGCAGGTGTAGAAGCACGGTGGCTAGGAAAAACTCCCTAGAAAGGCAAAACCTAGGAAGAAACCTAGAGAGGAACCAGGCTATGAGGGGTGGCCAGTCCTCTTCTGGCTGTGCCGGGTGGAGATTATAACAGAACCATGCCAAGATGTTCAAAAATGTTCATAAGTGACAAGCATGGTCAAATAATAATCAGGAATAAATCTCAGTTGGCTTTTCATAGCCGATCATTAGAGTTTAAAACAGCAGGTCTGGGACAGGTAGGGGTTCCATAACCGCAGGCAGAACAGTTTAAACTGGAATAGCAGCAAGGCCAGGCGGACTGGGGACAGCAAGGAGTCACCACGGCCGGTAGTCCCGACGTATGGTCCTAGGGCTCAGGTCTCTCAGTTGGCTTTTCATAGCCGATCATTTAGAGTTGAAAACAGCAGGTCTGGGACAGGTAGGGGTTTCGTAGCCGCAGGCAGAACAGTTGAAACTGGAATAGCAGCAAGGCCAGGCGGACTGGGGACAGCAAGGTGTCATCATGCCCGGTAGTCCTGACGTATGGTCCTAGGGCTCAGGTTCTCAGAGAGAAAGAGAGAACGAGCGAATTAGAGAGAGCATAGTAGTGTAGTGTGTTACCAATTGTTTTCTTGGTGACTATGGTCCCAGCTGCCTTGAGATCATTGGACAAGATCCTCCCGTGTAGTTCTGGGCTGATTCCTCACCGTTCTCATGATCATTGCAACTCCACGAGGTGAGATCTTGCATGGAACCCCAGGCCAAGGGAGATTGACAGTACTTTTGTGTTTCTTCCATTTGCGAATAATCACACCAACTGATGTCACCTTCTCACCAAGCTGCTTGGCGATGGTCTTGTAGCCCATTCCAGCCTTGTGTAGGTCTACAATCTTGACCCTGACATCCTTGGAGAGCTCTTTGGTCTTGGCCATGGTGTAGAGTTTGGAATCTGATTGATTGATTGCTTCTGTGGACAGGTGTCTTTTATACAGGTAACAAACTGAGATTAGGATCACTCCCTTAAAGTGTGCTCCTAATCTCAGCTCGTTACCTGTATAAAAGACACCTGGGAGACAGACATCTTTCTGATTGAGAGGGGGTCAAATATTTATTTCCCTCATTAAAATGCAAATCAATTTATAAAATTTTTGACATGCGTTTTTCTGGATTTTTTGGTTGTTATTCTCTCTCTCACTGTTCAAATAATATTATACACTGATCATTTCTTTGTCAGTGGGCAAACGTACAAAATCAGCAGGGGATCAAATACTTTTTTCCCTCACTGTATCCATGAAATGGTGTTATTTTAACTGAATGATTAATCCTATTATATACTAATTGTTACATTATATATTAATTTAGACCAACAGAAATGTTCAAAATCAGATCACTTAAGAGAAAATGTATCAGGACACCAGGAATCGTTGAAAACCATTTATTTAAACATCAACGGTTTGCAAAACAGTTATTATTAAACAGTACAAAAGCAGCAGCAATGATTCTCAAATTATTAGTTGACAAATTACAGAATTGCAATCAACATTGCAGGTACGTCCTGATTGCTGCAGGTAGGCAAAACCCTAGAATTAGGAACTAGAACACTACCACTAGCTAGTATAGGATCTCTGTGGGCAGAATCATCTACTTAGAAGAGATAGAATGGTGTTTCAACTCCATAGACTTCATGAGGACCAAAATATTCTCATAGTAACCATGGATAACTACAAAAATGGGGGCTCATGGAGGCTCACATAGCTCATGTTTGTACTGTGGGATATTTTTCATACTAAAATGTTGCCTACAAGGCTAAATAAAAGAAAGATGACAACCACAATAATCATGTAATCTAAACACTTTTACTAGTTTCTTCCTATAACATTTCTCTGTTCACAAACACTGCCGATGGATGCCACCTATATTACTTGTGTAATATTTTTATTTAAACCATAAATGGTCTAGTTTAGAGGCTTTTAAAAAAAGGTTCGCATTAAAGTTCCCAATAGAAATTCTGCAGGTAGACTATCAGTGATGCAGGTATCATTGTGATGTCATAACAACCATACTGTGCAGACAGACCCTAGTAGAATTTTCAAAATAACTGTGGTAAAATGTTGGTACCTTGATGAAACCTCAAAATTGTCAAACTTATTCAAATATCAACCATATGGGAACAAAATTGACATGATATTTTACAATGATATCCTTAATTAAAAACACCTATTGGTATCTTTGTATACAAAACACAACTTAAATACCGTGGCAGTGAACCTTTCAATCACAACTTGAAGAATAAACGTGTCTTCCTTAACCTCTAACTTATTTAGCATAGATCATTGCAGCGGGCCGATCGGGGACGTGGTCCCAGACCGCAATGTGCTCGAGCCTTGCCTCTCGGTGACCATCCCCTGGTATGCAGAGGGTGGTCCCAGCACAGATTCTGTGCCCCAGGCGGTGTCAACAACAAGAGGACACCGTTCCTGACCTGCTACCAGAACAAATGAAGGGAGAGAAGAGTTTCAGAGGCTCCTCAGTGTTTAACTACGAAGGTGTTACAAAGTAACCCTGAAATTCAGTCTATAACAATTGTCCTCTGGGCTGTCATTCTGCTTAAGACAGTAATTTGTTCTTGAGGGCTGTCATCTTGACTGTGAGCTTTGAGCAGTCCAGCTGCACAAACAGTTTCTGGAATGCCTCGAACGTGTACTTCAGCTTTTTGGGGTAGCTGAGATTCAGAGCATATGTCATGCTAAGAAGAATGGCACAAGCCTGTGTGACATTGCCCAGACCGGTGATCAAGACACCCTCTAGGACGATGCCTATCTCCTCTGGATCATCACTCGCCATGGCACCCTCCTTCTTGATCACATATATTTTCATTACATGTTGCGCACGTTCCTGCAGGACATCACCCCCTTCAACTTCCTATAAAAAAAGAACACAAAAAGAATGACATTCTTTCAATATTGGGAACACATTTTACATGCAAATTTAAATCAAGCTGGATTACAAGATGCCCTTATTATTATCAGAATGCAGTGAACATTCTCTTTGTCACACACACACATACACACACACACACATACACACACACAGGTGATAGAATATTCAGGTCAGAAAATGCTTTATTGCCCCCACATGGTAGTCTTTAATGAGGTCACCTCCATCTTCAGCCAGGTAGTCAATCTAGCAACGTAAAACCACATCTCTTGTCAATGGCTTCTGAAATTAGGTATTCAACACAAACCACGTACCATTAATTGCTCATTGCTCAGTAACACTGAACAAAAATTCCTCACTGATCTCACATCATGACCCTGATATAGAATAAAATCACTGTTTTCATTGGATTGAATCTGTGCATGTGAAGGAGTGAAATCTATGCATTCACCGATCCAAGTATCCTGTATTACTAGAAGGCGTACAATTATTGGGTAGCAGAGCAGGGCCTATGGCTTAAATTGCAGCACAGAACATCAGCCAACTAAATATAGAAGTGAATTTTGTCCTGAGAATTCTTTACCTGGAGTAGGACATCCAGCATGACCCGCAATCTGTGTCCAAGTGCTCCTCCCTTGGAATGGAATAAGGACAGCAGCTTAGGGGCGTCCTGGTCCAACATGGCCATAAACCTTGGCTCAAGATGGTTTGTGGTGAGCCTCTGGAATTCTTCATTTATCTGAAAGACAAGTACTGAAATATAGTCAAGCAAGGCTCATAAGAGGTTTGTCATAGTAAAGATATTTCACTTGGTATTGTGTTTTTGGGCTGCTGACTCACCTGAGAGGCTTCAAACAGAGCAGGCCATCTGTCTTTCATGTATTCAACACCGGGACACGGGTTGATGACTTCCTGTCTTCGATGTGCAAATTTCTTGGTCATCTTTTCTTTGATCACCCTTGTGTTGTCCTTCTTTGCATGGGACATCTGTTAAAAGAAGAATATAGATGATTATCCATTAACAAATGTTATCAATGCCAAGAGTGTACAAAGCTGTCATCAAGGCAAAGGGTGGCTATTTGAAGAATCTCAAATATAAAATATATTTTGATTTGTTTAAGACTTTTTGGGTTACTACATGATTCCATGCGTGCTATTTCATAGTTTGGATGATTTCACTATTATTCTACAATGTAAAAAATAGTAAAAATTAAGAAAAACCCTTGCATTAGTAGGGGGGTGTTACGCCAGTGACTGTGTAGCACCTTATAGGATGGCGATGATTAGGATGTCACGACTTCCGCCGAGGCTGCCTCCCCTCCTTGTTCGGGCAGGTTTTGGCGTTCGTCGTCACCGGCTTACTAGCTACTGCCGATCCCATTCTCATCACTCCACTTGTCATGTCTTGTCTTGTCAATCACACACACCTGGTGCTCATTCCCCTAATTAGTATGTGTATAAGTGTTCCCTCTGTTCCCCTTGTCTTTGTGAGTGATTGTTTCATTGTGAGAGCAAGTAGCTCAGTTGAGCTACGCTTCCATTTGTATTTGCCAAGGTGGAATATTTCCCTTGTGAACATTTCGTTTTGACACTGGGTGCGTTTTATTTATGTAAACGGAATAAACTCTGGACTTCGGTGTTTTACCTCCTGCGCCTGACTCCTTCATTCACACCTCATCACATAGGATTGCGATAAGATCCATTAGAGCAGTGATGTTAGTGATTTGATGGCATTTGCGTCTCGTCTGGTAATGTATGTCTTATGGTGCTAATTAAGCCTTGGGCTTCAGGTGCTGGCCAAGCTAAAAGAGAAAGCATTACACCACAACCTTTACCGATTACCATCTCCGCTTTGTCTCGCCCACCAGCTTGCTTGAAGTGGGGCTTCTGAAGACTCCCCAAATTGATTTCTTCCCGGCTGACGCACATTTTTGATGCGTGTTATGTGTTTATAGTTATTCATGGGAAACATCTAGAAGTACTATGGTGGGGAGAGCATCTAGAAGTACTATGGTGGGGAGAGTGTGATTATGAATGCTAAGTGATGTTAGCCATGACCTCGTTTTAGGACAAAATCGTGGTTGGATTTTTGTGGCTCAAGCATTTAAAGGAAGGAAGGAAGGAAGGAAGGAAGGAAGGAAGGAAGGAAGGAAGGAAGGAAGGAAGGAAGGAAGGAAGGAAGGAAGGAAGAAAGGAACGCTAGGAATAGGTTTAAATCTCCATCTGAAACAGTCTATAATCCTAACAGCGCTCAGCTCTCTGCATCTTCACAATGATGAAGACACACACTTCACACTCAGTGACACAATGATGAAGTGAGCAGCACGACAGCACAGTAAATTATCTCCTCTAGAGGTTATTCAATATGCCCATTCGTTTACACCTAACCAGGGCCTCGTCTCACAAATAGGAGGCAACATCTTGGCACTTAGTGAAGGTTTTAGCATGGAGATAGGTTAGAAAGCTGCACAACCTGTTCTGTACACAAAATAAGGTAAATAGCAGGTTTTAAATATGTAAAAATGAATTACTTTATATAGATATGTTACTTCCCTGAAACCATTTCCAAAGTTGTTATTGTGTGTAGCAGGCTCTCTTCAAAATAGGTGCGGTCATGTCCATTTCTGATTATTATTTTACAGAATTACACATGCAAAACATGCATAACAAAACCCAGCATATTGTCTTGTAGGACCCTGGACTGCTTAAAGATAAAAAAGCCAAAAATACACCACTAAATGAAGGTGATACAGTAGTTGGTTAGATGTCTTTCCTCTGCAACACCTGTCCATGTAAACAAACAAAACAAACGTCCTATAAAAACACAGCTGAGTTTGGAGATTGAAGGAAAGAAAGAGGGGAAATTGAAGACAGTTGGGAAATGCTAGATTCACACTGTTAAAGTTTGTTAATTTGTGTTGACAGCAGTACACAGTAGTGCACGGTAGACATTGCAGAAAAAAAAGGGAATTGAAATCCAAGAGTTTGACTGCAGTTTTGATGCTTACTGCCTTGATATGCAAAGTATATCCTACATTGCATTGCATTGGCTATACTTTGAATATCTGTCATTTAAGTTATGTATTCTGGTGTATAGAAACTGTGTCCCTAGTGACACATTAAATTGGAGGGTTAGAGAAAATGATCAACCATTAAGACAATTTAATGATGAGAAGATAGCAACAAGAGCGTTTGATTGACAAGCGCAGGTTGCAATTACTGCACTCTGACGAAATGTGTGTGTGTGTGTCTATGAGCCAGTATGTGTGCAGTGATCTGGATCCGGCACAGAGGAAACAGGCAGAGCCGAGTGGAAAGCACCAATGCCAGATGGCATCCTCACAGCAATATCCCCCACCCTCCTCACCCGCACTCGACCATGCCAATGCCAACACAACTGCCTAATGGAATGCTCATCATCCTTTTGTCAAACTATTTTATCTCAACCTATTTTAATTAACTGATGTTTTTATATTCTATGAAAGGACTTGATATTATTCCTGTGATCTCATCACTATTTCTGGAGTCTACCTAGACTAAGGGCTGCTGATCTTGAATAACCAGGAGTACCTGGAACCTCCAGGCTCTGGTTTGAGAAAGTGGATCCTATTCATTACACATGTATACTTTACATCAACTTCTTAGAAATCAGAGGATACATCAAGAAACGATGTTTGAAAGCTAATGCCTGATTTCCATGTGCATCCCAGATGTATAACGAGGAATCACGGCCAACGGTAGAACAGACACACACCACTTCTGACATTGAGCGCATGCAGAAAACTTTCATAGCCTCAAATGAACGCGACCTTAATATAATTCTCATCAAAGTTCAATCAAATTTCCCTTCCTTTGCCTGCAGCAGTGTGTCAAACAGTCTTCATCAGCCTCCTCTCTCTCACTGAGGTTCACAATTAGGGGGAGGCCTACAGGGGAAAGAGGCTTGGAGGAGGTAGGGGGGAACGTTGAGTATGAACATGCTTGGTTCTCTAGGTCTATAGGCAATGGGAATGCCGTCTAGGTCGCTTGGGTCAAAGTGGAAGACTAAAGAGAGGAGTGAAGCAACTATAATGATGCATTATGATAGAGCTCACATCATTATCGAAGAAATATGTCAATTCAGTGGTTAGTTGCCCACGCTAAATGTGGTAGGGTTAGGGTTAGTTATGGTCCCTGTAATGTGTGTGGTTGAGGTTGGGTTGGGTCTATTGGTAGGTGAAGGGTGAACAACAGGAGTGTTAGGGTATTAGGCCAACCAAAATTTTAGGGTCAATTCTCATGCATGTCCCTGGTCAACCACAGGTTAGTGTTATCGTTAGGCAGACCTTGATGGATGACCCAGCTGTAAGCACAGAGCCTAGAACCACAGCTGGCCTGTCAACAGGGGCCATACTATGCCAGTCATCATACACACACTCAGTAGACTTCTTTCATGCTTTACATTCTGCAATTCTGTACTGTCATCTGAAAAATTACAGTATGACCCTACCACAAATTCCACATAAAATATGGTCTGAAACGACATATAAATTATATATTATTCAAAATAGTCAGAGTGTAGGCCTACACAACTAACTTCTATTCAAATACAGTATGTTGTTATTTTGATGTCATTGTAACCATGTCCTAACACACAGATGGGAATGCCGTTGAATAATGTTTGTCAGGAAGCCTATGGAGACATGCTTTCTAACCCCTCCCCCTTCCCCTTCCCTTCCTCCCCCCTCAATCTCCCCAAAAAGTAATACAAAACAAAATAATACCTCTGGAAGTCCCCGCTGCATGTGGTGTTGCTAGGGTTACTCACTCAGATGCCTCAAATTACTCTGGTAGAGAGTAGCCCTCCTATCTGGGCCCCCAGGTGATTGTGTTGTGTCCATCCCCTGACTCTGATGTCACTTCATTTAGATATACATCAGGTAGTAAATTAGAATAATCACTCGCTTTCTCTCTCTCGCTCTCTCGCTCTCTCGCTCTCTCCTCTCTCTCTCAGCCCAGGAGGAGTGCACCATGTTAGGCATGTACGAGAGGAAAATATTGCTGTCTTGATATTTGTCCTGGGGGTAATGGAAGAGGCATTGTCTTGGGACCTTGTTGGGGCTGTACTGAACTGAAGGGGGCTGAGCCTGGCAGATGGGTAGTGGGCTTTGTTGGGTGTCGGAGGATTAGGGTTCCAGACCCTGCTTTTCTTAAAATACCCACCCTGATCACAGACACCCATGTTCCAGGGAGGGTCCGGGAGTCGGCGCTGCACTGTCCAAATTCCTATTTAAAAAAGGTTTCCCATTCGACTGTTGGAGAATGCCATCCAGCCCTTAGCCCACCCCAGACCAGTTTCCCATTATCCTAAACACAGTATTTAACCTAAAAACATCTCCACTCAAAAGTGATGTAACGCTAGTGCTCGCAGAATAAACAAATAGCGGCTTTTTTGATATGTGTTAGTTTGTTTGAAGTCAGAGAGCTGTGATGCCCCCAATACACACACACACACACACACACACACTTTTTCCACATTTTGTTACGTTACAGCCTTATTCTAAAATTGATCAAATTGTTTTTTTTCCTCATCAATCTACACACAAAGCAAAAATGACAAACCAAAAACTGGTTTTTGATTTTTTAGCAAATTTATTAAACATAAAAAACTGAAATATCACATTTACATTAGTATTTAGACCCTTTACTCAGTACTTTGGTGAAGCAACTTTGGCAGTGATTACAGCCACGAGTCTTCTTGGGTATGATGCTACAAGCTTGGCACACCTGTATTTGGGGAGTTTCTCCCATTCTTCTCTGCAGATCCTCTCAAGCTCTGTCAGGTTGGATGGGGAGCGTCGCAGCACAGCTATTTTCAGGTCTCTCCAGCGATGTTAGATCGGGTTCAAGTCCGGTCTCTGGCTGTGCTACTAAAGGACATTCAGAGGCTTGTCCCGAAGCCACTCTTGCGTTGTCTTGGCTGTGTGCTTAGGGTCGTTGTCCTGCTGGAAGGTGAACCTTCACCCCAATCTGAGGTCCTGAGCACTCTGGAGCAGGTTTTCATCAAGGATCTCTCTGTACTTTGCTCCGTTCATCTTTAGCTCGATCCTGACTAGTCTCCAAGTCCCTGCCGCTGAAAAACATCCCCACAGCATGATGATGCCACCACCATGCTTCACCGTAGGGATGGTGCCAGGATTCCTCCAGATGCGACGCTTGGCATTCAGGCCAAAGAGTTCAATCTTGGTTTCATCAGACCAGAGAATCTTGTTTCTCATGGTCTGAGAGTCCTTTAGGTGCCGTTTGGCAACTCCATGCATGCTGTCATTTGCATGAGGAGTGGCTTCCGTCTTGCCACTCTACCATAAAGGCCTGATTGGTGGAGTGCTGCAGAGAAGGTTGTCCTTCTGGAAGGTTCTTCCATCTCCACAGAGGAACTCTGGAGCTCTGACCAAGGCCCTTATTTTAGAATAAGGCTGTAACGTAACAGAATGTGGAAAATGTCAAGGGGTCTGAATACTTTCCGAATGCTCTGTACACACACACACAGAGACACACACACACACACACACACACACACACTCAATCCAGACCTGATTGTCGAGCTTAACCTTTGTATTGTATGTAGTTCTGTGTATATACCTGATGGTGGCGTACTTAGCTGCAGTAGTGTATTGTCATTGTTCCAGCATGTATTGCTATGCTGCAATACAGAGGCATCTGAGTCTGCATTGGATGTCAGCATGAGGGTTCCCTCCCTCTCCCTCCCCTTCTCTGTCTCTCTGTTTGGCATTAAACTATAGCAGAGGGTCTGTGTAGCAGAGGGTCCCTGTTGTGTGTTTGGTGAGGGGGGTGTAAGAGTGGATAGAGGGGGAGGAAGGGGCTCTGTCACTCTTGGTCGAGGTCTGTGTGTGTTTCTCTAAACTGTGTTATACTTGGCGCCACTTTGTCTCTTTACACATCCTGTCCAGTAACATCATTTTAACGTGTCACTCATAGTGGTAGACTACTAAGAGCAGTGACATGACAGTTTCACACCCTGCTCTTACTTCTCCTGGTCCGAGCCCAGTTTAATACCCCTGTCCTCAGCACATTAAGATGCCTCCCGTTTTTGACTTATAGTCAGACCAGTCAGTCAGCACCTCATCAAATTACATAGAGTGGTCTTTACTGACACATGGCTCCACAGACCCCGCTAGTATAGCAGGGATGTTCGTTTTTCATGTTACCTGGCAACTCAACTGATTTATGTGGTCTCCTCATGATACAGATAGCTCCATATGGGTCAGCACTGACCATGTTTTACTATACAATTACACACATATAATGCTCTATAGGGAGAAGAGATATACACTATATACAAAAGCATGTGGACACCCCTTCAAATTAGTGGATTCAGCTATTTCAGCCACACCCGTTGCTGACAGGTGTATAAAATCGAGCACACAGCCATGAAATCTCCATAGACAAACATTGGCAGTAGAATGGCCCTTACTGAAGATCTCAGTGCCTTTTAACCACCATCATAGGATGCCACCTTTCCAACAAATCAGTTTGTCAAACTTCTGCCCTGCTAGAGATTCCCTGGTCAACTGTAAATGCTGTTATTGTGAAGTGGAAATGTCTAGGAGCAACGGCTCAGCTGCGAAGTGGTAGGCCACGCAAGCTCAGAGAACGGGACCGCCGAGTGTTGAAGCGCGTAATGTGGAAAAATTGTCTGTCCTCGGTTGCAACATTCACTTCCGAGTTCAAAACTGCCTCTGGAAGCAACGTCGTCGGGAGCTTCATGAAATGGGTTTCCATGGCCGAGCAGCCACACACAAGCCTAAGATCACCATGCGCAATGCCAAGCATCGGCTGGAGTGGTGTAAAGCTCGCCACCATTGGACTCTGGAGCAGTGGAAACACGTTCTCTGGAGTGATGAATCACGCTTCACCATCTGGCAGTCCGAAGGACGAATCTGGGTTTGGCGGATGCCATGAAAATGCTACCTGCCCGAATGCATAGTGCTAACTGTAAAGTTTGGTTGAGGAGGAATAATGGTCTGGGGCTGTTTTCATTGTTCGGGCTAGGCCTTAGATCCAGTGAAGGGAAATGTTTACGTTACAGCATACAATGACATTCTAGACGATTCTGTGCTTCCAACTTTGTGGGAACAGTTTGGGGACCCCCTTTCCTGTTTCAGCAAGACAATGTCATGACAGTCTCCCGAGTGGCGCAGTGGTCTAAGGCACTGCATCGCAGTGCTAGCTGTGCCACTAGAGATCCTAGATAAAGCTGGCCAAATATGCAGGAAAAAGGCTGAAAAAAGCATGCAATAATTTTGCATTTTTCACAATGACCAGCAAGGAGTCAATGCAACAAATTAACTGCCATCTTGAGGTACAGTACGTGAACAGTAGGCTGCTACTCCAGTGCTGTCCATTCAGCTACAGTAGCCTAGACTTGAAGACAGAAATATGACCAGTTAATTGGTCCATGATGGCTGGGTGGTGTTCTGGTGACTACCAGCGGAGTGCGAGACAGTGGGGATGATTAGACTGTGTGTTTGTCTGTGTGTGTGTGTTGGGGACTTGGGGTTGGGGGGTAGGTGTGTGTGTCAGTATGTTTTCATCATTGTGTGTGTGTGTTTCTGTGTTTCTGTCTTCAGAAAGGCTTCAGCACAGCTGGATAGCAGCAGCACTGGACTTATTAGTCATTTTTCGCTAGCTGTCAACCAGTACAAAAGGCGTGCACGATTAAAAATGAACAGCCATAAACCTATTCACATAGCAGTGTTCTGCTGAGTGTCAGATGTGAGAGAAGGTGTGTGTGTGATTGTTGACAGGGCTGTGTCTTCTTGAGGACTCCACTCAGTGTGTCTCTAACTGGGAAATCAACACAAAATAAGCGAAGGAGAAGGGGAGGATAACATTTCATGAAAGTAAAATACATCACTAATGAACGCAGCAGCTCTCGGTTTAATAATTTTGCAGGGGGGAAATTGTGAATACAACCCATTAGGGTAGACATTTAAGCCCTTTGTTCTTAAGTATTCCAGTTCTGACGATTTTCTCTGATGGTGGGTGCGAGAATCTCAGGGCCGGAGTTATCCAGATGAGACAAACAGGAATTAAAACGCCATATGTTCCAAACGGCTCCTCAGCGATGCTCAAACGCTTCTGCAATTTCTCTCAATACAAAGAGGCCTATATTTAGTCTCCCTGCCTCACTTGCTTACTTCTTTTAAAAAATATATTTTTTGGTCTATCAACTATTTCTTGACCATGGGCAAGTTTTTGTGCACTTGCAGAATTAGTATTTTTTTTGTTAAAGATCAAATGCAGCAATTTTTTTCCTTCTCAATATCAAATCATTTCTGGGTAACAATTAAGTACCTCACTGTGATTGTTTTAAATTAAAATGGTGAACAACAAACAAAAATAGCTTCTTAGCAAAGAGCAATTTCTCAAGAAATAATTTTGCTAAGACTGTCTGGGAATGGGGAGGGGAAAACTAAAAACTATCTGTTTTTGGCAGAGAGGCTTGGAACTCTCTTTCTTATTGGTCTATTAACCAATTCACCGCCTGGTGATGTCACCAGGCAGGCCAAAACTCTATCCCACCAAAACAGACTTAAATTTCAGGTAGTCCTTTCAAACAGCTCTTACACTAAAAGGGCATAATCATAATTTTCACAATTTCACAGTATTATTCCAACCTCATAGTGTGGAGGTACAGTATATATAAAACACAGGAAAATCACAATCTTGACTGCACTGGGCCTTTAATGTCGTTGAGGACAGGAACTGTGGACTTATAATGTAAAATGCAAGTGACTGGTCACATGTTAACAACATTGCTGCCTAACTAGTCTATTGAAGTATTTTAGTCGATGGGATCATTCACTTTTTTAATAGTTGTGACACTGAATCCAGCTGCAGCTGTGACATTTTCATATTCATATTCACCACCAAATAGATCAAATATTATTCTCAATACACACCAGTCTCTCTTCTATCCCATTTTGGCCAATTCCCCACCCAGAGGAGTATGTGTATATTTGTGGGTTTCTTCCCGATTACCTACAGACAATGCAGGTTAACAGAGCAGGGTGAGGCTTAAGGGTCCATGCTCTAGGGATACTCCTCTCGGATTTGTCAGCAGTCCACTGAAAAAGTTGATCTTCCTTGCTGGCGAGTTCGATCTTAATCCCACACTGCGTTCCAAGTCCCAGTCCCCCTGTGCCCCTCCTAGCTCAGATAATTGTGTGTTTTAACCTGACGTAGCCACCTAATTTAGCCACAGATTGAAATGAAATAGCCCTGGCCCCCACACTGGTTGGCAATCAGGAGTCCAATTGGACTGGGTTTTCTCTGCAGACATTAGTGATTCCTAAGCTAATACTCATTGGTGGAAGTGACACTGCAGCCCTGGCATTTACTTAACCTTTTGTCTTATGTACAAGGCAGAGTCAATGCTGAATCCCTGCTTAATTAATATCTATTCTCTCCCACTGCCACCACTCATTTCCTCAATATGCAGCCACAGTCAGGGCACACAAAGGCAGTTAGTGCAGGGTGAAAGAGAGAGGGGGGTGGGAGAGATAGAGAGAAAAGTCGTTTTTTTCCAATCAAATCCCTTTTCATTTATTTTGTCTTTCTTTTTTTGGAACGCATAATGAAAAAATGAAGTCAGTGGTAATTAACATCCAAAGAACTCTGCCATTGGATCAAACACATGTCTGCTTCAACTTGATCCGGAATTTAACTAAGGGAATGGTCTTTCAGATATTGTCTCAAACACCAAACAGCAAACCTGAGATTGTATCATCATGTGTTGGTTAGTGTTTTACTGATTATAATCTTTGAGAAAATAATGTGTCTGGATCTGCAATGCTTTTGGTGTGCCTTTTACATCAATTTCCACATTAACTAGTCTTATATTTATTTTCTATCCAAAGAATACAGAAACCATACACTGTGTCTCATTGATGTATAAAGATGATGGTGACTTAATATTAACCTGTCCTCTTGTTTTCTCATGTATATTATGAAGACGACGACAGGCTGCAGGAGACAGTGGGAATGGTGACGGACAAGAAGTGAACCATGTGTGAGTAGTGATGATTGGTAGTAACATTTCAGAACAAGAAAGTATATCAACATACTGACGGAGATAGAGAAAAGATATAGTGAGTCAGAAGAAGAGAGGCCCTGAAGACGAGCAGAGGGAACGAAAGAGAAAGGAAAGGGTGAGAGAGAAATAGAGGTAGATGGAGAGAGGGAGAGTTATCGCAGAGGATCCCTGTTTTAAATCCACATTTACGACCCTCTTAATCGTGACTGGGTACTCCTAAATAAGAATCAATGGCTACTTAAGACTGCAGCTCTGGCAATAATGGTCTGAATAAACTAAACAATGACACCATGCTGCTCCGCTTCCAACCAATACAATTCATTGTAATCCCACCGCCACTCTCTCACAATGGGATTTTCATCCCTCTTCAGTTTTTTCTTCCTTTTCTTTTTATATTGCTCCACTCTCTCCTCCCTCATTGAGAATATATACATTATCCCTCCCTCCCTTGCCACCTCCTTTGTATATACCATCTAACAAACATGACATTGTTTCACTTCAAATCAAATCTAATCAAATTTTATTTGTCACAGGTGTAGACCTTACCGTGAAATGCTTACTTACAAGCCCTTAACCAACAATGCAGTTCAAGAAATAGAGTTAAGAAAATATTTACTAAATAAACTAAAGTAAAATATACAATAAAAGGTAACACAATAAAATAACAATAACGGTACCGAGTCAATGTGCAGGGTTACAGGTTAGTCGAGGTAATTTGTACATGTAGGTATGCATGTCTACTGGATGTCTACTGGAGCCTGCCGTTGTGTCATCATGTGAACATTTCACACAGATATGCACACACGCCACAAACACAAACACACACACACACACACACACACACACACACACACACACACACACACACATGCACACTGCACACTGCACACAAATGCATCCCAGCTAGCACATACTGTACAGTACCTTCAGAAAGTATTTATTCTTGACTTATTCCACATTTTGTTGTGTTACATCCTGAATTCAAAATGGATTAAAACACCTTCTCACCCATCTTCACACAATACCACATAATGACAAAGTGAAAAAAAATATATATACATTTTTGCACATTTATTCAAAATTAAATACAGAAATATCTCATTGAAATTAGTATTCACACACCAATATTTGCACATTATTATTTTTTTTTATTCTTCAAGCTCTGTCAAGTTGGTTGTTGATCATTGCTAGACAGCCATTTCAATTGCTGTCTAGCAAATAGTCCGGGTAGCCATTTGATTAGCTGTTCAGGAGTCTTATGACTTGGGGATAGAAGATGTTAAGAAGCCATTTGGACCTAGACTTGGTGCTCCGGTACCACTTGCCATGCGGTAGCAGAGAGAACAGTCTATGACTAAGGTGGCTGGAGTCTTTGACGATTTTTGGAGCCTCCCTCTGACACGCCTGGTACAGAGGTCCTGGATGGCAGGAAGCTTGGCCCCAGTGATGTACTGGGCCTTACGCACTACCCTCTGTAGTGCCTGGCGGTCGGAAGCTGAGCAGTTGCCATACCAGGCAGTGATGCAACCAGTCAGGATGATCTTGATGGTGCAGCTGTATAACTTTTTGAGGATCTGAGGGGGAATAGGCGTGCCCTCTGTGTTTGGACCATGATAGTTTGTTGGTGATGTGGACACCAAGGAACTTGAAGCTCTCAACCTGCTCCACTACAGCCCCGTCGCTGTGAATGGGGGCATGATCGGTCCTCTTCTTTTTCCTGTTGTCCACAATCATCTCCTTTGTCTTCATCATGTTGAGGGAGAGGTTGTTATCCAGGCACCACACTGCCAGGTCTCTGACCTCCTCCCTATAGGCTGTCTCATCGTTGTCGGTGATCAGGCCTACCACTGTTGTGTCGTCGGCAAACTTAATGATGGTGTTGGAGTCGTGCCTGGCCATGAAGTCATGGGTGAACAGGGAGTACAGGAGGGGACTGAGCACGCACCCCTGAGGGGCCCCCGTGTTGAGGATCAGCGTGGCAGATGTGTTGTCACCTACCCTTACCACATGGGGGCGGCCTGTCAGGAAGTCCAGGATCCAGTTGCAGAGAGAGGTGTTTAGTCCCAGGGTCCTTAGCTTAGTGATGAGGTTTGAGGTCTCTATGGTGTTGAACGCTGAGCTATAGTCAATGAATAGCATACTCACTGTTCCTTTTGTCCAGGAAAAGCGCAGTGTGGAGTGCAATAGAGATTGCATCATCTGTTGATCTATTGGGGCGGTATGCAAATTGAAGTGGGTCTAGGGTTTCTGGGATAATGGTGTTGATGTGAGCCATGACCAGCCTTTCAAAGCACTTCATGGCTACAGACGTGAGTGCTACGGGTATGTAGTCATTTAGGCAGGTTACAGTGCCTTGCAAAAGTATTCATCCCCCTTGGCGTTTTTCCTATTTCGTTGCATTACAACCTGTAATTTAAATGGATTTTTATTTGGATTTCATGTAATGGACATACACAAAATAGTCAAAATTAGTGAAGTGAAATTAAAAAAATAACTTGTTTCAAAAAATTCTAAAAAATAAATAACAGAAAAGTGGTGCATGCATATGTATTCACCCCATTTGCTATGGAGTCCCTTTATAAGATCTGATGCAACCAATTACCTTCATAAGTCACATAATTAGCTAAGTAAAGTCCACCTGTGTGCAATCTAAGTGTCACATGATCTGTCACATGATCTCAGTATATATACACCTGTTCTGAAAGGCCCCAGAGTCTGCAACACCACTAAGCAAAGGGCACGTCCTGGTAATCTGTCTGGCCCTGCAGCCTTGTGTTTTAGGTTACTGTCCTGCTGAAAGGTGAATTTGTCTCCCAGTGTCTTTTTGAATGCAGACTGAACCAGGTTTTCCTCTAGGATATTTCCTGTTTTTGGCTCTATTCCGTTTATTTTTATCACCCCCAAAAAAACTCACTAGTCCTGGCCGATGACAAGCATACCAATAACATGATGCAGCCACCACCATGCTTGAAAATATGGAGAGTGGTATTCAGTGTTGTGTTTTGTTGGATTTGCCCCAAACATAACACTTTGTATTCAGGACATAAAGTAAATTTCTTTGACAAATTTGTTGCAGTTTTATTTTAGAACCTTATTGCAAGCAGGATACATGTTTTGGCATATTTATATTCTGTACAGGCTTCCTTCTTTTCTCTCTGTCATTTAGGATAGTATTGTGGAGTAACTACAATGTTGTTGATCCATCCTCAGTTTTCTCCTAACACAGCAATTCAACTCTGTAACTATTTTAAAGTAACCATTGGCTTCATGTTGAAAAACCTTGAGTGGTTTCCTTCCTTTCCAGCAACTGAGTTAGGAAGGACACCTGTATTTTTGGAATGACTGGGTGTATTGATACTAGTCTTGCCAACACCAGCCTCTCTACGTCCTTGACTTGAGATTCTGGAATAGCTGTTTTGATGTGTTGATACAAAGCAATGATAATGAAGGGCCTGTGCAATCAGACTTCAAGGTGGCACCCTATGCTTGTTGAATATCCCCATTTCCAATTGAACGAATCATGATCTGCTGTTTTTCGGAGTTCGGACAGTTTGCCGCTAACTTCATGAATAGGGTGCATACATTTTGAAAACGTTATAGCAACCCTTCTACACTAAAACGAGTGACATATTAGACAACTGCAACCTGTTAAACGTTACGATCTTGTGGCTAGCAAGTAGTTGCTAAAATCAGCTTGCATTGTTCAACCCATAGAAAGCCAGCCAACTAATAAATGTAGCATGCTTGCTATCAACTCGAAATCGGCTGGCTAATGAAATGTATTTTTTAGTTATGAATTAACTAGATAGCTAATTATAGGCTGAACATTTCCTTACTTCACAAGTTATTAATTTTCTTCCTTGGATGTCCTCTGTTTACATAGTAGGGCAATGATGTGAATCAACTATGCATTCTAGCTAGCTAGCTACTACAACACTACCCATGTTTACTTCTGTCAAGTTTGCTCCCTGCCCCCTTATTTTGGTAATGCATGAACATGAAGTAGCCTAAACATTAATAGATCATAGTCTGGCCCAAAAAGATCAGACTACAGCAAGAATGGCCAACAAAACCAAAAGTTATATGAATCATCTTTCATCAAGTCAACTTAAAATGTTTATCCAATGCAACATTTACAAATGTCAAGATAAAGAAAACAGAGAGCATGTACAACATGTACTTTATTTTACAAGATGATATAATGCTTGAAGCAAACATGGAATGACTGAAATGTGAAGGTGTAGACTCCCGGCCGGCTCGGTTCTCCCCTCCTGCTCCGTGGCTTGACGACTCATTGCGAGCTCACAGAACTAGACTCCCTGTCATCTTTTCACTCCCTACTCTCTACATTTTCTTCCTCTGTTTCTGCTGCTAAAGCCACTTTCTACCACTCTAAATTTCAAGCCTCTGCCTCTAACCATAGGAAGCTCTTTGCCACCTTCTCTTCCCTGCTGAATCCTCCTCCTCCTCCCCCTCCCTCCTCCCTCTCTGTGGATGACTTTGTCAACCATTTTGAAAAGAAGGTTGATGACATCCGATCCTCATTTATTAAGTCAAATGACACTGCTGGTCCTGCTCACACTGCCCTACCCTATGCTTTGATTTCTTTCTCCCCTCTCTCTCTCTTGCGACTTGTGACAGCCGGCCGCCCAACAACCTGCCCGCTTGACCCTATCCCCTCCTCTCTTTTCCAGACCATTTCCGGAGACCTTCTCCCTTACCTCACCTCGCTCATCAACTCATTTTTGACCGCTGGCTACGTCCCTTCCATCTTCAAGAGAGCGAGAGTTGCACCCCTCCTCAAAAAACCTACATTCGATCCCTCCGATGTCAACAACTACAGACCAGTATCCCTTCTTTTTTTTTCTCCAAAACACTTGAGTGTGCCATCTCTAGCCAACTCTCCTGCTACAGTGGGGGAAAAAAGTATTTAGTCAGACACCAATTGTGCAAGTTCTCCCACTTAAAAAGATGAGAGAGGCCTGTACTTTTCATCATAGGTACACGTCAACTATGACAGACAAATTTTATTTTATTTTCTCCAGAAAATCACATTGTAGGATTTTTTATTAATTTATTTGCAAATTATGGTGGAAAATAAGTATTTGGTCACCTACAAACAAGCAAGATTTCTAGCTCTCACAGACCTGTAACTTCTTCTTCAAGAGGCTCCTCTGTCCTCCACTCGTTACCTGTATTAATGGCACCTGTTTGAACTTGTTATCAGTATAAAGGACACCTGTCCACAACCTCAAACAGTCACACTCCAAACTCCACTATGGCCAAGACCAAAGAGCTGTCAAAGGACACCAGAAACAAAATTGTAGACCTGCACGAGGCTGGGAAGACTGAATCTGCAATAGGTAAGCAGCTTGATTTGAAGAAATCAACTGTGGGAGCAATTATTAGGAAATGGAAGACATACAAGACCACTGATAATCTCCCTCGATCTGGGGCTCCACGCAAGATCTCACCCCGTGGGGTCAAAATGATCACAAGAACGGTGAGCAAAAATCCCAGAACCACACGGGGGGAACTAGTGAATGACCTGCAGAGAGCTGGGACCAAAGTAACAAAGCCTACCATCAGTAACACACTACGCCGCCAGGGACTCAAATCCTGCAGTGCCAGACCTGTCCCCCTGCTTAAGCCAGTACATGTCCAGGCCCGTCTGAAGTTTGCTAGAGTGCATTTGGATGATCCAGAAAAGGATTGGGAGAATGTCATATGGTCAGATGAAACCAAAATAGAACTTTTTGGTAAAAACTCAACTCGTCGTGTTTGGAGGACAAAGAATACTGAGTTGCATCCAAAGAACACCATACCTACTGTGAAGCATGGGGGTGGAAACATCATGCTTTGGGGCTGTTTTTCTGTAAAGGGACCAGGACGACTGATCCGTGTAAAGGAAAAAATGAATGGGGCCATGTATCGTGAGATTTTGAGTGAAAACCTCCTTCCATCAGCAAGGGCATTGAAGATGAAACGTGGCTGGGTCTTTCAGCATGACAATGTTCCCAAACACACCGCCCGGGCAACGAAGGAGTGACTTCGTAAGAAGCATTTCAAGGTCCTGGAGTGGCCTAGCCAGTCTCCAGATCTCAACCCCATAGAAAATCTTTGGAGGGAGTTGAAAGTCCGTGTTGTCCAGCGACAGCCCCAAAACATCACTGCTCTAGAGGAGATCTGCATGGAGGAATGGACCAAAAACCAGCAATAGTGTGTGAAAACCTTGTGAAGACTTACTGAAAAGGTTTGACCTGTGTCATTGCCAACAAAGGGTATATAACAAAGTATTGAGAAACTTGTGTTATTGACCAAATACTTATTTTCCACCATAATTTGCAAATATATTCATAAAAAATCCTACAATGTGATTTTCTGGATTTTTTTTCCTCCTTTTGTCTGTCATAGTTGACGTGTACCTATGATGAAAATTACAGGCCTCTCTCCTCTTTTTAAGTGGGAGAACTTGCACAATTGGTGGCTGACTAAATACTTTTTTCCCCAACTGTATCTCTCTCAGAATGACCTTCTTGATCCAAACAAGTCAGGTTTCAAGACTGGTCATTCAACTGAGACTGCTCTTCTCTGTGTCTCCCCACTGCTAAAGCTAACTCTCTCTCCTCTGCTCTTATCCTTCTAGACCTATCTGCTGCCTTTGATACTGTGAACCATCAGATCCTCCTCTCCACCCACACCGAGTTGGGCATCTCCGGCGCTGCTCACTCTTGGCTTGCGTCCTACCTGACAGGTCGCTCCTACCAGGTGGCGTGGCGAGAATCTGTCTCTGCACCACGTGCTCTCACCACTGGTGTCCCCCAGGGCTCAGTTCTAGGCCCTCTCCTATTCTCTCTATACACCAAGTCACTTGGCTCTGTCATATCCTCACATGGTCTCTCCTATCATTGCTACGCAGACGACACACAATTCATTTTCTCCTTTCCCTCTTCTGAATCACATCTCTGCATGTCTGGCAGACATATCAGTGTGGATGTCGGATCACCACCTCAAGCTGAACCTCGGCAAGACGGAGCTGCTCTTCCTCCTGGGGAAGGACTGCCCGCTCCATGATCTCGCCATCACGGTTGACAACTCCATTGTGTCCTCCTCCCAGAGTGCAAAGAACCTTGGCGTGACCCTGGACAACAACCTGTCATTCTCCGCTAACATCAAAGTGGTGACCCGATCATGCAGGTTCATGCTCTACAACATCCGCAGAGAACGACCCTACCTTACACAGAAAGCAGCACAGGTCCTAATCCAGGCACTTGTTCTGCAACTCGTTGTTGGCTGGGCTCCCTGCCTGTGCCATTAAACCCCTACATCTTATCCAGAATGCTGCAGCCCGTCTGGTGTTCAACCTTCCCAAGTTCTCTCATGTCATCCCGCTCCTCCGAACACTCCACTGGCTTCCAGAACAAGACCATGGTGCTTGCCTACGGAGCTGTGAGTGGAACGGCACCTCCTTACCTTAAGGCTCTGAACAGACCCTACACCCAAACAAGGGCACTATGTTCATCCACCTCTGGCCTGCTAGCCCCCCTACCTCTACGGAAGCACAGTTCCCGCTCAGCCCAGTCAAAGCTATTCGCTGCTCTGGTACCCCAATGGTGGAACAAGCTCCCCCACGACGCCAGGACAGCGGAGTCACTGACCACCTTCCGGAGACACTTGAAACCCTACCTCTTTAAGGAATACCTGGAATAGTATAACAGTAATCCTTCTGCCCAGTCCTCCCCCACCCTCCCTCTCTGTACCCTGGTGCCATGGAACAATTCTTGTTCAGACTCACAGTAGCATAATTCTGTTTCGGATTATTCCTGTAAATAGTGAAATTACATTTAGATTGCTATGGGGGGGTTAATAGGTTCATTGAAAAAAATATATGTTTAAAAAATACCTCAAAGAAGTGAACGCTAAAGTGAGTAGCTAATTTGAGGTTTTTTATTTATCTTAGGAAATAGAATCAAGAATGTTAGCAAATTTGGCCAGCAGCCAGTAGGGCTAGCTAGCTAGCTAGCTAGGCTTCATAGGGAGGTAACATTAAAAGCTAACTGGTAGCCTAGCTAGTTAACAAATAATGAAATTGCCTTCTCTTCAGTTATTTGTGTGCAGTGTGATGGCGATTGCATCATCTGTGGATCTATTGGGGCGGTAAGCAAATTGAAGTTGGTGTAGGGTGGCAGGTGAGGTGATATGATCCTTGACTAGTCCCTCAAAGCACTTCATGATGACAGAAGTGAGTGCTACGGGGGCAATAGTCATTTAGTTCAGTTACAATTGCTTTCTTGGGTACAGGGACAATGGTGGCCATCTTGAAGCATGTGGGGACAACAGACTGGGATAGGGAGAGATTGAATATGTACGTAAACACACCAGCCATCTGGTCTGCGCAACCTCTGAGGACGCGGCTAGGGATGCCATATGGGCCGGCAGCCTTGCGAGGGTTAACACGCTTAAACGTCTTACTCACGTCGGCACACGGAGAAGGAGAGCCCACAGTCCTTGGTATCGGGCCGCGTCTGTGAAACTGTATTATCCTCAAAGCGGACGAAGAAAGTGTTTAGCTTGTCTGGAAGCAAGATGTCGGTGTCTGCGACGTGGCTGTTTTTCCTTTTGTAGTCCGTGATTGTCTGTAGACCCTGCAACATACAGTTGAAGTCTGATGTTTACATACACTAAGGTTGGAGTCATTAAAACTCGTTTTTCAACCACTCCACAAATTATAGTTTTGGCAAGTTGGTTAGGACATCTACTTTGTGCATGACACAAGTAATCTTTCCAACAATTTTTTACAGACTGTTATTTCACTTATAATTCACTGTATCACAATTCCAGTGGGTCAGACGTTTACATACACTAAGTTGACTGTGCCTTTAAAAAGCTTAGAAAATTCCAGAAAATTATGTCATGGCTGTAGAAGCTTCTGATAGGCTAATTGACATAATTTGACTCAATTGGAGGTGTACCTGTGGATGTACACTGCTCAAAAAAATAAAGGGAAGACTTAAACAACACAATGTAACTCCAAGTTAATCACACTTCTGTGAAATCAAACTGTCCACTTAGGAAGCAACACTGATTGACAATACATTTCACATGCTGTTGTGCAAATGGAATAGACAACAGGTGGAAATTATAGGCAATTAGCAAGACACCCCCAATAAAGAAGTGGTTCTGCAGGTGGTGACCACAGACCACTTCTCAGTTCCTATGCTTCCTGGCTCATGTTTTGGTCACTTTTGAATGCTGGCGGTGCTTTCACTCTAGTGACCAGTCAGGAAGTTAAAGCTTGGTCGCAAATGGGTCTTCCAAATGGACAATGACCCAAGCATACTTCCAAAGTTGTGGCAAAATGGCTTAAGGACAGCAAAGTGAAGGTATTGGAGTGGCCATCACAAAGCCCTGACCTCAATCCTATAGAAAATGTATGAGCAGAACTGAAAAAGCGTGTGCGAGCAAGGAGGTCTGCAAACCTGACTCATTTACACCAGCTCTGTCAAGAGGAATGGGCCAAAATTCATCCAACTTATTGTGGGAAGCTTGTGGAAGGTTACCCGAAACGTTTGACCCAAGTTAAACAATTTAAAGGCAATGCTACCAAATACTAATTGAGTGTATTTAATCTTCTGACCCACTGGGAATGTGATGAAAGAAATAAAAGCTGAAATAAATAATTCTCTCTACTATTATTCTAACATTTCACATTCTTAAAATAAAGTGGTGAATCTAACTGACTTAAGACAGGGAATTTTTACTAGGATAAAATTCAGGAATTGTGAAAAACAGAGTTTAAATGTATTTGGCTAACGTGTATGTAAACCTTCGACTTCAACTGTACGTTTCGCGTCTCAGCCGTTGAATTGCAACTCAACTTTGTCCCTATACTGACGTTTTGCCTGTTTGATTGCCTTGCGGAGGGAATAACTACACTGTTTGTATTCTGCCATATTCCCAATCACCTTGCCATGGTTAAATGCGGTAGTTTGCGCTTTCAGTTTTGCGCGTATGCTGCCATCTTTCCACGGTTTCTGGATAGGGTACGTTTCAATAGTCACAGTGGGTACAACATCTCCTATACACTTCCTGAGAAACTCAGTCACCGTATCAGCAAATACGTCGATATTATTATCTGAAGCTACCCGGAACATATCCCAGTCCGCGTGATCAAAACAATCTTGAAGCATGGGTTCCGATTGGTCAGACCAGTGTTGAATAGTACAGGGCATGGGTACTTCCAGTTTGAGTTTCTGCCTATAGGAAGGGAGGAGCAAAATGGAGTCGTGGTCATATTTGCCGAAAGGATAGCGGGGAGGGCCTTGTATGCATCCCGGAAGTTGGAGTAACAGTGGTCGAGTGTTTTAGCAGCGCAAGTACTACAGTCGATATGTTGGTAGAACTTCGGCAGCCTTTTCCTCAAATTTGCTTTGTTAAAATCCCCAGCTACAATAAATGCAGCCTCAGGATATGTAGTTTCCAGTTTTCATAAAGTCCAGTGAAGTACTTTGAGGGCCGTCGTGGTATCGGCTTGAGTGGGGATATACATTACCGTGACTATAACATTTTACATTTTAGTCATTTAGCAGACGCTCTTATCCAGAGCGACTTACCTTTTTTATTTAAAAAATATTATACTGGCCCCCCATGGGAAACGAACCCACAACCCTGGCGTTGCAAACGCCATGCTCTACCTACTGAGCTACACGGGATAATAATCAAATAAAATTATCTTGGGAAATAATACGGTTGGCATTTGACTGTGCTGTATTCTAGGTCGGGAGAACAAAAGGACTTGAGTTCCTGTATGTTATTTCAAGTACACCATGAGTCATCAATCATAAAGCATACACCTCCACCATTCTGCTTCCCGGAGAGATATTTATTCCTGTCTATGCGATGAACTGAGAACCCAACTGGCTGGACTGACTCGGACAGTATATACAGAGAGAGCCATGTTTCCATGAAACAGAGTATGTTACAATCCCTGATGTCTCTCTGGAAAGAAATCCTCGCCCTGAGCTCGTCAGCTTTATTATCCAGAGACTGAACATTAGTGATTAATATACTCGGAAGCGGTGGGTGGTGTGCACGCCTCCTAAGTCGGACTAGAAGAGTGCTCCAAGTACCTCTCCTCCGGCGTTGTTTTGGGTCGGGTGCGAACAAAGGATCGTCTTCGGGAAAGTCGTATTCCTGGTCGTAATGCTGGTGGTGCTGGTGAGTTACCGCCACTCTGAAATACAATCGTTCTCCCGGCTGTATGTAATAACACAAAGAATTTGCTGGGCTAATAACGTAAAAAATAATACATAAAAAAACAAAATACTGCAAAGTTTCCTAAGAGCTAGAAGCAAGGCAGCCCTCTCTGTTGGCACCATATTTTCGTATACAATACATAAATGATCAGGTAATGACTACAGATATAATACCTTTCTCAAAATATGTGGATTTGTTCATGACTAAGTATAAAGGCTTAGATATATATATATATTTTTTTATTTTTTTGTCATTTAACAGACGCTCTTATCCAGAGCGACTTACAGTTAGTGAGTGCATACATTTTCATACTGGCCCCCCGCGGGAATCAAACCCACACCCCTGGCGTTGCAAACGCCATGCTCTACCAACTGAGCTACAGAGATATGTCAGCATGTTGACGCGTACCCTTTCTGTAGTTGGAATATTCTACAAATACGTAAGCGGGTGCACGCGCCTCAGGCGCGTCTTAAAAGTATCTCACCCCAGATATCTACCTGGACTCGTACGGTAGCAGGGAGATTTCTGAGGTCCGGATTGGATGCATGTAGAAACTGTCCCATTACAGAGAATATCCTAGCTCCGTATATAAAATTAAGGACATGCATATCTGGAGCACGTCTACTCCTTATATCTAGTAAAATGTCAGCTATCTGGAAAAACTGTGCCTTCGGAAAGTATTCAGAGCCCTTGATTTAGGTTACAGCCTTATTCTAAAATTGATTAAATACATATTTTCCCTCATCAACCCACACACAATAGCCATAATGACAAAGCAAAAACAGGTTTTAATTTCTTTTGCTGATTTATTAAAAATAAAAAACAGAAATAGCACATTTTCATAAGTATTCAGACCGTTTTCTCAGTACTTTGAGGAAGCACCTTTGGCAGCAATTACAGCCTCAAGTCTTCTTGGGTATGACGCTTCAAGCTTGGCACACCTGTGTTTGGGGAGTTACCCATTCTTCTCTGCAGATCCTCTCAAGCTCTGTCAGGTTGGATGGGGAGCGTTGCTGCACAGCTATTTTCAGGTCTATCCAGAGATGTTCCAGATTGGGTTCAAGTCCGGTCTCTAACTGGGCCACTCAAGGACATTCAGAGACTTGTCCCGAAGCCACTCCTGCGTTCTCTTGGCTGTGTGCTTAGGGCCATTGTCCCATTGGAAGGTCTCCCAGTCCCTGCCGCTGAAAAACACCCCCACAGTATGATGCAGCCACCACCATGCTTCACCGTAGGGATGGTGTCAGGTTTCCTCCAGACGTGACGCTTGGCATTCAGGCCAAAGAGTTGAATCTTGGTTTCATCAGACCAGATAATCTTGTTTCTCATGGTCTGAGAGTCTTTAGGTGTCTTTTGGCAAACTCCAAGTGGGCTGATGTGCCTTTTACTGAGGAGTGGTTTCTGTCTGGCCACTCTACCATAAAAGCCTGATTGGTGGAGTGCTGCCAAGATGGTTGTCCTTCTGGAAGGTTCTCCCATCTCCACAGAGGAACTGTATAGGTCTGTCAGAGTGACCATCGGGTTCTTGGTCACCTCCCTGACCAAGGCCCTTCTCCCCTGATTGCTCAGTTTGGCCGGGCAGCCAGCTCTAGGAAGAGGCTTGGTGGTTCCAAACTTCTTCCATTTAGGAATGGTGGAGGCCACTGTGTTGTTGGGGACCTTCAATGCTGCAGAATGTTTTTGGGTACCCTTCCCCAGATCTGTGCCTCGACACAATCATGTCTTGGAGCTCTACGGACAATTCCTTCGACCTCATGGCTTGGTTTTGCTCTGACATGGACTGTCAAATGTGGGACCTTATATAAACAGGTGTGTGCCTTTCCAAATCATGTCCAATCAATTGAATTTACCACAGGTGGACTCCAATCAAGTTGTAGAAACATCTCAAGGATGATCAATGGAAACAGGATGCACATGAGCTCAATTTCGAGTCTCATAGCAAAGGGTCTGAATATTATGTAAATAAAGTATTTCAGTTTTTTTATTTATAATATATTTGCATACATTTCTAAAAACCTGTTTTTGCTTTGTCATTATGGGGTATTGTGTGTTGATTGCTCAGGATTAGTTTTTTTTTATTCCATTTTAGACTAAGGCTGTAACGTAACAAAGTGTGGACAAAGTGAATGGGTCTGAATACTTTCCGAAGGCACTGTAGATAAAGATATCCCCTGATATTGACCTTTTTCGCCCAGTGCTCTATGTTGCTAGGCCATGCTGGCACTAAGAAGACAAACAATACCAACAGTTTAATTTGTTCGCATTGGGAAATGACATAAAATTAACGTTTATGTTGCGTTTCACTTTGAAGACACTTTTTGAGTGTTGATGGCCCCTAGTAAAGTAATCAGTCGACATGGTCTATAATCTATAGGAAGTAATGCCTTCTCAACATGGCCCCTCATGTTTAGATCTCTGTCACTCAAATAATGTTGCCTGACATTTGCGCTGGACTTCCGGACGCTGGCTGCCAACGCGGGATGGAATGAGAGGGCCCTCATCGACCACTACAGATGTAGCCTGAGGGAGGACGTGCGTCGGGAATTGGCCTGCAGGGACACCAACCTCAGCTTCGACCAACTGGTGGACATGTCCATTCGCCTGGATACCCTGTTGGCTACCCGCGGACGTCCGGATTCAGGGCCGTCCATTTCATCCCCCAGCACTTCCGAGCCGACCCCTATGGAGCTCGGAGGTGCTGGTGCTAGGGAGACCAGGAGAGAGACCAGGAGGGAGGCCGTCCCCTGCACCAATTGTGGCCGCAGAGGACACACTGCTGGTCGGTGCTGGGGAGGGTCTCTTAGGAATCGAGGCAGTAGGCAGCGCACTGATGAGTCATTCCAGGTGAGTAGGCACCCAACTCACCCAGAGCTCTCTGTTGCGCATATGTGTATTAAAGTTGTGTTTCCCAAGGTTTCTCCTCACTCCCAGCATAAGGCGCTAGTAGATTCAGGCGCAGCTGGGAATTTTATCGATCGCCAATTCACCTATAGGTTAGGGATTCCTATTGTACCTGTTGATGTGCCCTTCCCCATCCATGCCCTAGATAGCTGCCCTTTGGGGTCAGGATTGATTAGGGAAGTCACAGCGCCTCTCAGGATGAAAACGCAGGAGGGCCATGAGGAGATACTACATTTGTATTTGATTGATTCTCCTGCGTTTCCCGTGGTGTTGGGGCTTCCCTGATTAACATCTCATGACCCCAACATTTCATGGCAACAGAGGGCTCTCAAGGGATGGTCTGATCAGTGTTTCGGGTGGTGTGTAGGTGGTTCCGTAGGGGCAACGACGGTGGAAAGCCCGAACCAAGTTACCACCATGCACATTCCACCTGAGTATGCCGATTTGGCACTGTAAAAAGAAGGCGACTCAATTACCACCTCATTGACAGGGGGATTGTGCGATAGACCTCCAAGTAGGCGCTGCGCTTCCGCGTAGTCATGTGTATCCTCTGTCTCAGGAGGAGACGGCGGCTATGGAGACATACGTCACCGAATCTCTGAGACAGGGATACATACGGCCGTCCACTTCCCCTGCGTCCTCAAGTTTCTTTTTTGTGAAGAAGAAGGATGGGGGTTTACGCCCGTGTATTGATTACCGTGGTCTCAATCAGAACACAATCAAATACAGCTATCCTCTCCCTCTGATTGCTAGTATGAAGGAGTCATTACACGGGGCGTGATTCTTCACAAAATTGGATCTCAGGAGCGCGTACAACCTGTTGCGCATTAGGGAGGGAGATGAGTGGAAGACAGCATTCAGTACCACCTCGGGTCACTATGAGTACCTCGTCATGCCACACGGTTTAATGAATGCTCCTTCAGTCTTCCAATCATTTGTGGATGATATTTTCCGGGACTTGCATGGACAGGGTGTAGTGGTGTATATTGATGACATTCTAATATACTCCGCTACACGAGCCGAGCATGTGTCCCTGGTGCGTCGAGTGCTTGGTAGACTGTTAGAGCATGACCTGTATGCGAAGGCGGAGAAATGTCTGTTCTTCCAGGAGTCCATCTCCTTCCTGGGACATTGGTTGTCCGCGTCAGGGGTGGAGATGGAGATTGACCACGTTTCTGCCGTGAGTAATTGGCAGACTCCCACCACGGTGAAGGAAGTGCAGCGGTTCTTGGGTTTTGCCAATTACTACCGGAGGTTTATCCAGGGCTTTGGACAGGTAGCAGCTCCCATTACCTTCCTGCTAAAGGGGGTCCGGTGCGTCTGCAGTGGTCGGCTGAGGCGGACAGGGCGTTTAGACATCTGAAGGACCTGTTTACCTCGGCTCCGGTGCTGGCACATCCGGATCCCTCTTTGGTGTTCCAAGTAGAGGTGGATGCGTCCGAGGCTGGGATCGGCGCTGTGCTGTCTCAGCGCTCGGGTACGCCACCAAAACTCTGCCCCTGTGCTTTCTATTCTAAGAAGCTCAGTCCAGCGGAGCGCAATTATGACGTGGGGGACAGTGATCTGTTAGCTGTGGTTCAAGCCCTGAAGGTGTGGAGGCATTGGCTTGAGGGGGCTAAACACCCTTTTCTCATTCTGACTGACCATCGTAACCTGTAGTACATCCGGGCAGCGAGGAGGCTGAACCCTCGCCAGGCAAGGTGGTCTATGTTTCTCTCCCGATTTGTATTTAAGCTCACCTATAGACCAGGGTCACAGAACGCTAAGGCAGACGCCCTGTCCCGACTATATGACACAGAGGAGAGGTCCATTGAGCCCACTCCCATACTCCCGGAGTCTTGTCTGGTGGCACCGGTGGTGTGGGAGGTTGATGCGGACATCGAGCGGACGTTATGTACCGATCCTACTCCCCCACAGTGTCCAGAGGGTCGGAGGTACGTGCCGCTCGAGGTTTGCGATCAATTGATATATTGGGCTCACATGTCACCCTCCTCTGGTCATCCTGGTATTGGTCGGACAGTGCACTGCCTTAGTGGGAAGTACTGGTGGCCCACTTTAGCTAAGGACGTGAGGGTTTATGTTTCCTCCTGCTCTGTGTGCGCCCAGTGTAAGGCGCCTAGACACCTGCTCAGAGGGAAGTTACAACCCCTACCCGTTCCACAACGCCCGTGGTCTCACCTATCGGTGGATTTTGTCACGGACCTTCCCCCCTCCCAGGGGAACACGACGATCTTGGTCGTTGTGGATCGGTTTTTGAAGGCCTGCCGTCTCATTCCTATGCCAGGTCTCCCTACTGCCCTACAAACTGCTGACGCCCTGTTCACACACGTCTTCTGGCACTACGGGGTGCCTGAGGATATAGTGTCTGATCGGGGTCCCCAGTTCACCTCTGGAGGGCGTTTATGGAACGTCTGGGGGTCTCGATTAGCCTTACCTCAGGTTTTCACCCCGAGAGTAACGGGCAGGTGGAGAGAGTGAACCAGGATGTGGGTAGGTTTCTGAGGTCCTATTGCCAGGACCGGCAGGAGGAGTGGTCAGGATATATTCCCTGGGCAGAGATAGCCCAAAACTCACTCCGCCACTCCTCCACTAACCTTACGCCTTTCCAGTGTGTGCTAGGTTATCAGCCGGTCCTGGAACCTTGGCATCAGAGCCAGATCGAAGCCCCTGCGGTGGACGAGTGGTTTCGGCGCTCATAAGAAACCTGGAACGCTGCGCATGTCCATCTGCAGCTGGCTATCAGGCGGCAAAAGGCGAGCGCCGATCGCCACCGTAGTGAGGCTCCGGTGTATGCACCGGGAGATCGGATCTGGCTCTCGACCCGAAACCTGCCCCTTCGCCTGCCCTGCCGGAGGCTGGGTTGGCGGTTTGTGGGGCCATTTAAAGTCCTGAGGAGATTGAACGAGGTATGCTATAGGTTACAACTGCCCATTAATTACCGCATTAACCCCTCGTTCCATGTGTCTCTCCTCAGGCCGGTGGTGGCTGGTCCACTCCAGGAGAGTGAGATACGAGAGGCTCCTCCGCCCCCGTTGGACATCGAGGGGGCTCCGGCGTACTCAGTCCATTTCATCTTGGATTCGAGGCATCGGATGGGGGGCCTGCAGTATCTCGTGGATTGGGAGGGGTACGGTCCGGAGGAACGGTGCTGGGTCCCTAGAAGGGACATCCTAGATCCCTCCATGTTGAGGGACTTCCACCGGAGTCATCCGACTCGCCCTGCTCCGCGTCCTCCTGGCCGTCCCCGAGGCCGGGGTTGGCGCACGGCTGGAGCCGCGCGTCAAGGGGGGGGGTACTGTCACGGAATCAGCCAAGGCTGCCCCTCCTCCTTGCTCGGTCAGGTTTCGGCGTTCGTCGTCCCCGGAGTACTAGCTGCCACCGATCTATGTTTCGGTGTTTGTCTAGTTTGTCCTGATTGTTTTCACCTGTTTCCCATTATGTTATATTGTATTCCCTTTAATACCCCCTGTCTCTCATTGGTTATTGTGTGTGATTGTTTTCCGTGAGGTTGGCAGTGTTCAGGTGTATGCATATTTTGTTTCCTCCCTGTTTGGAGGTTTTGTTTGTATTTTGATTACTGTGCTAGTAAAGTTTGTCTGCCAGTAGCTCGGTGTCCTGCGCTTGACTTCGCTCACCGCATACACGTCGCCCTGACAATAATTTATATTTCGACAATACATGTATCCATCGCATTGCCATTCTATACCGTCGAAGTACAGTTCTAGGTCATTGTACATACCATATGTACAGTAGGTCATATGAACTTCATCCACAATGATTCCAACGATTTTGTAGCTGTATAGTACAACACATCTCTCCCTGTCTTCCCTAACCAGTTCTCCAGTTTACTTAAGACAAGGTTGCATGTACTCTCCTATAGCATTATTGTCTTCCTCCTCAACCACCACTCTGAGACCCAGGGCCGTTGCCTGCCGGATTTGTTCCTCCGTCCACCACAGCCTTTAGCGGGGACATGACTGTCAGAATTGGAGGCTGTTTTCCTTGCTTCTTGAAGACTAGAACTAGCTAGCTAGCTGGTAAATTAGGCTTTTTCCCAAAGCCTGTTGGCAAGACTGAAAATGCATCCTCCCCTCGCACAAATGCTTGAAATGTTTCAAGTTGCTCCTATTTTAATTCAATTCCTAAGTTGGTCGTTACAATGTGGCAGTGTCATCTCTCTATCTCCTTTTCAGAAAGCTCTATCACTGAGTTGTTCTCCCTACATTTTTAGTTAGCAAGGCTACCTTGCCAGCTAAACTTCAGCTTGGCTTGTTTACCTCTCTAGTGCGGCGTAGCAAATTGACGAGGAAGCATGGGGGCATTGCGCATGCAAATAGCGTGCATATGAGAACCAATCAAAAAGTAACTCAAAGCCTCTCCCAATTTGAGCTTACTTACTGCTTTTACAAATCGGAGTTTCCAGACCAGTGAGTCACAGCTCGCTGTGTAGTCACGTGGGTCGCGCATCAGCCAGGTTATATTGATACAACATCCAAAGTGGAATTAATAACGTCACCATGCTTAAAGGGATAGTCAATGTCTGCTTTTTTACATTGTTACCCATCTACCAATAGATGCACTTCTTTGCGATGAATTGGAAAACCTGCCTGGTTTTTGTGGTTGAATCTGTGTTTGAAATGTACTGCTCAACTGAGGGACCTTATAGATAATTGTATGTGTGCAGTACAGAGATGAGGTAGTCATTCAAAAATCATGTTAAACACTACTATTGCACACAGAGTGAGTTCAGGCAACTTATTAAGCAAATTTGTATTTAGGCTTATTTAGCCATGTCATAACAAAGGTGTTGAATACTTATTGACGCAAGACATTTCAGCTTTTCATTTTTAAATAGTAAACATTTCTAAAAACATAATTTCACCTTGACATTATGGGGTATTGTGTGTAGGCCAGTGACACAAAATCTCAATGTAATCCATTTCAAATTCCGGCTGTAACACAACAAAATGTTGAAAAAGTCAAGGGGTGTGAATACTTTCTGAAGGCAATGTACCGTTTCTTAGAGCTTGGTAAGAGTATGGTTGTCCTATGGTTATTTTGCACCCATAACTTGCTGGGAATGGTGCAGGATAGTTGCTTGGCTTTGGAACATTCTCAGCACATTTAAGGAAATTGACAAAATAAACATTATTTTCTTGTTATTTCATTACTTTTCACAGAAGTTTCCTAACAGTTCATACATGGTTACATTTAATTTCAATTTTGGGAATTGGTTTGACATTGTTCTAAAATAGTTCAGAGAACGTTAAGAAACAACAGTCTTCTGTGGGAATTTCAGTATTTCAGCATAACGTCTCCTTCAAGTTTCCAATGGTTCTATTTAAAGTAATGTTCTCAAATTGTCCCAAGAAAGTTAAGAAAAACAACAATCTTCTGTGTTAATTTCTGCAGTTCAGTTCAGCATAACGTTTCCTCATGGTTCTATTTAAGGTCATGTTCTCAAATTGTTCGAAGAAGGTTAAGAAAACCTTCCATAAAAACCACAAGAAAACTTCAGTAATAATCAGAGTACGTTCTAAGAATATTAAAAAACATATACATTCCGTTCTCAGCCTCAACAAAACTCTCTCTATCCTCGACCTTGTTAATTGTGTTCAGGTGTGTCGGCCGCGCCCACTAATTGGCCACACCTGATCTTAATGAACTGCTTGGGTTCTGTTTGAATAGACTAAAATGAACAGCTACTGTATGTATGCTTAAAAAACATACCATACTAGCTCCATCCTGGTGGCACAGTGGACTAATTCCATGAATAGAGAACAGAAGATTAGATGTTCAAATCTCACTGATGCCGCATCACAATAAAAAAAAAGAATTGTGTTTGCATGATTAATGCCTATAGAAATGAATTTCCTATCTGTGCTTGGAGTTGAAAAAAGTTAACCCAAAATAAGCTAAATGTTTTTTAAAGTCTTATTGAAACATGCTGTGAAAGTTTAAATAAATAAACGTCCCAGGAAAACTTTCAAGGAACCAGAGTAAAACGTTATCAGAACCTCCCTGCAACCTAAAAATAAATGTTCCCAGAACCGGCAAAATGTACACTTCTGTTCTCAGAACGTTTTAAAAACTTTCTGTTTTACCAGTCAGGAAACAAATGGCTTCATTCTCACAACCAATGTGAAACCAAAAAAATACATTCCCACAACTTCCAAGGAACCAAATGTGCGCACACACACACACACGTTCTCTCTCTCTCTCTCTCTCTCTCTCTCTCTCTCTCTCTCTCTCTCTCTCTCTCTCTCTCTCTCTCTCTCTCTCTCTCTCTGTCTCTCTCTCTGTCTCTCTCTCACTCTCACTCTCACTCTCACTCTCACTCTGTGCTGTGAGTCCTCCCAGCTGGGTTGTAGGGTCAGAGGCTTGTCAGTGGTTCTCTTCTGGTCTCTCTAGGGTTCTCAGATGAAGTGGTCAGCGCTTGATAGGTACCAGCGCTGCTGACAGGCCAGACTCCAGTGTGGATTGTGTGCGTGTGTGTGTCTGTGTCTGTGTGTGTGCGCGCACCTATTTGATGGTGCTTTAGCCAGGAAGGCAGATCGGCCCTGTGCTGCAGAGTATGGCAGGAACAAAGCCACAGGGACAACGAGTCAATGACAACTCTCTTCCATTCTCTCCTTCTCTTTCCCTCTTCTCGTCTTCTTTCCTTTTCCCATACACCCTCTGTCCTTCTCTCTCTCAACCTCTTTCTCTCTCATTCTTTCTCTGGCTGTCTCTCTGCGCTTGCTTCACACTCAGCCTCATACTCTTTATTTCCTTCCATCTCTCTGCCCTCCCTCTTCTCTCTCACACACACGTAGCCTTCACACAGTTCGACAGACCTCTCTGACAACTAGTCAGAGGGAAGTATGTCCCTGCAGTAGAAGGTAAAAAAGAAGGTGTGTGAGATGTGCTACATTCAGCAGCGTTTGTAATCTTCCATAAGACGGTTAGAGATTACACTGGGGTGGGGGTAATTACATTGGGACCGGGGGCTACCCTGCTGTGTGTGCATACAGTCAGGGGGATCCTGTAAGCCGTACATTACAAATATACAGATGGACACGGCCGCCTAGATGATTTAAGGGGAGAATTCCTCCGCTTTCGTCAGGACGTTGATTCCGCCATGCTTATGCGCTGTCACGTTCCTTCGCTGCCCGGCCCGGTCTGCGTACACTGTGAACGCCACAGTGATTAATTGCTCAGGGTTTAAGTCGTAGAGCTCGTTGGTTGACCAAAGCTGTGGAGAGGGTTTGTTCACACCACTGGTATCTAAATGAAATTGTCTTTATCTCCCGCGGAATTAAAGGAAATTGGAGGAAAAATAATAATTTGTAAGATCAAAAAAATATTTAATATTTCCAGCACATCAAACAATCTTGTCTTCAGACAGGGTGTATTGAGGCAGTCTTTCTTTCTTTTTTTCCTTAATTAAGAAAGCATTCTATTATTAAACCAGATGAAAAGGCAACATCAATTCAAACAGTGCTGTCATATTGGACTACTACTAATCTTTTGGTAATTATTTTTTAATTGAATCTTTTGAACACAAAAGCCCTGAGCAGATGTTTGCATTACTCAAGTCCCCATCGCACTCCGCGCCATGTATGCAAGATGATGCTCGGCCATGTGTGAGCAAAGGAGAGGGAGAAGATGAAGAGAAAGAGGAGAATTAAAAAGTGGACCCAGTGATAGTCTTTAGATATGTAACTTATGCATAAACGAAATGCTCAGCAGCCAATCTTCTTAAGATACACGCACCCACGTCCATGCACACACGCACGCACGTACACACACACACATATTCAGCTGTCAAAATTCTGCTGATACACTCTAAATGGAGGGGTCAAACAGTTTGAATCGAAACACAGATCGGTGCTATTTTACCTCCATGTTTTTTTATTATCTCTCTCTCTGCTTATAACCCAGAAAGTGTCTGGACAAGCATTGCCTCCAAACTTCAACATCTGTAGAGTGCTGATTTGCTGAAGTACATAAGCTTAGTCTTTAGGGTACAGTTCTTTAAGTCTATTAGGTGAACCTGCGGTAAACTGGCGGGGCTTTGAGTAGAGCAAAATACCAAATTTCTAGGGTGAAACTAGATGTTTTTCTGAAAGTTGATCTGCTCTATAAGTGGGAATTTCTCAAGTGAGTTCTCAGATGCCTCAAAGACGGTCTGGAGAGATGCAAAGAGGAGCTTAGAGAGCAGGCAAATAGGGCTGGTCCGTAATAAAGAGACATATTTAACTATACCCAATGCAACAGCACATGGTTGTCAATCATGTGAAGTACCCGTCAGACCTAGCCAAAGCAGCTTAAATCACATTACTCATGCATTATGTGTGTGTGTGACTGCAGGATGGTATGGGACAAGATGGCTGTATCTGAGGGACTATTCCATACCAGCTCAGACATTGGCAGAATAAGAGCTGTCTGATATCTGACACTGAGCACCTATGGGCACACATACACACACACAAATGCATATACTCACAAACACGCTTACTCACTCACAATGTGCCTTTTGCTGGCATACATTGGTATAGCACTTGAATACACCTGAAGTACAGCACATCAGTACCCCTAAGTTTACCTGCAGTTCGGAAGGAGATATGAAGAGAGAACATGCAACATCAAGAGGCTGCTACCTTGACTAGGTAGTCAAAAGTGAAATGGTTTCCACACTTCCTATAGAATGAGAGTAGAAATAAGACAATTTTTTTTTGATAGCTGCATCTACATAACATTGGAAATAAAGAGGGTAAATGAATGAATAAAATGTTTATTTTCTTTTAATTTCAAGCAGCTGAGATCCAAGGGTCAAGCTCTTCCTCAGATCAAAAGAAGACTTGTATGTTGTGTTTTTGTAGGCTTGTATGATGGGTGTTTGGCACTCAGAGAGACTGCTGAGAGCTTTTCAGTTTGGACGCGAATGGGAGAAAAGAGAGACAGAGAGAGCGACAGAGAGACAGAGAGAGACACAGAGAAACAGAGAGATAGCACTTGGAATGGAAAGTAGAGAGACAGAGAAAAGAGAGTAATGGATAGAAGAGATAGAGAGTAAGAGAAAGAGAGGTGTTTGCCAGAGAATGCATAGAATAAACAATTAAGTAAAGGACCTTGAGAGAAGTCACCTGTCCTCGGAGCGCAGCCTGTCGACAGCTTGTCAGGGAAATGAATGGTTTGTTGCTGTCACCAGTGACTATTGCTGATGTCTCTGAACCCAGCCTTTAAAGAAATTAACATTTATTTTTCACATGCACACACGTCTACACAGGCTGGTGATTTTCTTTTAACATTGTAAAAATAGCGAGGAATAGATCAAATGTAACAGCACAACCGGATAAATCTAAGGATTTTCAGCACCATGGGCCTCTTTATTCACCACAATAACACATTTTCAGATGTTAGAAAATGTTAACCATGTACTGATACAAATCAGTACTTGAAATTGAAATATTACATTTCCGTAAGTTTAGGATTTTGATTCATGTTGGACAGAGGATATCCAGGGGTTAAGTATTCTCTCTGTCTATATGTCTCTCCATCCTCTCGTTCTGTATATTTTCCTTACTCTCTCCTTTCCCCTCTATGTCTCTGGACTCCAGGTGTGAGTAAAGAGCTCACCCCTAAAGCATATTCTCATTCCACTCAGTCCTTAAGACACAATATTTACCCTCAGTTCATTGGGCTCTAAGGCTGCGAACAGGAGACTGTGGGGAATGAAGTAGGAGTGTCTGGCTTTTCTGTTTGTGTTGTTTATGCTATGTAGATAAAACAAATAAACAGCTCGAAGCTAGGCAAATGGTGAGATGCACACTGTTTATCAAATTACATGGCTGTATAAATACTGCCATTACTTGGGGAAACATTACTGTGGTGTGTTTTCACATGCTGAGGATTCAGTGTTGTTCTAATCTTTTAAAATTGTGTTTTGTTTGTTTATTTTGGGTGTTTCAGAATAAATTGTTTATATCATATCTACAATTTGCTTTTTACCATCACAATGTGATATTCACTTGTTATACTGAGTGCAGTGAATTCATTTGAAGGCATTGGTGCTTTGTACACTAAAGAATGATCTGATGACACAGAACATATTTAACACATTTGAACATATTAATTCCATTCTTCAAAATCTGCTGCTTACTTTTCATTGAAAGGACTACATTATAATTAAGATTTCCTTAAGGGCCTACATGACTGCATAGAGGGAATCATGTAAATTGGTTTTCTTCTATTCAGCCTCAATACTCACGACTGGACCCAGAAGAGGAAATTTACAAATGTGTCCTTATTGCATGTAAGAGTAGTACCAGACGGGTTTATATCACCACGAGACACAATTTGTGAGAGGTTCCCTGTAGCATATTATTGCTGACCCTCCTTGTATTTTAAATCAAGCCAAGACCAAATAGCAGACTTTATTTGAGTAACATGACCACTTACATTCTGAAATTGACTCTAAATGCAAACAGGCATAACTTTTTTTGGTGGTTTGAGCGGGCTTTCTTCAAATTTCACACTGTGTTTTGTGCTTGAATGAAAATGAAAAGGAGAAATGAGAGAGAGAGAGAGAGAGAGAGAGAGAGAGAGAGAGAGAGAGAGAGAGAGAGAGAGAGAGAGAGAGAGAGAAAGAAAGAAAGAAAGAAAGAAAGAAAGAAAGAAAGAAAGAAAGAAAGAAAGAAAGAAAGAAAGAAAGAAAGAAAGAAAGAAAGAAAGAAAGAAAGAAAGAAAGAAAGAAAGAAAGAAAGAAAGAAAGAAAGAAGGAAAGAAAGAAAGAAAGAAAGAAAGAAAGAAAGAAAGAAAATCAATAGTGAAGACAAAGCTGGGGGCTTACATATTACATTTTGCATAGACGTCAACCTTAATTTGCCTTTGATCTCAGTCCCCGTCAGCCAAACTGGGGGAGGGTGGGAGGAATGGTTGGATGGAGGGATGGAGGGACACAGACCGCAGTGCCTGGGTGCCAGGGCTGTCCTTTCTGAGTCTATAGACTCACTGTAGTACAGAAATATGTTTTATTGTCTAGCACCAGACAACCCAAACTACGTCTCTAACCCCAGAAAGCCCATACAGAGGCTGGAACGTGTGCGCTTGCTGGCCAGGACAGTTGGTTGAAATTCTCAACAGATTCCGTTAAAGATCAAGACTTCTCAAACTCTACCAACGGCAACCTGCTCAGTGACCAGATGAATGGAGGTTTGGCGGTTTTCCTTTTCAACAGCCCCACTGTTCAACATGTCCGCCCCGACTCGACTCCATAGAACCAAATCCAAAGACGCTAAACTGAATTCAATGTCTTTCAAAAACTGTGAATATGTTCAATTTGAATGTTGGTGCAAAAATAGCATAGCCATGATTCGATCACTTTTAAACAATTTCTTCACACTCACCTTATAGTTGCTGTGTTGACTTTTGGACTACGATGACCAGCTTCTGTCTAATAACACTCAGGATTAGATTGCACTGCCATAGTCGCTGATTAAAAATCAAATTTAAGGCAAAAAAAAACACAAAAGAGGAATAGCATGAAATAATAAATGAAGACATCAATTTAATTACTAGCTAGAGGAGTTTCACAGAGAAAAGAGAGGAGGATTTGTCATCTCTTCCCTACACAATGCCATTGTTCCAGAGACATTCATAAGTCACAGTGTTATTAATGATACCGGATTTACAACATACATTTCTCTCTTCCTGCTTCTCGACCAATTCTACATGTGCAAACTTTTCTGTTATGTCATCGTGTACAGTCTCCAGAGAGGTGTGGTGGCTCATGGGTACTTTAGGGTGCAGAGAGGATTTCGCAGCTGTGGATATCTTTTGTAGAAGTTTGGTAACTGGGTAACTGTACAGAGACCGTGACAGTTGTATCCTTTCAATGGCATGGATGCTTGGGGAGCTTATAAGGACAATTTTAGCAGGCTTTACATTCACTCTGAAATGAAGCATTGTACCTAAGATAGATAAAGAAATCTCAAAGGTAGCATATGCTGACTTTCTACAGCACAATGTTGCAGTCCATTGACATTATGCATTGTTACACATACAGTATGATGCATTGAGCATAGATAATTGTAGAGGTAAGCAAATATTGAGCTTCAGATTCGTACCACATTCTAATCTTCCACTCGATATCCGTAGTAGCCGCACCTACAGTATGTTAGTAGTAAAACAGAGTGAAAAAACTGTTTTCAGACAAGTCTACTGCCTAAGTTTCCACTCAAGCTGAATTTCTGTTGTATTTTGGCCAAACCAATGACATATCACTGTCGAAAGGACAGGAAAATGTTTTCATTCTCATTTGAACACATATTTCTTGGTGTTAGTAGCAGAATTGTATATTACTTGAGGCTTACGTCTAATCGTCTAGACGGTAAATATTGCACCCTTCTCCTGCCGTGACCTAATGGCTGGGTAACTTTAGAGGAACACATGTGAAGTGGTATTCTACCACCAGCTCCCAGTAGCTCTAGACTGGCCCAATGTGCCAGCCGTCATGAAGATGAAAGACTTGCTAGATGCCACTATCTGAAGCATTCTTATACAAGCCCTCATGAGAAACAGACCTCATGAGTGGCTCAGTCTCCAATCTCACTTGAATAAGTACATTAATGGTACACAATCCCCCATGATGGAGGACTATTAATAACCAAAAGTATTTCACTCTACCTTTTCCCTGGGAGTTGTCCAGAGTTGAAACTAGTAGCCAGGTCTCTGCAAGGGGAGAACTATTAAGAACTAAAATTATGTATTTTCTTGATCTGTTCCAGCGCTGAAGCTGTCACATGAGTACTGTGTCACATGAGTACTTTGAATCATCACTCTTTGACATAAATTCAACACTGTTATTTTAGGATATGGCTTTATCCATACTTTAACTACCATTTCATAGATCTTTAGTCATTAGTAATATTATACATTTTTCAAGTCCATCCAACTGTCCATTGCTATATTATGGGTGAATTAGTATCTACCCCCCCACCCCCCCGTACCCATACCCGTACCCGTCTCCCGTCCTCCATTGCCCCCACCCCACAACTTCCTAATGATGAAATTAATTACACTGTCTATTGTCCAAGTACTTTATTCATATTAACTCTAACTAAAATGACAGAGCATTGTTCGCGTCAAAGACAAAAGGCGAATAGAGGAACATCTAAATTACAATGGAACCAGAATCGCTCTCAGTGAATAACATTAATTCTAATAACTCTGCATTACGCTTTTCGTCAGAGATGGAGAGAGAGAGAGCGCGAGAGCGAGAGAGAGGTTTGCTTGGTCTGCAGCTTATGTGACACAACGTGCACTCTCTGTCTTTACGAGGTGTTTTTCAATCGCTGACAGGGTTGGGTTGGGAGGTTGAAGCAGGTTCATTGCCTACTCTAGACTGATTTCCCCTCCGAATTGATGGAGGGTGAGTCTTTCACTTTTTAATTTCATTTAGACTGCACAGCACTGTGGTAGCCCATGAATGTCAAACCCCATTACATAATTATTTGAACTGTGCAACAGCCTACTGTAACTATCCAAACTTTGAATCCATTAACCCATAGCACTTTTAGGCTTTGAAAAAAAAAGGTGGTATATTTAAATAAAAACTTTTATGAATAACCTCTCTATGAAAGGTTGGTGTCCCTTCATGTACTAGGCAGTGAGCTTCTCAGTGACTTAGAGTGGGGGTATTAGACTAGCTGGGCACAACAGGGAGCGCATGGGTATCATTTCAACATGATTACTCTAAAGTCTTAAAGCACAGGCTCAAGTATAGAGTCCACACACACACACACACACACACACACACACACACACACACACACACACACAGGCTCCAGCACAGGCTACTAGGGAATTGTTAAACGATTGGCTTAACACTTAATTCAATCATTTCTCCTTTTCCCCCCTTCACCTCCCCTCATTGATGAAGACGGTTTAAGGAAAGGGATATTTGGCTAAGTGCTCTTAACAACCCCCAGCATACACCATGTTAAAAATTAATAAATAAGAAACGAGGGAAAGTGTGATCTTGCCAGGGAAATAATTTGCTTCTCTTGAAACAATGATGGCATGCACTTTATGCAAATTGGTGTCTAGGGACAACAACATCCCTTTTAATACATATGCAGACTTCGTAAAAAAAAAATGGACGTGAGAAGGAGTGGGAGGGAGGGGACGAGGGGTGGGAGAAGGAGGGAGATAGAGGGGAGGGGCAGTAGATAATAAATAGTAAGTCAGCACAATATTTTCTGTGTGAATTTCACTGTCTGAAATGACAGCAAAAGGTCCACATCAGATGGTGTGATTACATATTTCTCGTGTGTGTGTGTATGTGCCTGTGTGAGCGTGCGCGTGTGCGTATATGCGAGTATGTACGTGGTGTGTACTATTGAGAATTACAACATCCTACTGGAAGAAAAGAGGCATTGAATGAGTTGTGTATGACTAATCTCTGTGATGGTGTCGTCTCTATGACTTGTGGTTCAGCCAGTTGCAGACATTTTGTGAGGCTTCCCACGCTCTATGGGTGAACTGCGTCACTTTGAGGGCCATATGAGCTAAACAGTCAGTCACACACACAAGTGTCAGGTCCCTTGCAGAGAGATAGAGATTTACTGTAGATAGAGATATGAGGACATATAGAATGCTGCTAAAGGGGGAGTGAGTAAGACCAAACATGTCCTGGTATCCCAACATGGAGCGCAAAGAGTCAGACAAAGGGGATAACCTTCTTTCATTTCATGGGTCTCAATATCCCCTCATTGTATGGAAACAATGATACAAAAACAAATCAGGGAAGTCATGGTTTTTCATTACACAGTCTCACACACACTCTCACATGCTCTATCTCTGATGTCTCTCTCTCTCTCTCTCTCTCTCTCTCTCTCTCTCTCTCTCTCTCTGTTTCTCTCTCTATATATCTCTCTGTCTCTCTCTCTTTCTGTTCTCTCTCTCTCTCTCTCTCTCTCTCTCTCTCTCTGTCTCTCTCTCTCTCTCTCTCTCTCTCTCTCTCTGTCTCTATCTTTCTCTGTCTCTCTGAGGAAGTTTTGAATCCCATCTTCCTATGCGGAGCTCAGCGGGTCTTTCATGTGTCTCTGCAGTGGGCCTCTTAGAGTACTCCTCCTTTTGTATTGTTTTATTATTTATGCATTGGGGCAGGCATAAGCAGCTCCCACATTAAGACGAATGGGGAGGGGAGAGAGACATTCATATTCTGTTTCAGGAACATATTACAGAGGAGTTCAAACGTTCCCAACCAAATACAAAAAAAGAAAAGAAGAAAAGAAGTAAAAGAAGGAAAGGAAAAACAAGTCAAGACACTGGGGATAGGTGCAGCAGTGTCCGCATCCTGGAACAGATGGAGATGAGAAGACGCGTTATGGAGGCGAATGAAAGAGAGCAAAGGGAGAACAGAGAGAGCAGAAAGAGGAAAACAACACACAGCAGAGCCAGCAGAGAGTTGCTAAAACTTTTTAGTTTCTCTCTCTCGAATCTCATTAAATATAGATTTCACTTTCAGGGTGGTGAATGAGGGATGGAAGGAGAGGAGATGAGAGGAGAAAGAGATGAGGTTCTGGGGGACATCTGGGGCCTGATGATGCTCTCTCCATCCCTGAAATGAGCGTATTTGAATACTTGACAGTATGTGTGTGTGTATGTACAGTTGAAGTCAGAAGTTTACGTACACCTTAGCCAAATACATTTAAACTCAGTTAGAATTATTTATTTCAGCTTTTATTTCTTTCGTCACATTGCCAGTGGGTCAGAAGTTTACATACACTCAATTAGTATTTGGTAGCATTGCCTTTACACTGTTTAACTTGGGTCAAACGTTTTGCGTAGCCTTCCACAAGCTTCCCACAATAAGTTGGGTGAATTTTGGCCCATTCCTCCTGACAGAGCTGGAGTAACTGAGTCAGGTTTGTAGGCCTCCTTGCTCGCACACGCTTTTTCAGTTCTGCCCACAAATGTTTTATAGGATTGAGGTCAGGGCTTTGTGATGGCCACTCCAATACCTTGACTTTGTTGTCCTTAAGCCATTTTGCCACAACTTTGGAATTATGCTTGGGGTCATTGTGCATTTGGAAGACCCATTTGCGACCAAGCTTTAACTTCCTGACTGATGTCTTGAGATGTTGCTTCAACATATCCACATAATGTTCCTTCTTCATGATGCCATCTGTTTTGTGAAGTGCACCAGTCCCTCCTGCAGCAAAGCACCCCCCCAGCATGATGCTGCCACCCCCGTGCTTCGTGGTTGGGATGGTGTTCTTCGGCTTGCAAGCTGTCCCCCTTTTTCCTCCAAACATAACGATGGTCATTATGGCCAAACAGTTCTATTTTTGTTTCATCAGACCAGAGGACATTTCTCCAAAAAGTGCGATCTTTGTCCCCATGTGCAGTTGCAAACAGTCTTTTTTATGGTGATTTTTGAGCAGTGGCTTCTTCCTTGCTGAGCGGCCTTTCAGGTTATGTTGATATAGGACTCGTTTTACTGTGGATATAGATACTTTTGTACCTGTTTCCTCCAGCATCTTCACAAGGTCCTTTGCTGTTGTTCTGGGATTGATTTGCACTTTTCGCACCAAAGTACATTAATCTCTAGGAGACAGAATGCGTCTCCTTCCTGAGCGGAATGACGGCTGCGTGGTCCCATGGTGTTTATACTTACATACTATTGTTTGTACAGATGAACGTGGTACGTTCAGACGTTTGGAAATTGCTCCCATGGATGAACCAGACTTGTGGAGGTCTACTATATTTTTTCTGAGGTCTTGGCTTTTCCCATGATGTCAAACAAAGAGGCACTGAGTTTGAAGGTAGGCCTTGAAATACATCCACAGGTACACCTCCAATTGACTCTAATGATATCAATTAGCCTATCAGAAGCTTCTAAAGCCATGACATCATTTTCTGGAATTTTCCAAGCTGTTTAAAGGCACAGTCAACTTAGTGTATGTAAACTTCTGACCCACTGGAATTGTGATACAGCGAATTATAAGTGAAATAATCTGTTTGTAAACAATTGTTGGAAAAATTACTTGTGTCATGCACAAAGTAGATGTCCTAACCGACTTGCCAAAACTATAGTTTGTTAACAAGAAATGTGTGGAGTGGTTGAAAAATGAGTTTTAATGACTCCAACCTAAGTGTATGTAAACTTCCGACTTCAACTGTTTGTCTGTGTTTGTATGCAAAATGATCCAGCTCATTCAAACAGCAGGCATCTGCATCTGTAAGAATTATTTCCATTCACACAAAACACAAAGTATTCAACCACAGCACATGTCTCATGTTCACAGTCCTAGCCTCAGTATGCTGCAAAATACCCCCAGTTGTCATGCAGTAAATCAGTACTGATTTGTAGTGATAGAAAAACACAAGGCTGCAGTGAGGGATAGGCATGCAGCGAGCTGATAATTATTCACATCATACTGTATGCCAGTGTCTGGACTCTAGTGAACCCCATCAGCTATCTCCTCATTGGACAACACATGACATTGAGCTTCCCCTCTCCCTCCGCCTCACCCGTTTATTCGCCCTTTAGCGATGGGCACACTAAACTAAAGCTGATGTCCGTACTGCCCCTGTCTGTGCCCTCTACGTCACTCTTCACCGCAGCTGTGCCCAGCTCTGACACTGTGCCCCAAACCAACGCCACATCACGGAAAAATCATGCCAGCCAATCAAGGCCAGTGTGTGTGTACGTGTGTGTGTCCGTTGTCCTCCTCATCCTCTGTAAGTGAATCTGCCCCTCAGCATGTACAGAATGGCTTAGTATCAAGAAGTGACGAAAACATCAGAAATAAAACATACTGTACTGCCTACACCCAACAATGCTCCCAATGCCTGTGTGTGTGTGTATGTTTGTGAGCGTGAGAGAGGGAGTGAAAGAGAGAGAAAGAGGAGATAATTAGAGAAAGTGTAATATATATTAGAAAGAGCGTGAGCTGTATGAAGAAGTGTAGGTATTACATTTCAATGTTGTTGTTTTTTAAAAGATTTTCCATCCATACTGTATTTATCTTATTTTAATCCTGGTACGTTCCATTTCTACAACCCCAAGCTAATCAAATCTCCTCCCGCTCCCCTCCCCCGACACTGTCATCATTTGGTTCCTCCCGTGAGCAATGTGTCAGTCAAACTCCTCATCAAAGCCTCTCTCTATCAGGCCTTTAGAGGGTTTTCTCATAGAGACATGGTATAATGGAATTATTCTATATGACATCTCCTTGGAACAATACAATATCCTTGTCAATTCTTCTTCTTGGTACAATATAATTTAAAATGGTTCTCTTGCTTTTATGACGTCCTGGTCTTATAAAAAGCATGATTGACCATGTAAAGTATATGCAAGCTTTTGTTGATAGTGAAAAGAATGTGCTTCATACAATTTAGATTTCACTGCTTGTCTGTGTAGGTCTGAAAAAAATGAAGTACTAACATCCAATATGTTTCTGTAATACAGAATACAGTATACAACTTTATTGCATCACATGCAGTCCACACAGTATAATATCACCAGAACATATTGAGAACTGTCCAACTGTTTAAGTTGTTTTCAACAACAAAATAGTTAGAATATTAAAAGCATTTACACATATTACATTTGGTACCCTGGTTCGGTTTCCTGAAGCATTTGTGAGAAGACCTGAAAATAACAGTTTCAGAGTGCGATTAGCAAGACAAACATTCTACATGACTCTAGCAAGCTAGCGTGTTTACAATGGGCAAAACATTTACCTGGTGTCACAATACCTGGTGCTCTGGTCCTGGATCTTAGACCTGCTACTCAAGCAGGTCCAGGATTCGTTTCAGCCAGGGCTGTTTGCGTTTCACACATGCTTTATAGCACGGATCAGGGTAACAAACCCTTCAGTATCCGGATCATACAGGGGATATGTGAAAGCGCTCTAAAACAAAATTAAAAATAATATACACAATTATATGATACAATTAAATAAAAATACAAAGATATAAAAAAGTTCCAACTTCATAATGCCTTAATTTACTAAAAAGATAAACACACAAAAAATGAATCAGAATTGTGCTCTTCCAGTCCAAACAAATGGTACAGCAGGAATCCTGAATCCAATTATGTTACAGCATCACAGCTACTGTAGCTCCTCTCACTGGTATGGAGGAGGACTAAGACAGTCTGTTAGGTGTGTTCGCATTCCAATCCCATTCATAAGAAAGCACTGCATAGCATAGACAACTCATGTACCAGAGAATAGATTATGAAAAATTATGGAAAAAAAACTTAATGAACAAGCCATCTCATTTATGGCATTTGAAGGAAAGTACCGGGATGGAAATTGAGTTGCTGCAGCCTTTATTTAGGTGGGGGAAGCTAACCTCTGACCCTGTCTGCATTAAGAGAATGTTAAATAACTCACCTTGTCTACAACATATATTGCACAATGTATTGTGTCCACACACACACACACACACACACATACACACACTGTCACGATCGTTCATAGACGGGACGGACCAAGGCGCAGCGTGATATGCATACATGTTTATTTAAACTTAATAAACACTCGACAAAACAATAAACGAAATGAAACGTGAAGTCCAAGGTAGACACAAACAACATACCTCATACGGAACAAGATCCCACAACCCACTAGTGCCAATAGGCTGCCTAAGTATTGTCCCCAATCAGAGACAACGAGCGACAGCTGCCTCTGATTGGGAACCACACCGGCCAACATAGATCTAGAATACAACATAAAACAAACACAACAAGGAATATACACACCCTGACTCAACATATAAGCGTCCCCTGAGTCAGGGTGTGACACACACAGGTGTGAACACCTCCAATGGGACATTGGACTGCTCCAATGTCCTATAAGCAGGGTTCAGAAGTCAAGTCTCAGATTGTGTTATTAATGATGATGATGTTACTGATGATGATTGAGGAGGTTGTGATATATGTTTTCTGTAAGTAATTTAGCATACTTTTTCTTTCTAATCAATTGTAATGTTCCCCTGTTTTTCATATTAATGTTGGGTCTCAGTAGTCATTTCCTGGAAAGTTATTTCTCCACAATTATAATGTTGGAACGAACAATGTCTCATTTGGGATTTCAATACATTTACATATATGATTCTAATAATGCCATGTGAATATAATTTAATTCAAAGTTAATTTGGCTGCATTACTTTTTAATAAAGAAATGATATATTATCATCTCCGGTGCAATTGAATCTATTTCTGATGTTTCCTACACTGCAATGTGTCCACTCATTGTCTTTAAAATAATTTGGGAGAGAGGGAGAAAAAGGAAAAAATGTAATCAAAGATTTGAATCTGCTATCTCAAAGCCGGGTTTTTATTCAGATGGAAATAAAGAGTGGAATAAATGTCTTTCATAGTTAGTCTCACGTGGATGTGGAGTGGCCTCGAAAGCCGCTTACGCCTCCAGTATTTTCTATCCTTTCATTTAGGTAGAGATGTTGCTTTTGATAACGTATTGATTTCATCTCCTACCGCTTACATACTTCTTTAGAGCTTAATTTGTCAGGTAAAACGTGAGATCTTTCAAGTGCAATATGCAGTATAATAACTCTGAAGGCTTAGAAGGCTAGAGTACATTCTGTATGTGTGGATATTGTTCGAACATCTCCTTGGGCTGTGAATACAGTACATTTGTAACTGAAGACGACATTCAGTTCTACTATATGTAATAAAGTGTTTAATGCACTACCTACTGTACATTCTAAGAGACAGGTCTATGTATGGGTATGCGTTAACATTCGAACATCACAGACAATGAGTGTGAGTGAAGATGAGTCCACTTAGTGGAGCTGTACAGTGAAGTGGTACCGTGGTGAAGTCATTTATCCACTCAGACCAGGGCAGCGATGGGCTGTGTCTCATGATAATGCAGACTTGGCCGCGGCCCCTTTCATTGGCCCGATTACATGCTAAGCTGCTAATTAGCACATAGTCCGGGCTGTCATTAACATCAGCGAGGCTGACAGCTCCCTAACCAGCCTGTTTACCAAGCTGCATGGGAACCAGACAGAGTACTGGGCTACAGTACTAACCAGGCTATTCATTTTACTTGAACCATGTTGTATATTCAATTTTTGCCAGGTTGTTTATTGCTGTAACCAGGCATTTAACAAAACTCTATATTGGCTGTAACCAGGCTGCATTGGGTTTGAACTAGGCTGAATACTGTAGCCCTCTGTAACCAGGCTGTGGGAGATTAGTAAGATATTTGTATACTGGGTTTTAATAACAAGGAAACTATTCAACCAGGCTGTCTACTGCTGTAACAAAGCAGTGCACTTGAAGAAACCACATCTGAACACTTGTAATCACAACCATTATAGCTGCTCTCGTATGAGCCTGCAAAAGAGGCAATAATGCCCCTTTGTCCAACAGGAAACAATACAATTTCAAAAATTCATATTAATAGGACTGTTTTTGTTATGGAATTGACCATTCTTCCAAGTGACTATATAAAGCACAAAGGATGTTAATGCCATTCCTCAAACAATGCATAATCATACATTGGATGGTGTATCCACTTAAAAACATATGCTAGCTGAAAGCAAGGACAAAATATCAAATGTTGATAATGTTCCAAGGCTCATTTTCTCAAAGATCATAATTGATTGGTTGATTATGCTCTTTCTTCCTACCTCAGAGGAGCTTCTTTAATAGCTTCATAATGCTGCTACAGACCTAGACGTGTAAAACTAAACCAATTAGAATGGTAATAGGGACTAATTAACAAAAAATTATATTTTCAATAAAAAAGGAGGAGATAGCTAATTTGATTACGTAGATTTTCATTAACTTTTTTTCCCATCCAGGAACCTTGCTCCCTTAATTTTTTTGCAGATTTTATCATCACAGAAACATCACAATTACATGCAGACCTGTCATGACAGTAGCAAAGTCTTTCTTCTTCTCCAGGATATGTTTTTTTTTTTTACTCCTTTGTTTTAAAGTATTGAATAAATGTATAATGGCCACAGATAAGATGGACATTTTATTTGAGAAGCATCATGAGGACATAAAAAAAGTGAATATTGACCATTTATTAAATTGTTACAAATAAAAAACATTTCATTAATGTATCACATCAGTACTATGTTAATATATTAAATTGCAAACGTGCAGTAAATGTTGCTATTAAACAAATAGCCCCTGCACAGTAGGTATTGCATCAGTAACTACAGAGTGTGAAAACCAGTTTGCATGTGTGTGTGTTGTCAACAGAGTGGGCAGGTATCCATTAAGCAGTCATTCTTCAATAATTTGCAGCCATAGTTTTACAGACAGACTAGGAGCCCCGCTCAGCAGCTGTTCCCTCGCTCCATCTCTCTTTCTCTCTCTCTCTCGCTCTGTCTCTCTCTTTCTGTATTTCTCTCTCTCTCTCTCTCTCTCTCTGTATCTCTCTCTCGCTCTGTATCTCTCTCTCTGTATCTCTCTCTCTGTATCTCTCTCTCTCCCTCTCTCTCGCTCTCACTCTCTCTCTCTCTGTATCTCTCTGTCTTCTCTTGCCTCAGGTCAGGTTAGCAGCTCCACACCACTGTGCCTGATCACAATATGGCTGTGCACACACAAGTACGTGTGTGTGTGTGTGTGTCTGGTATGTGGTGTGTTGCACTGTGTCTACCTGATATCCTCATTGCTCCTAGCTAAAGTATGTCACAGTTTCAAGATGAAAACAAAACAAAAGTGAGTGGAGGGGACATCAGGTAGCCTAAGCGCCCCAGCAAAGGGACAGGAGCCGACAGGCTGGCTCTCCAGCACTGGGCCATATGGTAACCCCAGGCAAAGCAGGCTTTCTGTTTACCTGCTTTACTCAGGGTCAAGTCAGCTTTATTTCTGCTTAGCTGCAACATGGCTCCAGTGCCAAAACATCAAACTTTGATCCTCCTCCGCCTCCCATCGCTGACTCTCTGTAACTCTCCCTCTCTGTCCCTGGCGCTCTTCCTTCTCATTCTGCTCACCCCTTTATATGTTTTACTTCTTCCCTCCCTCCTCTCTCCCCTTTTCAACTTATTTTCTTCTGTTCCTTATTTTTTACTTTCCTGCACATCTCTTCCCACATTCCTTCCCTCCCCCATTTACTCATGGAGATTAATCTTGGTCAGGTCACATAGGTCAGGAAAAACTCAGGGTTCTATTTTATACCCACAATGGTCAGGTGGGTAAAAGGTATTGTATGTTCGCTACAAGGTCTGCCCTCTATGTGTTTATGCATGCTATTGCGTGGTGCTAACCAGGGTCTCCATCGTGTGCAGTAACAGGTGTTTACATGTGCCTGCTGGCACCTTCCCACTGCTCTACAGCCAGCCACCATCTTGGCAGCATGTTCCCCATGAACCCACCATCCCCTTAATCTCAGCTCCCAGCACCGCTAATCGATTTACACACCACTCAGATTGAAGTTAAACAAGCAACGCACTCTACATATACAGTAGGTATCTGTCTGTCTGTCTGTCTGTCTGTCTGTCTGTCTGTCTGTCTGTCTGTCTGTCTGTCTGTCTGTCTGTCTGTCTGTCTGTCTGTCTGTCTGTCTGTCTGTCTGTCTGTCTGTCTGTCTGTCTGTCTGTCTGTCTAACATTAAAATGAAACTGCCCTCTACATTTACCCTTTTATTTACCTCTCCAGTAAATAGCCTGCATGTGTTTATATTCTGGGCGAGGGAGTATAGTAGCTGCAGACAGGCTTTGAGGGTGCTGGTGGGGGGGTTACTGCAGTGGCTGCCATGTGTGGAGTAGAGATACGGTCAAAGGGCCAGTGTTCAATCTCGCTCCCACACTTCCTGAGCAGTAGGGAGCGGGGGTTGTGGGGAGGGAGAGGAGCTATGTCCCCAGTAACGTCAGAACCGTCAGCCCCCCAGGCCCCCCCTTATTCCCCCCGCCCACCACTCCACCCGCCCTTTTCCCATTTCAGATGCAAAGCCAGGGCGAAGCAGGCCGTGCATATAGTCACAGCAGCAATCTCATCTATGTCCAATCTGTCATGCTCCTGCCTTTCATTATTCTTATGTGGAGAGATAGCGTAGAGTCATATATTATAGACCGTGGAGGCACGCAGCGACGCGGGGCCTGGCCATGCTCTGGCCAGGCAGAAGTGTCACTCTACTCTACGCGTATCTAGGTCAAGGCGAAAGAGGGAAAATGTGTGCGCGAGAGAGGGGTGAGCAATGTAAAAATGCTCCAGGTATATCTAGGAGGCAAATGAACTGATGAAATTATTGAAATGTGGTTTGGGATGAAGGAAAGAGGGAGGGAGGGAGCCCTGGTCAGTGTACTCTCCTTCATTTGTGATGGGCAGCCTGGGGCCTAGAGAGCACAGGGAACTCATCTTGCACAACTACTCAATGGCTCCCGATATGGTGCTGTTGTTAAATATGTAAAAGTCAGAGCAGGGCACAAATGAAGGAGAGGATGGATGGTTGGAGAGATGGATGGATGGATAAATATGCCAGGGCCAGGCATTTCCCTCTATCACCTCTGTTGCCTCACTGCCTCCCTGTTCACTGCACTGGAATGATTGGGTCCTGGCCTGGAGAGAATGGCTGCAGTTTTACATATATACATATATCAGCTGTGTGTGTGTGTGTGTGTGTGTGTGTGTGTGTGTGTGTGTGTGTGTGTGTGTGTGTGTGTGTGTGTGTGTGTGTGTGTGTGTGTGTGTGTGTGTGTGTGTGTGTGTGTGTGTGTGTGTGTGTGTGTGTGTGTGTGTGTGTGTGTGAGACATCCAGAGTCAGTGCAGCATTCGGTGTCTGTCATTGAGACAGCGTGGATGGGGTTAACGTGACCTGTTTTAAATATAGACAGTTTCATGACAACATGCCGAGCTCAAATTATAAAATACATTTGCATTACATTCCTTTCCTGGGCGGCAGGTAGCTTAGTGGTTAAGAGCGTTGTGCCAGTAACCGAAAGGTCGCTGGTTCTAATCCCGAGCCGACTAGGTGAAAAATCTGTCGATGTGCCCTTGAGCAAGGCACTTAACCCTAATTGCTCCCCGGGCGCCGAAGACGTGGATGTCGATTAAGGCAGCCCCCGCACCTCTCTGATTCAGAGGGGTTGGGTTAAATGCGGAAGACACATTTCAGTTGAATGCATTCAGTTGTACAACTGACTAGATATCTCCCTTTCCCTTTCCCTTTCCCTTTCATTCTCCCCTAAGAAACAGGGAGAGGAGACAGGTTGTTTCTTCTTCGTCTCGGGTGTTGAAATGCAGAATGTGTCATGTACTGCTTAGCTGGACACAAATGGAGACATATTCAAACGCATTAGTATACTATAGTAGAGTACAGCAACAATAAACAGACCTCTGTGACATGTTGTTCAGTGGTAATAATAGCAGAAAAATAATGCCTAGTTTCTCCAAGCCTGAACAGTGCAACTGCACAAACCACAGCAGGCTCACACTATCACTGAATGGAAGTGAAATGTCCCATTTGAGGACTTGCATACAATGACAACACTGTTAGTTTGGTAAAGGTTATTAAAATATTGCTAGTTGAGATAATTTTCATAGATTTGAAAAGAATGTCCATTCCTATTCAGGCATTTTAAGTATAGTTTGTTGGCCCTGCAGTGCATACCTTGTACACTAGGCCCTGAATTGCTGGCCCTTTTTCTTGAGTACTTGTTTCTTTTCATGTCAGTGTCTCTGACATTGACAGTTTTTCATTGGCATTTGAATATATACACTTATTATTTGCTCTCGGTATTTGAGTTTGTATCATGTATAGGGACACAAACTCAGTTTCTTTAGTTTCCCATTCTTTAGTTGACCATTTTGTTATATAAGGAATGTATTCAAATGTGTACATGCAGAAGTACAACAGATGTGATTTAATGCCTTTTGTTTGGTGGTTAAATACTATTCATCATCATAACATAACCAGACAATACATATCTCAACAAGCAGTATATGTGGCCCAATTAAATATACCCTCAACTATTTATTTTCCATGCAGTTTCAATCAACAAGGTTAAGTGATTTTTTCCTTTCTCCCTGACAGGGTTCAATATGTTTTCAGCATTAGTGTTGTTATAGTCACAACCCATCATGAATCATGCCCTGGAGGCAGCTCTGCAGAGTGGTCACTAGCTGGCACAGCCACAAAGTCAGAAAATCTGACTTTAAACCTAACCGTAACCCTAACCTTAACCACACTGATTTATATTTACATTTTAGTCATTTAGCAGACGCTCTGATCCAGAGCGACTTACAGTTAGTGAGTGCATACATGTTTTCATACTGGCCCCCCGTGGGAAACGAACCCACAACCCTGGCGTTGCAAGCGCCATGCTCTACCAACTGAGCTACAGGGGACTGATAACACTAATGCCTAACCCTAACCTTAAATTAAGACTTTGGATCTGGCCCATCTAGCGGAAATCACTCAGTTATGCCTCCAGGACAAAACTCAACCAAATAAACATCAACCTGCAATTGTATAGTGTAATTGTACATTTATAGCAACATAGCAGACATGGTCAATTGGTACTTAACATGGAATTCATTCTTTGAGTTTTGAAATGCCTGTCCTCCAACCAACGTTACATGTATAAAGGTCTATACAAACTGTGAGTAATGCATAGCTTCAGCAGGTGAGTCAAACCACTAAAACATGCATGTAAAAACACAACAAGATCAAACATAAACACATATAATGCCAATGTTATCTCCTCTGTCAGTGCGGTATTAGATTTAAATTGTTACATAGGGGAGAGTGGTGTAAGTTCAGCCAAAGGGGTAAGTTGTGCCACCATTGTTTCTAGGAAACCATACACAAAATGTATAATTTGACCAAAAGGAAGAGGTCATCATTTTATTGAGTCTATGAAGGAATAAAACACAAGTTAGGTTAAATAAAACGGATTTTCAACAAGTCAAATTAATTTATTGTGTTAGATGTTTCATGATGCTTGTATCTAAACCAAAGTATAATTTTAAGATTGTTCTATACATCAGTTGGGGTCTCTATAAGCTTCAATATGAGGTCCTAAACCTAGCATGAAAGTGCATCCTTGTAGCTGTGTGGGCTAATATAGTCAAAATGTTTGCCTTGGGGTAAGTAGAGCCAATGGCCATGGGGTACTGTAAGTTGAGCCAATGGTTGAGCCAATGGCAAGTTGAGCAAATGTAAGTGTTTTCTTCCCAGGCAAAATGCAAAGCCTTGTTGCTGAGATACGAGGTAACAACAGGGCCTGGCCTATGTTAAAAGTATTAAAGTACAATTTGTTTGTTAAATGTGTTAAGCCTGTGTTAAAATATGTTTAAAATTATTAAAAGACAAAAAATTGATTGTGATTTTGATGAATTGGGTTTGGGAAATTAAGATAGGCATGGTTTTAAAAAGGTAGTGGTAATATTTTATTCAGTACAGAAATTTGTAGGCGGCTTAATTTACCCTGTCCTGATGCTTAAGTTGTGCCAAGAGATCACTTTTTTTGGGACAAGCTATGTTTTTAATACATTGTACAGTAGGCCCTGACTTTCCACCCCTTTTTCCATACAAGTATACCTGAGTACTTTTAAATGTTTCTTTTCACATTCAAGTGAGTCTAACATTGACATTTTTCCATTGGAATTTGAGTGTATACACCTTTTAAACCGTTTTTGATACCAAGTTCTTGAGTAAAGGCTTACAAACTCCGTTGAGCACCCTTTTATTTCAGTTTGTCATTCTTCAGTTCACCATTCTGTAAAAAAATGAATACAAAAAAAACGGATGTAGTCTATAAAAACGGCACCTGGTACAGCCAGAAGAGGACTGTCCACCCCTCAGAGCCTGGTTCCTCTCTAGGTTCCTTCCTAGGTTCCTGCCTTCTAGGGAATGTTTTACTAGCCACTGTGCTTCTGCCTCTGCATTACTTGCTCTTTGGGGTTTTAGGCTGGGTATCTGTAAAGCACTTTGTGACAACTGCTGATGTAAAAACGCTGAAATAAACTAATGTAACAATAACGAGTAAAAATAACAAGGCTATATAAAGGGAGTACAAAAACCGAGTCGATGTGCAGGGCTACGAGGTAATTGAGGTAGCTATGTACATATACAGTGGGGGAAAAAAGTATTTAGTCAGCCACCAATTGTGCAAGTTCTCCCACTTAAAAAGATGAGAGAGGCCTGTAATTTTCATCATAGGTACACGTCAACTATGACAGACAAATTGAGAAACAAAAAATCCAGAAAATCACATTGTAGGATTTTTTATGAATTTATTTGCAAATTATGGTGGAAAATAGTATTTGGTCAATAACACAAGTTTCTCAATACTTTGTTATATACCCTTTGTTGGCAATGACACAGGTCAAACGTTTTCTGTAAGTCTTCACAAGGTTTTCACACACTGTTGCTGGTATTTTGGCCCATTCCTCCATGCAGATCTCCTCTAGAGCAGTGATGTTTTGGGGCTGGGACTTTCAACTCCCTCCAAAGATTTTCTATGGGGTTGAGATCTGGAGACTGGCTAGGCCACTCCAGGACCTTGAAATGCTTCTTACGAAGCCACTCCTTCGTTGCCCGGGCGGTGTGTTTGGGATCATTGTCATGCTGAAAGACCCAGCCACGTTTCATCTTCAATGCCCTTGCTGATGGAAGGAGGTTTTCACTCAAAATCTCACGATACATGGCCCCATTCATTCTTTCCTTTACACGGATCAGTCGTCCTGGTCCCTTTGCAGAAAAACAGCCCCAAAGCATGATGTTTCCACCCCCATGCTTCACAGTAGGTATGGTGTTCTTTGGATGCAACTCAGCATTCTTTGTCCTCCAAACACGACGAGTTCAGTTTTTACCAAAAAGTTATATTTTGGTTTCATCTGACCATATGACATTCTCCCAATCCTCTTCTGGATCATCCAAATGCACTCTAGCAAACTTCAGACGGGCCTGGACATGTGCTGGCTAAAGCAGGGGGACACGTCTGGGACTGCAGGATTTGAGTCCCTGGCGGCGTAGTGTGTTACTGATGGTAGGCTTTGTTACTTTGGTCCCAGCTCTCTGCAGGTCATTCACTAGGTCCCCCCGTGTGGTTCTGGGATTTTTGCTCACCGTTCTTGTGATCATTTTGACCCCACGGGGTGAGATCTTGCGTGGAGCCCCAGATCGAGGGAGATTATCAGTGGTCTTGTATGTCTTCCATTTCCTAATAATTGCTCCCACAGTTGATTTCTTCAAACCAAGCTGCTTACCTATTGCAGATTCAGTCTTCCCAGCCTGGTGCAGGTCTACAATTTTGTTTCTGGTGTCCTTTGACAGCTCTTTGGTCTTGGCCATAGTGGAGTTTGGAGTGTGACTGTTTGAGGTTGTGGACAGATGTCTTTTATACTGATAACAAGTTCAAACAGGTGTCATTAATACAGGTAACGAGTGGAGGACAGAGGAGCCTCTTAAAGAAGAAGTTACAGGTCTGTGAGAGCCAGAAATCTTGCTTGTTTGTAGGTGACCAAATACTTATTTTCAACCATAATTTGCAAATAAATTCATGAAAAATCCTACAATGTGATTTTCTGGAGAAAAAAATTCTCAATTTGTCTGTCATAGTTGACGTGTACCTATGATGAACATTACAGGCCTCTCTCATCTTTTTAAGTGGGAGAACTTGCACAATTGGTGGCTGACTAAATACTTTTTCCCCCACTGTATGTGTGTGTTGGGGTGTCAGTGTAATTATGTGTGAGTGTGTGAGTAGAGTCCAGTGTGTGTGCATAGAGTCGGTGCAAGAGAGTCGGTTCAAAAAAGGGTCAGTGCAGGTAGTCTGGGTAGCCATTTGATGAGCTATTTAGCATTCTTGTTTAGCAGTCTAATGGCTTGGGGGTATAATCTGTTCAGGGTACTGTTAGTTCCAGACTTGGTGCACTGGTACCGCTTGCCTTGCAGTAGCAGAGAGAACAGTCTATGGCTTGGGTGGCTGGAGTCTTTGACAACTTTTGGAGCCTTCCTCTGACACCGCCTGGTATAGAGGTCCTGGATTGCAGGGAGCTCGGCCCCAATGATGTACTAGGCCGTACTCACCACCCTCTGTATATCTTTGAGGTCGGGTGCCTTACCAAGCCGGTTATGCAGCCAGTCAAGATGCTTTCAATGGTGCATGTTTAGAACTTTCTGAGGATCTAAGGGCCCATGCCAAATCTTTTCAGCCTTCTGAGGGGGAAGAGGCACTGTAGTGCCTTCTTCACAACTGTGTGGGTGTGTGGACCATGTTGATTCCTTAGTGATGTGGACACAGAGGAACTTGAAGCTCACGACCTGCTCCACTACAGTCCCATCGATTTGGATAGGGGTATGCTCACCTGTCCCTTTCCTGTAGTCCACGATCATCTCCTTTGTCTTGCTTTCATGGCTATAGATGTGAGTGCTATGTGGCTAAAGTCATTTAGACAGGTTACATTGGCGTTCTTGGGCACTCGGACTATAGTGGTCTGCTTGAAAAAGGTTGGTATTACAGACCGGTAGTACTAGTACCAGTAGTACAGGATGGACAGCCACTTGAGTCTGCCACGTTGACAGCCATAGATAAAGACAGAGTTACAGTAAGCCAACAAAGGTTATGCTATTATGTACAAGTACATACAACACCTACACCTACCTGTGTCTCATTTTCCGCAAGGCCCACACTATAGGAGACTACCGCTTCAGCCTTCCCACGCTCTATATTACACAACCTCTTTGTCTTACTCTGCAAACCAAGGCCCTGAAAACCCTCAGTTAATTGAATATTGATATGTGTATAGAAGGATAGTGCAGTATGCTATGTATCCTCTTGACTGAAATTCCATTAGCTTTAGCGGAGGACAGAAAGCAGTGAATACTCAGCCTTGTTAGATGAGGAGGGGCTAAATGAGTGTGTTCAGGGTCATTGTCCACTTAAACTGGTTGGGCTATCACAGGCTAGTGGGAATTATTCATGGGATGAGACCTGACTCTGACATGGCTTGCATTAGAGCAGCCTCTCTCGTTTTCTTCTGTTTGGTAAATTTCTGAACTTATGAGTTAATTATGTTTCTCTCTTGTGAGGTGGATATGAAACGGGCAAGCCGTTCCGTGTTCACAGGTAGAGAGAGCGAAAGAGTGCCTTCAGAAAGTTTTCACACCTATTGACTTTTTCCACATTTTGATGTGTTACAGCCTGAATTTAAAATTGATTACATTGAGATTTGTTGTCACTTTCCTACACACAATACCCCATAATGTCAAAGTGGAACTATGTTTTTCGAATTATTTACTAATTAATAAAAAATGAAAAGCTGAAATGTCTTGAGTGAATAAGTATTCAACCCCTTTGTTTTGGCAAGCCTAAAAATGTACTTAACAAGTCACATAATAAGTTGCATGGACTCTGTGTGCAATAATAGTGTTTAACATGATTTTTGAATGACTAACCCATCTCTGTAACCCACACATGCAATTATTTGTGAGGTCCCTCAGTCGAGCAGTGAATTTCAAACACAGATTCAACTACAAAGATCAAGGAGGTTTTCCAATGCCTCGCAAAGAAGAGCATCTGTTGGTAGATGGGTAAAAAAAAAAAACATCTGACATTGAATATCCCTTTGAGCATTGTGAAGTTATTAATTACACTTTGAATGGTGTATCAATACCCCTAGTCACTACAAAGATACAAGTGTCCTTCCTAACTAATCTGCCGGAGAGGAAGGAAACCGCTCAGGGATTTCACCATGAGGCCAATAGTGACTTTAAAACAGTTACAGAGTCTAATGGCTGTGATAGGAGAAAACTGAGGACAGATCAACAACATTATAGTTACTCCACAATACTAACCTAATTAACGTAGTGAAAAAAAAGGAAGCTAGTACAGAATAAAACATGTAGCAAAGCGATTCACTTTTTGTCCTGAACACAAAGTGTTATGTTTAGACCAAATTCAATGCTTATCATGTTATGGCTATGCTTGTAATAGTTAAGGACTGGGGAGTTTTTCAGGATAAAAAAGAAATGTAAGAGAGCTAAGCACAGGCAAAATCCTAGAGGATAACCTGGTTCTGTCTGCTTTCCACCAGACACTGGGAGATGAATTCACCTCTCAGCAGGACAATAACCTAAAACACAAGGCCAAATCTACTCTGAAGACAGTGAATTTTCCTAAGTGGCCGAATTACAGTTTTTACATAAATCTATGGCAAGACCTGAAAATGGTTGTATACACATTCATAGAAAAATGGTTTCCAAAAGGGTTCTCAGGCTGTCCCCATAGGATAACAATTTTTGGTTCCAGGGAGAACCTTTTTCGGTTTCACATAGAACCCTTTTGGGTTCCATGTAGAACCCTCTGCGGAAAGGGTCCTACATGGAATCCAAAAGGGTTCTAACTGGAACCAAAAGGGTTCTACAAAGGGTTATCTTATGGGGACAGCCAAATAACCATTTTAGGTTCTAGATAGCACCTTTTTTTCTAAGAGTGAAGGAATGATCAACAACCAATTTGACAGAGCTTGAAGAACTTTGAAAATAATAATGGGCAAATGTTGCACAATCCAGGTGTGGAAAGCTCTTAGAGACGTACCCAGAAAGACTCACAGCTGTAATCTCTGCCAAAGGTGCTTCTACAATGTATTGACTCAGGGATGTGAATAATTATGTAAATTATATATTTCTGTATTTTATTTTCAATACATTTGCTAACATTTCTTTTTAACATGTTTTCACTTTGTCATTTTGAGGTATTATGTGTAGATGGGTGAGATGATAAAAAAAAAATATCCATGGAAAAAGTCAAGTGGAAATCATGTATATTAACCCTAGGTGTAAAATAGTAAATAATGGCTATTTCTCTGAAAGTTTTAAACTGTCAAGAGGAGTGAAACAAGGTTGTCCACTATCGGCATATCTATTTATTGTGGCCATCGAGATGTTAGCTATTAAAATCAGATCCAATAATAATATCAGAGGATTAGAAATCCAGGGCTTAAAAACAAAGGTGTCATTGTATGCTGATGATTCATGTTTTCTTTTAAATCCACAACTATAATCCCTCCACAGCCTCATAGAGGATCTAGATACATTTTCTAACCTCTCTGGATTACAACCAAATTATGACAAATGTACTATATTACGTATTGGATCACAAAAAAATACAATTTTTACATTACCATGTAGTTTACCAATAAAATGGTCTGATGGTGTCATGCGACGTGTATGCGGTAGCGAAGTCAAAAGCAGGACACAGAGCGGCTGGCAACGTTATTTACTGAACACAGTAAAATTAACGTACACAACAACAAACCTCCAAAACAGGGAGGAAAGCACAAAGACCTGTACATACACGAACTGCCGGAATGACAACAAACAATAACACACAAAATACCAAATGAGAGACAGGGGTAAATATAGGGAATACAATCAAACATAATGGGGAACAGGTGTAAACAATAAAGACTAAACAAGACAAACACCGAAACATCGATCGGCAGCAGCTAGTACTCCGGGGACGACGAACGCCGAAGCCTGCCCGAGCAATGAGGCGGAGCAGCCTCGGCTGAATCCGTGACAGATGGTGATGTGGATATTCTCGGAATACATATCCCACTCACTTCAATACATTTTAATAGAAAGTTAGCAAAAATAGATAAGATCTTACTACCATGGAAAGGAAAATACCTGTCAATTTGTGGAAAAATCACCCTGATTAACTCTTTAGTATTATCCCAGTTTACCTACAGTGGGGAAGAAAAGTATTTAGTCAGCCACCAATTGTGCAAGTTCTCCCACTTAAAAAGATGAGAGAGGCCTGTAATTTTCATCATAGGTACACGTCAACTATGACAGACAAACTGAGAAAAAAAAATCCAGAAAATCACATTGTAGGATTTTTAATGAATTTATTTGCAAATTATGGTGGAAAATAAGTATTTGGTCACCTACAAACAAGCAAGATTTCTGGCTCTCACAGACCTGTAACTTCTTCTTTAAAAGGCTCCTCTGTCCTCCACTCGTTACCTGTATTAATGGCACCTGTTTGAACTTGTTATCAGTATAAAAGACACCTGTCCACAACCTCAAACAGTCACACTCCAAATTCCACTATGGCCAAGACCAAAGAGCTGTCAAAGGACACCAGAAACAAAATTGTAGACCTGCACCAGGCTGGGAAGACTGAATCTGCAATAGGTAAGCAGCTTGGTTTGAAGAAATCAACTGTGGGAGCAATTATTAGGAAATGGAAGACATACAAGACCACTGATAATCTCTCTCGATCACGGGGCTCCACGCAAGATCTCACAGCGTGGGGTCAAAATGATCACAAGAACGGTGAGCAAAAATCCCAGAACCACACGGGGGGACCTAGTGAATGACCTGCAGAGAGCTGGGATCAAAGTAACAAAGCCTACCATCAGTAACACACTACGCCGCCAGGGACTCAAATCCTGCAGTGCCAGACGTGTCCCCCTGCTTAAGCCAGTACATGTCCAGGCCCGTCTGAAGTTTGCTAGAGTGCATTTGTATGATCCAGAAGAGGATTGGGAGAATGTCATATGGTCAGATGAAACCAAAATATAACTTTTTGGTAAAAACTCAACACGTCGTGTTTGGAGGACAAAGAATGCTGAGTTGCATCCAAAGAACACCATACCTACTGTGAAGCATGGGGTGGAAACATCATGCTTTGGGGCTGTTTTTCTGCAAAGGGACCAGGACGACTGATCCGTGTAAAGGAAAGAATGAATGGGGCCATGTATCGTGAGATTTTGAGTGAAAACCTCCTTCCATCAGCAAGGGCATTGAAGATGAAACGTGGCTGGGTCTTTCAGCATGACAATGATCCCAAACACACCGCCCGGGCAACAAAGGAGTGGCTTCGTAAGAAGCATTTCAAGGTCCTGGAGTGGCATAGCCAGTCTCCAGATCTCAACCTCATAGAAAATCTTTGGAGGGAGTTGAAAGTCTGTGTTGCCCAGCGACAGCCCCAAAACATCATCTGCATGGAGGAATGGGCCAAAATACCAGCAACAGTGTGTGAAAACCTTGTGAAGACTTACAGAAAACGTTTGACCTGTGTCATTGCCAACAAAGGGTATATAACAAAGTATTGAGAAACCTTTGTTATTGACCAAATACTTATTTTCCACCATAATTTGCAAATAAATTCATTAAAAATCCTACAATGTGATTTTCTGGATTTTTTTTCCTCATTTTGTCTGTCATAGTTGACGTGTACCTATGATGAAAATTACAGGCCTCTCTCATCTTTTTAATTGGCAGAACATGCACAATTGGTGGCTGACTACATAAAAAATTTCCCCACTGTATTTGCTTATGGTCTTGCCTACGCCTAGCGAACAGTTTTTTAAATTATATGAGAAAAAAATATTCAATTTTATTTGGAATGGCAAGCCAGACAAAATTAAAAGGGCATATTTATATAATGAATATGAATTCGGAGGACAGAAATTATTAAATATTAAAGCATTAGACCTATTACTAAAAGCTTCAGAAATTAGTAAGATTGTCTCACCCAATGTTCAAGAAAGGCCTTTTTCTCTTTATTCAGATTACAACAACTCATTTGCAGTTATTTGAAAAGGAAATCATCTCCCAAATATCACTATTTCTAAAACAAGCCATAGAAAGTTGGTTGCAATTTTCAATTTAATCCTCCAGAAACGACAGAACAAATAATGCAACAGATATTGTGGTTAAATTCAAATATACTAATAGACAAAAAACCTTTATTTTTTGACAGAATGGGCGGCAGGTAGCTTAGTGGGTAAGAGCGTTGTGCCAGTAACCGAAAGGTCGCTGGTTCTAATCCCCGAGCCAACTAGGTGAAAAATCTGTCGATGTGCCCTTGAGCAAGGCACTTTACCCTAATTGCTTCTGTAAGTCGCTCTGGATAAGAGCGTCTGCTAAATGACGTAAATGTAAATGTAAAAAAGGTATAATCTTCGTAAATGATATCATCGGTAGGACTGGTGGAGTTATGTCGCAGATGCAGCTAACAAAAACATATGGAAATGTCTGCTCAACCCAAAATTACAACCAAATAATTGCAGCCTTACCGCAAAAGTGGAAGAGGAATGTGGAAGGGGGAGAAAGTAAGGAACTTGTCTGTCGGCATTGCATTAAAGAACATAATTGGTTAAGGAAAACTGTGATAAATAAAAAAGTATATCAGTTTCACTTAAGGACCAAAGGATTGACAGCCGTCCCATATAGATTGCAAAATAGTTGGGAAGAGATCTGTGACGTACCGATCCCATGGCATAGTGTTTATGAACTGACACGCAAAACGACACCGGATTCAAAAATTAGAATCTTTCAATTTAAATTATTTTATAAAATTATTGCTACCAATAGAATGCTATTTATATGGGGGATACAATCTTCCCAGCTCTGCAGATTTTGCTGTGAAGAGACAGAATCAATAGATCATTTGTTTTGGTTCTGTCCATTTGTAGCTTGTTTTTGGACACAGGTCCAGGAATGGCTAAAGGATTGCAATATTTACCTGGAGCTAACCTTGCAGATAGCATTACTGGGTGATCTGAAAAGTCATAGTCAATCGATCAATAATATAATAATACTTTTAGCAAAAACGTTTATTTTTAATTCACAATCTGTAGAAGCAATGACAATAGAAAGGTTCAGAACTTTTGTAAAACATCACAGTACGGTTGAAATATATATGGCAAATAGAAATCCTATATGGATGGTGTTAATAGATAGATGGGAGGTATTGAATAGAGTTGAAGGATGGGACTAATAACAAATAACAACAAATAATAACAAAGATAGCTAATAATGTAAGCATACTGTGTCCATAATAAGTATATAGGTTGTATGTTGGGAGCTTTTGGGAAAGAGCACAGTTAGAAAGATATGGCATATAGAAGCAAACCGGATGGACATCATGAAAATGATCGGAGAGGTTGAGAGTAGAAGAAGTTCAGGAGCAAAAAAAAATAAAAAAAAATATATATATATATATATATATATATATATATATTGGAAGTGATGCAGACAATGACATTGATAGAAGATACAATCTATCTGCAATACTAAGCTGATCCGCCCCCCCCCCCCAAAAAAAAATAAATAAATAAATAAAATAAAAGTCAAGTGTAATTAATATTTTCTGAAGGCATTGTATATCTTTCTCAATAGGAGTTTGGATTCCATTTTTGATTTGTTGACCTTGAGTTGTATCTTAATTTGATCACTCTTTTGTTGCTGAGAATTTTCCTGCACTGCAGAATATGCAGATGAGCTTTGTGATTTCCATAAATTCACTGAAAACCCACACTAATACACAGTTATATTAACGGTATTGCACTTTTCATGTAGCCTACCTTTGGCCAGCTAATAGCCTAACCACCTATCAAGCAACATTATGGACTAAACATTAAAATCCTGTTGCTGCAGGATTATTTTCGCTGCATCATTATCGATGAAGTTAAGATCCTACACCAGTAATGTTCATAGCTATTACTGAAGTATGTGTAATAACCTCCTTTTAATTAAAAAAGTAAAAAATGTAATGTTTGTAAAATAATTATTTGGGCAGTGAGCTGCTAATGTCATACGTGGCCGCAGAAGAAAAGTTTCTGCGTTTTGATTCTTTATGAAGTACATCTTCCAAATTACACTCAACACCAACCACAGCTTTTGACTACCACAATGTGGTGCTTGTGGTTTTTATTTCCATCCCTGCCTGTCTCTCTCTATATATATATAGATACAGGTAAAGCCGGTCCCTTTCTCTCATACTCTCTCTGTCCCTCTACCCCTGCACCTCTCATTGGGAGACCCTGATAAACTTCCACAGCCACCACATAGGTTATTTTACCTCCTTCAACCTCCTCCCCTCACTCTCATACACCCCACATGCCTCCCCCTCCTCACCCCACCCTCCAACCTCACCCGCTCCTCTCCATTTGGCCTGGCTGTCATCAATCTTGCTAAAATGACAGCAGACAGATGTTAGCCTTTGCAAAGATCAAATACGCTGCTCCAAGGCTGCAGAGCACCCAGCCAGGTACAAACACACACACACACACACATATACACATACACAGACAATCACGGCCATGGAGAGGCCACATACGCAGGCCATCACCACAGCAGGATCAGAGGGGTGATCAAGTCACAATGCTTCTTCCCAGTCTTCCTACCTTACAAACTGTTATAGCCTTTTCCCTCTGCTCCATTACCCTCTCTCTTTCTTTCTCCTTCTCTTTCTTACACATTGCTTTACTCGCTCCCACCCTTAATTTCTCTCTCTCTCTCTCGCTCTCTCTCTCTCTCTCTCTCTCTCTCTCTCTCTCTCTCTCTCTCTCTCTCTCTCTCTCTCTCTCTCTCTCTCTCTCATTCATGCTGCCACCATGATGACACACACTGCTGATCCCAAAATCTATTCTGACAACCAGGGAGGACGCGGGGCACAGTGACAGGGTAAAAGGACAGTCACCACACACACACACACACACACACACTGTGTGTACAGTATATCTCAGGATGCGATACCTGTCTTTTGCCTCAGCTCCTGGCCGGCAGTGACGTATGTGTGTGTGTGTGTGTGTGTGTGTGTGTGTGTGTGTGATTGTGTGTGTGTGTGTGTGCTTGTGTGTGTACCTCTTGTCACATAACTAATTTGGCAAAGCTGAGGTGAGTATGTCCCTCATTGTCCATCCACACACACAACCTGCATGATAATTATAGGAAATGATAGACACAACTTGATACTATGTTGGCAATGTCCTTAGATTACCTGAATAATATATATCTTCACACAGGATTAAATATGTTGTAGTTTCTAGTCAAAAAGGAATTTGAGTTTGCTCTAATTTAAGTAAAATAAAGGATGATTAAAAACATTTCAAAAGTGAAGCTCAAAATGAAATATAGGTTTACACTGTCTGATCTATACTGGTGTGGTGCATGACATGGAGAGTTGAACTCTTAGATTATCCGTAGTTTTTTGTCTACAGTAGATAAACAACTCAGTAGATAAACAACTCATACAGTACAATTTAGATGTTCATAAACAAATTAGTCTACAATTGGATTACTTTCTCATATACTGTGCATTACAGTTTTTTAATAACTCCCGCTCACTCTCGCACACACACACGCACCCACAAATACACACGCACAAACGCACACAGACCCAGACCCTCACACACAGAATCCCAGCCTTGCAGTCAGTGTCAGTGTTATCATGTCCCAACAGGAGTAGGGAGCACGCACCACAGGAATGCAACTCTCTCTCCAGTCCTGTGTGTGTGTGTGTGTGTGTGTGTGTGTGTGTGTGTGTGTGTGTGTGTGTGTGTGTGTGTGTGTGTGTGTGTGTGTGTGTGTGTGAATGTGTATGTGTGTGCATCCATATTGCTGAAGTAACGCTGTGCAAAGGCTTTGAAAGGGAAGGTTGAGGGTGTGTAAGGTTAGAGCTGTGTTTCCCAGCAGATGTCAGTGAGAGCAAGTGCTGTTGTGTTTACACTCCAGAAGGAACAGGAGGGGGGAGGGAACACACACACACACACACACACACACTCTAGAAACAGATAAACGTATGAGGACACAACTCACAACTATCTCCCCCATTACATCCACATTATTATGTGTATCTTCACACGGGACATAAGTGAATGTGTGTGTGAGGAGCAAGAAGAAGTTGTCTGTTTAAACTATCTCCTGTATGTTTGTAATTAAGAGGACCTGGGCAGCCAGAGCCTAATAGCCTAGTTTTTGAGATACCCTTACCCAAGGTAGAACAAAACACGACCATTTTTTTTCACATCCTTGATGTCTCCCAGTTATGAAATGGATGGTTGTGGAAAAATATTTAACTGCAAAAGTGCTTAAATTGATAGATATTGTGACACACCCCCTAGACAAAAAAAGTTCAGAATAATGCCTGGCTGGAGGAGGGATGGGCTGCATAAACTCATGTAACCCAATATTGCAAGCTCTGATATTGCTAAAATTTGGAATACAAGTAGTCAGTTGTCTGCACTACATACACAACCAAACATAATTAAGATATCTTAATGCATCTTGGACCTGTAAATGCAGAGATACAATAGGCGGTAATGTCTATGAATATTGATGATGAATGTAAGCTTTACTTTCCAAGTCAAATTTGCTCTCATTCAGTGATGTATGGCCCTCTCTGAAAAAAAAATTCATGCAGTTACACATGTTTATTGATGTTGTGGCTATTGTAATCTGCTCTAAGGAAAACAAGTGGGTTCAGAAGTCGGAATTAGATTTTTTGGGGTACAAGATTCCTTGAATGATTTTGTATCTTTAGCCCCTACTCTTTTAATAAGTCAGGGGCCACCACATATTATCTTTGGGACTACCATTGGATTTTGCCTCAAATCCAATATGTCGGCCAAAATCCAATATGGCTGCCATAATACCATTTGATGGAAGTTAAATCATGTGCAAATATGAATTTTGTAGATGGGAGTAATTTTTTCAGAATTGTGTACAATTCTCATGCCGATAAAGTCTATTTTTGTTCTTCTTTTTGTTACTCTGTATCCAATAGGGCCAACATGATTACAGTCAAACTCAATTGCCTGCAGACAAGTTAAAAGGGTTTCATAAGGCTCTTGGTGTATCTAGGAATATAAGTGGCACTGCCATGCCTCTGTTGTATTTGAATAGCTTTTCAATGTGTGTTCATGTTTAAATCTCATTCACACACTTCACACACAGCATATCAACAATAGGCAATTTCGCAAAAATATTATAACAAGCCTTTCATGAAAAAGCAACATAGTAGCACAACAATTTAAAATTAGCAACGCTTTACAAAGCACTTAACCGAGTTGAGCTACAGAGGACCAAGTGAAAGGAAGCAACCTGTAATACAACAGTCAATGCCCTCAGAAAGTATTCACACCCCTTGACTTTTTCCACATTTGGTTGTTACAACCTGAATTTCAAATTGATTAAATAGATTGTTTTGTCACTGGCCTACACACAATACCACATAATGTCAAAGTGGAATTACACTACCAGTCAAAAGTTTTAGAACACCTACTCATTCAAGGGTTTTTCTTTATTTTTACTATTTTCTACATTGTAGAATAATAGTGAAGACATCAAAACTATGAAATAACACATATGGAATCATGTAGTAACCTAAATATACACTGCTCAAAAAAATAAAGGGAACACTTAAACAACACAATGTAACTCCAAGTCAATCACACTTCTGTGAAATCAAACTGTCCACTTAGGAAGCAACACTGATTGACAATACATTTCACATGCTGTTGTGCAAATGGAATAGACAACAGGTGGAAATTATAGGCAATTAGCAAGACACCCCCAATAAAGGACGGGTTTTGCAGGTGGTGACCACAGACCACTTCTCAGTGCCTATGCTTCCTGGCTGATGTGTTGGTCACTTTTGAATGCTGGCAGTGCTTTCACTCTAGTGGTAGCATGAGACGGAGTCTACAACCCACACAAGTTACTCAGGTAGTGCAGCTCATCCAGGATGGCACATCAATGCGAGCTGTGGCAAGAAGGTTTGCTGTGTCTGTCAGCGTAGTGTCCAGAGCATGGAGGCGCTACCAGGAGACAGGCCAGTACATCAGGAGACGTGGAGGAGGCCGTAGGAGGGCAACAACCCAGCAGCAGGACTGCTACCTCCGCCTTTGTGCAAGGAGGAGCAGGAGGAGCACTGCCAGAGCCCTGCAAAATGACCTCCAGCAGGCCACAAATGTTCATGTGTCTCCTCAAACGGTCAGAAACAGACTCCATGAGGGTGGTATGTGGGCCCGACGTCCACAGGTGGGAGTTGTGCTTACAGCCCAACACTGTGCAGGATGTTTGGCATTTGCCAGAGAACACCAAGATTGGCAAATTCGCTACTGGCGCCCTGTGCTCTTCACAGATGAAAGCAGGTTCACACTGAGCACATGTGACAGACGTGACAGAGTCTGGAGACGCCGTGGAGAACGTCATCAGGAGCATGCCCAGGCGTTGTAGGGAGGTCATACAGGCACGTGGAGGCCATACACACTACTGAGCCTCATTTTGACTTGTTTTAATGACATTACATCAAAGTTGGATCAGCCTGTAGTGTGGTTTTCCACTTTCATTTTGAGTGACTCCAAATCCAGACCTCCATGGGTTGATAAATTTGATTTCCATTGATAATTTTTGTGTGATTTTGTTGTTAGCACATTCAATTATGTAAAGAAAAAAGTATTTAATAAGATTATTTCATTCATTCAGATCTAGGATGTGTTATTTTAGTGTTCCCTTTATTTTTTTGAGCAGTGTATTTTATATTTGAGATTCTTCAAAAAGCCACCCTTTGCCTTGATGACAGCTTTGCACACTCTTGGCATTCTCTCAACCAGCTTCATGAGGTAGTCACCTGGAATGCATTTCAATTAACAGTTGTGCCTTCTTAAACGTTAATTTGTGGAATTTCTTTCCTTCTTAATGCGTTTGAGCCAATCAGTTGTGTTGTGACAAGGTAGGTGTGGTATACAGAAGATAGCCCTATTTGGTAAAAGACCAAGTCCATATTATGGAAAGAACAGCTCAAATAAGAAAAGAGAAACAAAGTCCATCATTACTGTAAGACATGAAGGTCAGTCAATACGGACAATTTCAAGTATTTGAAAGTTTCTTCAAGTGCAGTCGCAAAAACCATCAAGTGATATGATGAAACTGGCTCTCATGAGGACCGCCACAGGAATGGAAGACCCAGAGTTACCTCTGCTGCAGAGGATAAGTTCAGTAGAGTTAGCAGCCTCAGAAATTAAAGCCCAAATAAACGCTTCACAAAATTCAAGTAACAGACACATCTCAACATCAACTGTTCGGAGAAGACTGGGTGAATCAGGCCTTCATGGTCGAATTGCTTTAAAAAAAAAAAAAAACACTACTAAAGGACACCAATAATAAGAAGAGACTTGCTTGGGCCAAGAAACACGAGCAATGAACATTAGACTGGTGGAAAGTTGTCCTTTGGTCTGGAGTCCAATTTTGAGATTTTTGGTTTCAACCTCCGTGTCTTTGTGAGACGCGGTGTGGGTGAACGGATGATCTCCGCAAGTGTATTTCCCAACGTAAAGCATGGAGGAGGTGGTGTTATGGTGTGGGGGTGCTTTGCTGTTGACACTGTCTGTGATTTATTTAGAATTCAAGGAAAACTTAACCAGCATGGCTACCACGGCATTCTGCAGTGATACGCCATCCCATCTGGTTTGGGCTTAGCGGGACTATCATTTGTTTCTTAACAGGACAACGACCCAACACACCTCCAGGTAATACTGCAAATGATTTGGCAAAGTAATTCACTTCTTGTCCTGACTACAAAGTGTTATGTTTGGGGCAAATCCAATACAACACATTACGGAGTACCACTCTCCATATTTCCAAGCATAGAGGTGGTTGCATCATGTTATGGGTATCATTGTAATTGTTAAGGAATGGGGAGTTTTTCAGGATAAATATAAATTATTGTTTTCAAAATTATTCAAGCTTTGACAGAGCCTGAATAATTTTGAAAACAATAATGGGCAAATATTGTACAATTCAGGTGTGCAAATCTCTTAGAGGCTTACCCAGAAAGACTCACAGCTGTAATCTCTGCCAAAGGTGATTCTAACATGTATTGACAAAGGGGTGTGAACACTTATCTAATTGAGATATTTCTGTATTTCATTTTTTATCAATTTGCAAAGATTTTTACAAATATGTTTTCACGTCATCTTTATGGGGTATTGTGTGTAGATGGGTGGATAAAAAATATATACCTGCTGTAACACAACAAAATCTTCAGCTCTAAACTTTTCACTCGTTTCCCTACTGAATCTAAGTGTGCAAGATTGATTCGTAGTCTTTGAGGTGAACAGAAAATGAGAGTGTCCTAACAGGGTGAGGAGACAAAGTAGCCAGTGGTGGTTCTACTTCTAGGGCCTGACCAACTTGCACAGCTTACTGATCATTCTGGGCAACCTGCAGCGACAAGGCCAGTATCCTTCCTTTATGACTGGCGGGGTATTCAAGGCTGTGTGGTGATCAGTTTCCAATAGGTCACATCCTACATGTTCCTTATTTTCCTTTGGAAGTCGGGTAGGATGATAAATTGGCCGATATTAACTGTGATTACGGTCTGGGGCAGAAGATAAGGAAAGTGACAGAACTGGTGAGGGTGACCTCAGGTTAAGATTTTTGTCATTTAGCAGACAGTCTTATCCAGAGTGACTTACAGGAGCAATTAGGGCTAAGTGCCTTGCTCAGGAGCACAGTCAGCTCGGGGAATCAAACCAGCAACCTTTTGGATACCGGCTCAACACTCTTAACCAATAGGCCACTTGCCGTTAACTAGAGGTTACTTAGAGGGTAGGTCATAGACTATGACTAAGGAACGTAGCACAGCTCCACACACATATACTTTACATTTGAAGATGATCCCTGGGCTTTGATGGACAGTAAAGGGGTTGCGGAGTAGGTGTAGCTGGTCAGGCATGGTGCACAAAGGCCACTATCTCACAGTCAATCCCCAGCCACCATACACAATGACGTACAGTATCTTTGTTTAAGTTTGACCATCCTAAGGTGCCTCTTATTTGCCATAGATGGCATATGTCCTTAAAGGGATGTTGGGATTACTGCAGTTTCCCAGACCAATGCATGAGTCAGCCCAACATGAGAGCTCATTCTTTACATGTGGGCTCAGTTCAGGTATCACATGGGCTGGCCAGCCATGGGTGGTAGCAAAATAGGTACATATGAGGGCAATGCACCCCAGCACTTTCCAGATGGTATTTTGGCTGTTGAGTGGCCTCCTGACATGTGGCAGTCCAGTTCTATGGTGTCTCTGTTTGTAGTAACTGCCTGAAGGGAGGACTGATGGTGGAGTGGGCCTATCGAGGACAATTCTGGGTGATTCAGGATGGCATTGACATTGAAGCAATTCCTATCATATTTGAATGCCCAGTAAGTTGATGGCATTTCTTGTCAATGAGTGTCAAGTTGTGTTGGTTCAATGTGATGAACACCAGTGGCGTGTGTTCATGGATGCCAAGGGAAGTCAGGCTACGGATGATGCCTAAGCTCTATAGTATAGCCCTCAGGACAGACTGGGAGATTCAGGATGGCATTGACATTGGAGTGCTGCAATTCCTATGACATGTGAAGGCTCACTAAGTTGACATTTCTTGTCAATGAGTGTCAAGTTGTGTTGGTTCATTGTAGCAAACACCTGCCTTATGAGCTTGTCATCATATGTGGTTGCATCCTCCCCAAACACTATAATGTCAACAAGTCAACATGTACGGCAACCTTGACGTTTTTACATTTTGTTACATTACAGCCTTATTCTAAAATGGATTTAATCGTTTTTCTCCGCTCATCAATCTACACACAATACCTCATAATGACAAAGCAAAAACCGTTTTTTTTAATTGTTTCAAATGTATTAAAAATAAAAAACTGAAATATCACATTTACATAAGTATTCAGACCCTTTACTCAGTACTTTGTTGAAACACCTTTGGCAGCAATTACAGCCTCAAGTCTTTTTGGGTATGACGCTACAAGCTTGGCAACCTGCATTTCGGGAGTTTCTCCCATTCTTCTCTGCAGATCCTCTCAAGCTCTGTCAGGTTGGATTGGGAGCAATGCTGCACAGCTATTTTCAGTCCTCTCCAGAGATGTTCGAACGGGTTCAAGTCCGGGCTCTGGCTGGCCACTCAAGGACATTCAGAGACTTGTCCCGAAGCCACTCTTGCGTTGTATTGGCTGTGTGCTTAGGGTCGTTGTCCTGTTGGAAGGTAAACCTTTGCCCCAGTCTGAGGTCCTGAGTGCTCTGGAGTAGGTTTTCATCAAAGATTTCTCTGTACTTTGTTCCGTTAATCTTTTCCCTCGATCCTGACTACTCCCATTCCCTGCCACTGAAAAACATCCCCACAGCATGATGCTGCCACCACCATGATTCACCGTAGGGATGGTGCCATGTTTCCTCCAGACGTGACCCTTGGCATTCAGGCCAAAGAGTTCAATCTTGGTTTCATCAGACCAGAGAATCTTATTTCTCATGGTCTGAGAGTCTTTAAGTGGCTTTTGGCAAACTCCAAGTGGGCTGTCATGTGCCTTTTACTGAGGAGTGACTTCCGTCTGGCCACTCTACCATAAAGGCCTGATTGGTGGAGTGCTGCAGAGATGGTTGTCCTTCTGGAAGGTTCTCCCATCTCCGATTAACTTTGGAGCTCTGTCAGAGTGACCATTGGGTTCTTGGTCACCTCCCTGAGCAAAGCCTTTCTCCCCCGATTGTTCAGTTTGGCCGGGCGGCCATCTCTTGGTGGTTCCAAACTTCTTCCATTTAAGAATGATAGAGGCCACTGTGTTCTTGGGGACCTTCAATGCTGCGGAACATTTTTGATACCCTTCCCCAGATCTGTCCCTCGACACAATCCTGTCTCGGAGCTCTACAGACAATTCCTTCGACCTCATGGCTTGGTTTTTGCTCTGACATGCACTGTGAACTGTGGGACCTTATATAAACTGGTGAACAACTGTGAATCAGACCAACCAACTCTTCTCGCCTATCAGCAGGTAGATGAGTGAGAAGGGTATCCAAAACATCCATTGTCTCTGAATTTTTCAATCTACCCTACAGTACGCAATCGTCGGGACCAGGGACATCCTCCTCACCATGCACGGACCTAGCATGACAAAAATAATAACCCAGTGATGCAACAGTACAGGCCAAAAGAACAGGTTTACCGTCCTCTGCGTACTCACACTCATCGGCCCCAGAGGAATGTGCGTAATAGGGTTTTAGCAGATTTACATGGCACAGTTGGTGCACTCTCCTCCGTTCCAGAGTGGCAACTGGATAGTTTTGCTCAGTGCACTGGCGCACAACCGTATATGGACCTTGAAACTTGGCGTGAAAAGGAGAACCAACAATTGGCAGCAGAGCAAGAACCTGGTCACCTGGACTAAAGTGACGAGGTTCAGCTCGCCGATCAAATATGCCTTTCATCCTCCCTTGTGAAGATGATAGCTTCTCTTTAGCCATCTCACCAGCAGCGTACAGGCATTGCCGGAATTCACATACATAAGATAACAGAGACTGAGGTGGCTCAGGAGACTTCCAGTCATCCTGGAGCACTGCTAGAAGTCCACGAACACTATGTCTGAACACTAGTTCATTTGGACTGAAACCCTTGCTCTCCTGTGAAACTTCCCTGGCGGCTAACAGTAACCAAGGCAACCCCTCCTCCCAATCCTTATCCATCTCCATACAATAAGCTCTCAACAAAGACTTAAGTGTTTGATGGAAACGTTCCAGCGCTCCTTGACTCTGCGCGTGATAGGCGCTAGCCAAATTATGTTTAATATGAAGCTGTTGGAGAACCTGACCAAACAGATTAGAGGTGAAATTAGAACCTTGATTACTCTGAATGACTTTAGGGATTCCAAAGAGTGAGATAAACTGAGACAAAGCTTTTAGCACAGACTTAATCTTGATAGACCGGAGAGGATAGGCAGCAGAAACCTAGTGGTCTGACACATCACAGTGAACAGGTAACTACTACCATTCTTAGAGCGAGGCAGAGGGCCAACACAGTCAATAATCAGATATTCAAAAGGCTGGCTGTGTGTAGATTGATGAGGAAAACAATTAATTTAATCCATTTTAGAATGAGGCTGTAACGTACAGGTCATAATAACAGTACAAAAATATGAAAGATGTCTCTTATTTAAAACATGTATTTTCACTGAATGCATGATGCTCTTTCCATGACATAGACCGACCAGGTGAATTCAGGTGAACGCTATTAACCCTTATTGATGTTACTTGTTAAATCCAATTCAGTCAATGTAGATGAAGGGGAGGAGACAGGTTAAAGAATGATTTTTAAGCCTTGAGACAATTGATACATGGATTGTGTACGTGTGCCATTCAGAGGGTGAATGGGCAAGACAAAAGATTTAAGTGCCTTTGAATGGGGTATGGTAGTAGGTGCCAGGCGCACCAGTTTTAGTGTGTCAAGAACTGCAATGCTGCTGGGTTTTTCATGCTCAACAGTTTCCTGTGTGTATCAAGAATGGTCCACCACCCAAAGGACATCCAGCCAACTTGACACAACTGTGGGAGGCATTGGAGTCAACATGGGCCAGCATCCCTGTGGAACGGTTTCGACACCTTGTAGAGTCCATGACCAGATTAATTGAGTCTGTTCTGAGGGCAAAAGTGGTTGCAACTTAATATTAGGAACGTGGGGCTGCTATTGTAATTGCGAGAGTAGGGGCTGAACAAATAAAATCTACTCTCTCAGTGTCTGAGCCCACTTGTTTTTCTTGGAGACAATTAGATTACAATAGCCACAACATCAAAAAACATTTGTAACTGCATGTGTAACTACATGTGTAACAGTCAGTACCATACATTTACATTTACATCATTTAGCAGACACTCTTATCCAGACTTACAAATCGGTGCATTCAACTTATGATAGCCAGTGGGACATCCACTTTTGTTTTTATGGGAGGAGGGGGTTTGGGTAGAAGGATTACTTTTATACTATTCCAGGTATTCCGTATTCCTTAAAGACGTAGGGTTTCAAGTGTCTCCGGAAGGTGGTCAGTGACTCTGCTGTCCTGGCGTCGTGGGGGAGCTTGTTCCACCATTGGGGTGCCAGAGCAGTGAATAGCTTTGACTGGGCTGAGCGGGAACTGTGCTTCCGTAGAGGTAGGGGGGCTAGCAGGCCAGAGGTGGATGAACGTAGTGCCCTCGTTTGGGTGTAGGGTCTGATCAGAGCCTGAAGGTAAGGAGGTGCTGTTCCCCTCACAGCTCCGTAGGCAAGCACCATGGTCTTGTAGTAGATACGAGCCTCAACTGGAAGCCAGTGGAGTGTGCGGAGGAGCGGTGTAACATGAGAGAACTTGGGAAGGTTGAACACCAGACTGAAAAAGTTGTAGGGGTTTAATGGCACAGGCAGGGAGCCCAGCCAACAGCGAGTTGCATTAATCCAGACGGGAGATGACAAGTGCCTGGATTAGGACCTGTGCAGCTTTCTGAGTGAGGTAGGGTCGTACTCTGCGAATGTTGTAGAGCATGAACCTGCAGGATTGGGTCACCGCTTTGATGTTAGCGGAGAACAACAGGGTGTTGTCCAGGGTCACGCCAAGGTTCTTTGCTCTCTGGGAGGAGGACACAATGGAGTTGTCAATCGTGATGGCGAGATCATGGAGCGGGCAGTCCTTCCCCGGGAGGAAGAGCAGCTACGTCTTGCCGAGGTTCAGCTTGAGGTGGTGATCCGACATCCACACTGAAATGTCTGCCAGACATGCAGAGATGCGATTCGTCACCTGGTTATCAGAAGGGGGAAAGGAGAAAATTAGTTGTGTGTCGTCTGCGTAGCAATGATAGGAGAGACCATGTGAGGATATGCCAGAGCCAACTGACTTGGTGTATAGAGAGAATAGGAGAGGGCCTAGAACTGAGCCCTGGGGGACACCAGTGGTGAGAGCATGTGGTGTGGAGACAGATTCTCGCCACGCCACCTTGTAGGAGCGACCTGTCAGGTAGGACGCAAGCCAAGAGTGAGCAGCGCCGAAGATGCCCAACTCGGAGAGGGTTGAGAGGAGGATCTGATGGTTCACAGTATCAAAGGCAGCAGATAGGACTAGAAGGATAAGAGCAGAGGAGAGAGAGTTAGCTTTAGCAGTGCGGAGAGCCTCCGTGACACAGAGAAGATCAGTCTCAGTTGAATGACCAGTCTTGAAACCTGACTGGTTTGGACCAAGAAGGTCATTCTGAGAGAGATAGCAGGAGAGTTGGCTAGAGACGGCATGCTCAAGAGTTTTGGAGAGAAAAGAAAGAAGGGATACTGGTCTGTAGTTGTTGACATCGGAGGGATCGAGTGTAGGTTTTTTGAGGAGGGGTGCAACTCTCGCTCTCTTGAAGACGGAAGGGACATGGCCAGAAGTCAAGGATGAGTTGATGAGCGAGGTGAGGTAAGGGAGAAGGTCTCCGGAAATGGTCTGGGGAAGAGAAGAGGGGATAGGGTCAAGCGGGCAGGTTGTTGGGCAGCCAGCCGTCACAAATCGCAAGATTTCATCTGGAGAGAGAGGGGAGAAAGAAGTCAAAGCAGAGGGTAGGGCAGTGTGAGCAGGACCAGCGGTGTTATTTGACTTAATAAATGAGGATTGGATGTCGTCAACCTTCTTTTCAAAATGGTTGATGAAGTCATTCCACAGAGAGGGAGGAGGGAGGTGCTGCATACTGTCTATCCTGCACCGCACCTGGGTCACACCTCACACCAACCCTTACATGTGTCTCAAAAACCAAAGCCCTTTTGGAGGATTGGCCACTAGTCTATAATGTGTATCACACATGCGCAGGAAGTAGGAAAACAAGTACACACACACACAAACACACACGCACACACACCAGCACACACACACCGGGATGTATGCATGCACATACACACATTCAGCATGCACACACAGAGGGAATCACATACTGTAAATATACCCTGTAAACACAACTTCCTAAAGTAAAAAAGGAAAGAGGTACAGTAAATGTTTTATTAATAGCCGAGCGTTTATTTGCTTAAATCACTGAACACATCAGGCGCATATTAGAGACAGGCTTCTATTTGAGCCAGGTGTATAATTTTTTTAATGCTCTCAGCTTCTGCTCATTGCATAGTTAATTGTTTAAATCCAGCATTCACTTCCAGCATTTTTATAAATTTCTTCATTTCCTGCACTAATGTGTTATCATTTACACACTGTGTCACGTTTCTCTATTTCGAAAAAAATATGCTACTTTGTAACAAATCAAACATTAAACATCGTAAACAATTCATGGTAATTAATTGTTCCCTCCCAAACAATTCATTTAGACCCGGCATTTATTTGAAACAGGTCTTCATTCCACAAGCTCTCACAGTCTCACGTCAGAATTAGACGTTCATCCATGTCTCTCAAACATCACATTTCGATGTTGTTCCAAATGTCAAATTTCAAAGTGTTTAAGATTACGTTTAGGCATTAACTCCACATTTTTAAGGTTAGGGTTAAGGTTAGGCATTAACTTCGAATGGTTAAGGTAAGGGTTAAGGTTTGGGATAGGCATAAAATAATAATAAATAAATAAATGTTATATCTCTGGATTTGAACATGCAACCTTGGCACCAGAGGCAGATGCTTACGCCCATCCCCGTCCACCATCTCCGTTCACAATGCAAAACCGAAACCTACTTGAAGGTAACAGTGCTCACGGTTGCCCCTAGTGGCCAATTTCCACGTAATCTCCCGAGGTCCTCAGACATGGATGGAAGTCGAATACTGACCTGTATTAATGGTGACCTGGCTGGTTTATTTGCTGAAATGTGTGCTGTTGCCCGGCTATTAAAAGGGACAGGCGGCTATTTGAGACTCGCGTTTAATTGAAGTTTTACTGTAATTTCAACCATATCCTTCTTATGTACAATATGTATTTTATGTAGACCCTTAGGTATGTGCAGTGTCTGTATTCCTTGTGTTGTTAGAGCATCTTTCACCGCTCTTATGTCCTTATGACTAGGGCATAGGGAAGGTGAAATGAGTACCGAGTGCAGGAGAGGAGAGCACTGTCACATGGGACTCTGTATGGATTGAACTCTAACATTGATTAAGCGACCCTTCACAGTGCCATCCCGCTTCATATGTGTGCACTAAATGTGTGTGTGTGTGTGCGCCTACGTGTGTATGTGTGCATAGATCGTATAGATCCCAGTCCCTTTGCGGCTGGCCAAACATTACTACTACTGCATGTCCAGCCACGGTGGGATATAAAAAGGGTCTCCCCCCATCACGCCACTCTTTCTTTGTTTACTCTCATCCCTTTGTTTCTATTCATCATTAATCCCTCCACCTCAGTCAGGGATGTCAGTGTTTTTCTCTCTCTCTCGCCCTCTCTTGCTCCGTCTCCCTCTCTCCATCTCTTCCTCCTTGTTCTCCTTCTGTGCTTGTCATCGGTGGCCCAGTCACTCTCTCCACCATTCAGCCCCTGACATCCCTACGCTCTGATAATTACTCCCCTCCCTGTGTGTGTGTGTGTGTGTGTGTGTGTGTGTACATCTAGGCTCTAGGCTGGAGGGGCCAAGTTCAAGGGCACATGCTGGAACACATAAACAAGGAGAATGGTGTGAGAGTCTATAAAGACATTACCTGCTCCTTTGTTTATAAAATAACCTACTGAAAACACTCCATATGGCTGGTATAACTGAACCCTCCCAGAGGTATGTCACGGTGTGTGTGTGTTGTGCGTTCACATTCTTGCATGGCATGCTCTGGTCTTTAATTGGATTTGAAGGAGACCGTCTTAAACAAAAGACAGTTTAGAGGGAAGTAAATAAACAAATACTTTTTTTTCCTATTTCTCTTTTTTTCTTCTTATTGGATGCTGGCCGATCTGGAGGCAGAATCGGAAAGTGGCCCCCCTCCTCCTCTTCCGTACCATTCTCTCTATCAGATTCCTAGTGCGTTTTGGGCATTGATTGGAGGGGTCTGCGTCTCAGCACTGGAAAATGATGGTTTGGTGAAAGCTTAAAGGAGGTTTGGAGATAGAGAGAGATGCTCTAGTATACATGAAGACGTAAAGACTGAAGGCACCCCATGGACAGACACACACACACACTCCCCTTTAACCCTTTCACATCCAACAGGCCTAATATATTGGTTGGCAGTAGCAGCATATCACAATGTCTAACTCATAACCTTCTGTTTCAGCCTCGCTCCACCTCCACCCCTCTCTGCCCTCTAACCCACATGCGAGGAGGCTCTATCCTATCGCCCCCAGTTACCATGCCAGCAATGTGTGTGTGTGTGTGTGTGCGTGCGTGCATGTGTGTGCGTGTGTGTGTGCATGCACATCCTGTCAGATTTGCATGTGTGTGTTATCTATTTGAATAAATTGTGCTGGTTTATAACCCTGGTGATGTGGTGAGGCCGGTGGTGCTAATTTACAGCCAGTCTAGTGTGTCCCCGGCTTGATGACACCATCTGAAACATGTTGTCTAGACGACATTGAACCCTCCGTCCGCCCGGGGTAATTGTTTTATGCAAATAATAAAAATCCAAGGGTGACGTGGCGGAGCCCAGCCTCAGCCCAGCCTCTCACTCTCTGTGTCAGTTGATTGAGGTGTGCTGTGACTTCTGCCAGCCAGTCAGCAGGCTACATAAATTAAACTGGCCGAATAATAATCTGTGGTGTTATTATTATTGTTATTATCTAGGTGATTATGTGGTGTTGCCCTCAAGGCCTTTAGGGAATGGGATTGTGTGCCGGATTGGGAGAGAGAGAGTGGGAATTCTACACACAATACCAGTAGTAGCTGATGATATAAAGACACACACACGTCGTGATACACACATACTGTACACAAACATAACACACACACTGAGAAACAAACACACTGTCACACACCCTCAGATCTTTGAAAAAAGGCCAAACACTCACACACGCTCCCACACACACACTCTCACCCTTCATTCCTTTGCTATCTGGCTCCCTATCAGAGGGGAGAGAGTGTGATGTGGTCCAAGTCATAAATTTAATTTCATGCTGGATTTGCAGTGCTCATCTGAATTGCATGTGAGCACAGCCTGATGGCTGATGGGCCTACGACTCAGCCCTGGAGATTCAGACACAGATGCTGCAGTCAACCACAACCACACACACACACACACACACACACACACACACACACACACACACACACACACACACACACAAGATGGACAAGATGGCGCTGACAGACACGGTAGCCATGTTTCTACTTCCTAGCCAACTTTGCAGTATTATTATTTCTTAATTTTTTTGCTCAGAAAGTTTATTGTATTATTACCTACAGCCGGAAATAACTTTTGGACATTAGATCGGCAGTCACTCCCCAGAAATTCGAGCAGAAATTAGACTTCCCTGACCTGGATCCTTTGTTTGAACTTCCCAAGGCACCTCTATTTTTCCTGGGGGCTGCACCAAAACACTGATGCCGGAAAAGAGGTAGAAGAAGTGGGGCCCTAGTTAGACTCAGGTGACATGCATACCATCCACCACTTCCGAGTAACTTCAAAAATGCAACTAGGCCACTCAGGAACATTCAATGACATCTTGGCAAGCAACTCCAGTGTATATTTGGAATTGTGTTTTAGGTTTTTGTCCTGCTTAAAGGTGAATTTGTTTCCCAGTGTTTGTTGGAAAGCAGACTGAACAAGGTTTTCCTCTAGGATTTTCCCTTTATTTTTATCCTGAATAACTCCCTAGTACTTGCCGATGACAAGCATACCCATAACATGATGCAGCTTGAAAATATGAAGAGTGGTACTCAGTCATACTTTAGTGTCTTATAGCAAACAGGATGCATGTTTTGGAATATTTATATTCTGCACAGGCTTCCTTCTTTACACTCTGTCATTTAGGTTAGTATTTTGGAATAACTACAATGTTGTTGATCCATCCTCAGTTTTCTCCTATCACAGCTATTAAACTGTAATTGTTAAAGTTACCACTGGTCTAATGGTGAAATACCTGAGCGGTGTCCTTCCTCTCCGGCAAATGACTTAGGAAGGACACCTGTGTCTTTGTAGCAGTGGATAGCGGAAAAATCGGAGAACACTGCAAAAATACTGCAAGAAATGTAGCAAACCAATTAACTTTTTGTACTGAATACAAAGTGCTATGTTTGGTGCGAATCCAATATAACACATCAAGCATAGTGGTGGCTGCATCATGTTACGGGTATGCTTGTAATCATTAAGGACTGGGGAGTTTTTCAGGATAAAAAAATAAACAGACTGGAGCTAAGCAAAGGCAAAATCCTAGAGGAAAACCTGGTTCAGTCTGCTTTCCACCAGACACTGGGAGATGAATTCACCATTCAGTAGGACAATAACCTAAAACACAAGGCCAAATCTACACTGGAGTTGCTTATCAAGAAGACAGTGAATATTCCTGAGTGGCAGAGTTACAGTTTTGACTTAAATCTGCTTGAAAATCTATGGCAAGACCTGAAAATGGTTGTCTAGCAATGATCAACAACCGATTTGACATACAGTGAGGGAAAAAAAGTATTTTATCCCCTGCTGATTTTGTACGTTTGCCCACTGACAAAGAAATGATCAGTCTATAATTTTAATGGTAGGTTTATTTGAACAGTGAGAGACAGAATAACAAACAAAAAATCCAGAAAAACGCATGTCAAAAATGTTATAAATTGTTTTGCATTTTAATGAGGGAAATAAATATTTGACCCCCTCTCAATCAGAAAGATTTATTGCTCCCATGTGCCTTTTATACAGGTAACGAGCTGAGATTAGGAGCACACTCTTAAAGGGAGTGCTCCTAATCTCAGCTTGTTACCTGTATAAAAGACACCTGTCCACAGAAGCAATCAATCAATCAGATTCCAAACTCTCCTCCATGGCCAAGACCAAAGAGCTCTCCGAGGATGTCAGGGACAAGATTGTAGACCTACACAAGGCTGGAATGGGCTACAAGACGATCGCCAAGCAGCTTGGTGAGAAGGTGACAACAGTTGGTGTGATTACTCGCAAATGGAAGAAACACAAAATAACTGTCAATCTCCCTTGGCCTGGGGCTCCATGCAAGATCTCACCTCGTGGAGTTGCAATGATCATGAGAATGGTGAGGAATCAGCCCAGAACTACACAGGAGGATCTTGTCAATGATCTCAAGGCAGCTGGGACCATAGTCACCAAGAAAACAATTGGTAACACACCTCGCCGTGAAGGACTGAAATCCTGCAGCGCCCGCAAGGTCCCCCTGCTCAAGAAAGCACATATACATGCCCGTCTGAAGTTTGCCACTGAACATCTGAATGATTCAGAGGAGAACTGGGTGAAAGTGTTGTGGTCAGATGAGACCAAAATGGAGCTCTTTGGCATCAACTCAACTCGCCGTGTTTGGAGGAGGAGGAATGCCGCCTATGACGCCAAGAACACCATCCCCACCGTCAAACATGGAGGTGGAAACATTATGCTTTGGGCGTGTTTTTCTGCTAAGGGGACAGGACAACTTCACCGCATCAAAGGGACGATGGACGGGGCCATGTACAGTCAAATCTTGGGTGAGAAACTCCTTCCCTCAGCCAGGACATTGAAAATGGGTCGTGGATGGGTATTACAGCATGACAATGACCCAAAACACAAAGCCAAGGCAACAAAGGAGTGGCTCAAGAAGAAGCACATTAAGATCCTGGAGTGGCCTAGCCAGTCTCCAGACTTAATCCCATAGAAAATCTGTGGAGGGAGCTGAAGGTTCGAGTTGCCAAACATCAGCCTCGAAACCTTAATGACTTAATGAAAGAAGATCTGCAAAGAGGAGTGGGACAAAATCCCTCCTGAGATGTGTGCAAACCTGGTGGCCAACTACAAGAAACGTCTGACCTCTGGATTTTTTTGTTGTTATTCTGTCTCTCACTGTTCAAATAAACCTACCATTAAAATTATAGACTCATCATTTCTTTGTCAGTGGGCAAACATACAAAATCAGCAGGGGATCAAATACTTTTTTCCCTCACTGTATCTTGAAGAATTTTGTGTACAATCCAGGGGTGCAAAGCTCTTAGATACTTACCCAGAAAGACTCACAGCTGTAATCACTGCCAAATGTGATTCTAACATGTATTGACTCAGGGTTGTGAATACTTAAGTAAATTAGATATTTATGTATTTCATTTTCAATACATTTGCGAACATCTCTGAAAACATGTTTTCACTTTTTCATTATTAGGTATTGTGTGTAGATGGGTGAGAAAACTAAATATATTTAATCAATTTTGAATTCAGGCTGTAACACAACAAAATGTGAAATAGTCAAGGGGTATAAATACTTTCTGAAGGCACAAACATGTATATACAGTACCAGTCAAAAGGTTGGACACACCTACTCATTCAAGGCTTTTTATTAGTTTTTACTATTTTCTACATTGTAGAATAATAGTGAAGATATCAAAACTATGAAATAACACATATGGAATCATGTAGTAACCAAACACGTGTTAAACAAATCAAAATATATTTTATATTTTAGATTCTTCAAAGTAGCCACCCGTTAACTTGATGACAGCTTTGCGCACTCTTGGCATTCTCTCAACCAGCTTCACCTGGAATGCTTTTCCAACAGTCTTGAATGAGTTCCCAGATATGCTGAGCACTTGTTGGCTGCTTTTCCTTCACACTGCGGTCCAACTCATCCCATACCATCTCAATTGGGTCGGGTGATTGTGGAGGTCAGGTAATCTGAAGCAGTACTCCATCACTCTCCTTCTTGGTCAAATAACCCCTTACACAGCCTGGAGGTGTGTTAGGTCATTGCCCTGTTGAAAAACAAATGATAGTCCCACTAAGCGCAAACCAGATGGGATGGCGTATCTCTGCAGAATGCTGTGGTAGCCATGCTGGTTAAGTGTGCCTTGAATTCTAAATAAATCACAGACAGTGTCACCAGCAAAGCACCCCCACACCATCACACCTCCTCCTCCATGCTTCACGGTGGGAACCACACATGCGGAGATCATCCGTTCACCTACTCTGCGTCTCTCACAAAGACAGGGCCATTGGAACCAAATATCTCCAATTTGGACTTATCAGACCAAAGGACATATTTCCACCGGTCTAATGTCCATTGCTCGTGTTTCTTGGCCCAAGCAAGTATTTTCTTCTTGTTGGTGTCCTTTAGTAGTGGTTTCTTTGCAGCAATTTTATCATGAAGGCCTGATTGACGCAATCTCCTCTGAACAGTTGATGTTGAGATGTGTCTGTTACTTGAACTCTGTGAATTATTTATTTGGGCTGCAATTTGTGGCTTGTAACTATAATGAACTTATCCTCTGCAGCAGAGGTAACTCTGGGTCTTCCTTTTCTGTGGCGGTCCTCATGAGAGCCAGTTTCATCATAGCGCTTGATGTTTTTTGCGACCGCACTTGAAGAAACTTTCAAAGTTCTTGAAATGTTCCGTATTGACTGACCTTCATGTCTTAAAGTAATGATGTTCTGTCTTTTCTCTTTGCTTATTTGAGCTGTTCTTGCCCTAATATGGACTTGGTCTTTTCCCAAATAGTGCTATCTTCTGTATACCCCCTCTACCTTGTCACAACACAACTGATTGGCTCAAATGCCTTAAGGAGGAAAGAAATTCCACAAATTAACTTTTAAGAAGGCACACCTGTTAATTTAAATTCAATCCAGGTGACTACCTCATGAAGCTGGTTGAGAGAATGCCAAGAGTGTGCAAAGCTGTCATCAAGGCAAAGGGTGGCTATTTGAAGAATCTCAAATATATTTTGATTTGTTTAACACTTTTTTTGATCACTAAATGATTCCATATGTGTTATTTCATACTTTTGATGTCTCTTCACTATTATTCTACAATGTAAAACATAGTAAAAAATAAAGAAAAACCCTTGAATGAGTAGGTGTGTCCAAACTTTAGACTGGTACTGTATATACAGTGCCTTCGGAAAGTTTTCAGACCCCTTGACTTTTTCCACATTTTGTTACGTTACAGCCTTATTCTAAAATTAATGAAATTGTTTTTTTCCCCCCTCATCAATCTACACACAATATCCCATAATGACATTTTTGCAAATTTATCAAAATAAGAAAAACTGAAATATCACATTTACATAAGTATTCAGACCCTTTACTTCGGTATGACGCTACAAGCTTGGCACACCTGTGTTTGGGGAGTTTCTCCCATTCTTCTCTGCAGATCCTCTCACGCTCTGTCAGGTTGGATGGGGACTGTCGCTGCACAGCCATTTTCAGGTCTCTCCAGAGATGTTCGATCGGGTTCAAGTCCGGGCTCTGGTTGGGCCACTCAGGGACATTCAGAGACTTGTCTCGAAGCCACTCCTGCGTTGTCTTGGCAATGTGCTTAGGGTCGTTGTCCTGTTGGAAGGTGAACCTTTGCCCCAGTCTGAGGTCCTGAGCACTCTGGAGCTGGTTTTCATCAAGGATCTCTATAATTTGCTCCGTTCATCTTTGCCTCAATCCTTACAAGTCTCCCAGAACCCTGAAGCTGAAAAAAATCCCCACAGCATGATGCTGCCACCACCATACTTCACCATAGGGATAGTGCCAGGTTTCCTCTAGACGTGACGCTTGGCGTTTGTAACTCCAAGGTAGTGGGTTCGATCCCCGGGACCACCCATACACAAAAATGTATGCACGCATGACTGTAAGTCGCTTTGAATAAAAGCGTCTGCTAAATGGCATATTATTATTATATTATTATTATTATTAATCTTGGTTTCATCAGACCAGAGAATCTTGTTTATCATGGTCTGAGAGTATTTGGGTGCCTTTTGGCAAACTCCAAGCGGGCTGTCAAGTACCTTTTACTGAGGAGTGGCCTCCGTCTGGCCACTCTACCATAAAGGCCTGATTGGTGGAGTGCTGCAGAGATGGTTGTCCTTCTGGACCCTGTTTGTCTCAGTGTATATATTACAGACATGATGCTATCCTTACAGGATATATCAATCTCTAAATTGTCTTCAGTAAACTTTCTTGATTGTGTGTGTATCTGTATCTGTATGTTTAGGCCAGTGGCAGTATCCATCCACCTACTACCTGTTCTTACTACATTTCCAAATCAACTCAGGAAAACCTGTCACAACTGTTCATTTAAACCCAGAGTCTCGGTCTTCTCCTCCATTTCACTCTTCTCAAGACTCTCCCGTCTAGTCACTAATTTACTGTATCCTCACGCTTTTGTCTGTTTCTTTTTTTTTATCAATCTCTTCAGTCTGTGAAGTGAAGTAAGAGGAATACGCCCAATTACCGGGTTACAACGCTCAGAGCAATTAAGGAAATGTACAGTTCAGACGAGGTTCAGGGTTTCAACAAGGCCGATCAGACACACACAGAGAGCCTCATAAAACTATGACTCATATTTTGCGGCCAGTAAAGTCACAGCGAATGGCCATGTCTGAGAAAAGGCAGCGTTGAGTGGTGGGCGTTGCCCAGTGAAATCATTTACTCTGCTCTAACGGTAAACACTGTTAGTTTCATTAAGTTGATTGTTTAACCCTTTGTGTGAAGAGAGGGATGTGTTGTTGAGGACAGGTGTAAGGAATATACTAAAGGTGACATTTTTTTTTTGTGAACTGATGTGAAGAACCAGACTAACATTTCAGATTCAAGCAAGTATATAACAAGTAAATATTTGTAACGGTGCACAAGACATTTCCAAGGTCTTCCAATGGGTAGTCTTACAAAATGTTTGATTTGGGAACCACAGCTCCCTAGGAGAGTTGATATCTCAAGTCCTCCCTCTCTGGGAGGAGAAAGGAACAGTTTGTCGCCTTAATTTCAGCCTGTTGTGCCCATACTTTGACTCAGCAGTACCTCAGGGTGCCTGGACAGTGGCAAGAGGCAGGGAGGTAGAGAGGGAAGAGAGAGAAGAGAAAGAGAGTTATAGCAGCTGAGCTTTTAGCCCCCTTTAGGAGGATGTATGTTAGAGCCATTGACCTCCACTGGACAAGGACTGTTTCGGAGAGAGAGAGAGAGAGAGAGAGAGAGAGAGAGAGAGATGGTGGTCCCAGCGACAGAGATACTAAACTAACCATCAACAAGAAAAGCAACAGAAATAACCCACTCGGCATAGATGTCATTTCAACATGTGTAGAAAGACAAGGACTGTTTTTCTACACAGGAAGAGAGAGAGAGAGAGAGAGAGAGAGAGAGAGAGAGAGAGAGAGAGAGAGAGAGAGAGAGAGAGAGAGAGAGAGAGAGAGAGAGAGAGAGAGAGAGAGAGAGAGAGAGAGAGAGAGAGAGAGAGAGATATAGAGAGAGAGATACAGTGAGCTCCAAAAGTATTGGGACAGTGACAAATTTTTTGAAGTTTTGGTTCTGTACTACAGCACTTTGGATTTGAAATGATACAATGACTAAGAGGTTAAAGTGCAGATTGTAAGGTCTAATTTGAGTGTATTTTACTTATTTTATTACTATCCCAATACTTTTGGAACACACTGTATATATATATATATATATATATATATATATATATATATATAGAGAGAGAGAGAGAGAGAGAGAGAGAGAGAGAGAGAGAGAGAGAGATAGAGAGAGAGAGAGAGAGAGAGAGAGAGAGAGGGAGATTGTGGTCCCAGCGACAGAGATACTAAACTAACCATCAACAAGAAAATCAACAGAGATAACCCACTCAACACAGACGCCATTTCAACGTCTAGTTTCATTTAATTTAGGTTGTTGTCATCTAACATGAATTCAATGTGAAATCAACAAAACATTTCACCTTGTCATTGGATTGAGGTTAAAAGTTGGGTGAAAAAAAGACAATATTCCCTTACATTGATACATTTTTGCAAATTCAATCAGTTTTCCACGTTAATTCAGCATCATAACATTTAATTTATTTGTTGAAACGACGTGATATATATATATATTTTTTTAAATCACTTAGCCTCGGGACATTTAGAGATCTCAGATGATACACAACTTTGAATACCTTACATTTACAGTCATTTAGCAGACACTTATCCAGAGCGACTTACAGTGGTGAGTGCATACATTTTAATAATTTTTTCGTAGTGGTCTCCAATGGGAATCGAACCCACAATCCTGGCACTGCCAGCGCCATGCTCTACCAACTGAGCTACAAGGGACTACCTTACCAGTCTACCTAAACCCTCAAGGAGGAAAGAAGTGAAGAAGGAAAGTAGCGACAGACACACAAAACACACACACATTCTCTCCCCCTAGCGCTCACCTCCGCCTCACCATTCGGCCGATCTTTGAAAGGCAACGTCCCAGAATTCCTCAGGGCCCCTCATTAGGCCTTAGCTCCGTCTCTCAGGGGGCTGATGGGTAAACTTTGGAGAGGTCACCTCCTTTCCTTTCCTCTCCTGCCTCTCCTCCTCCATCCTTCCTTCCGCTCCTCCTCTGGTCCTGTCAGTGTGGAGTGTAAACAAGTAGAAAGGTTAGTGCTGTTTTCACCCGATACTGTCTTCTTCCATTAGGGACAAAGGACAGTGAGCTAGCAGCACTGGCTACACTCGAGCTCTGCCAAAGAGGAACAGAAATGAACCCTGCCCCCGTACACCAGTTACAGTAAGAGAGGTGTGCTGAACTTTTTTGTGTGCTGTGAAGTTGTACTGGTGTGCTAATGCTGCGCTGGTTAGCATCACTGCATTGTATTAATTACCGAAGTTACCGTATCAGTTTGAGTAGGCTTTAGCCAGTAATGTGTACATTAAATTCCTGCAAATACACACTATGACTGGCTGGACATATCTCAGCCAGATCGTTCAAGATTTACTTTTAAATTGGACGCCTGTCCATGTCCCATCGGGAAATGCCTTCTAGGGGCAACAATGATCCCGTGACTCCGGATCCGAAGGTCGCGTTATCAATCCCAGTGGTAGATATTATTATTTTTCTTTTTTTCTTTTAACCCTATCCAAACCTTAACCATTTACTTTGAAATGTTACGTTTGGAGAAACTTTGAAATTTGACGTTTTGAGAAACCGAATGACGCGTAACAGGAGGAGCAACCCAGGGTGTCAAGAACAGTGACAAATTTTACGTTTGGAGAAACATGGATAAACGTCCGAATCTGAAGTCAAATTGGTAAAATCGTGAGATCTTGTTGCATATCTCGCCTTTTTTGCCCCTTTCTCCTCAGTGTACACTCTTCCCTTTGCAGTCTCCATTCATCTCTCTTCATTCTCTCTCTCTATCTCTCTCTCACTTCCTCTACCCTATTTATCTCCTCACTCTCCACCCCTTTCCCTCCAGTAGTGGCGGATATGTCTCAGAGTGTCCCTCGATCCTCCCCAGCCCAGGCCAGTACATATTCATTAGCCGGTGGCTCTCTCTCCCGGAGCTGCCTGCTGCCTGCCTGTCTGCCTGTTTGCTGACTGCTTGTGGAAAAAGCCATTTAGCCTGCAGAATGTCAAGGTTAGTGTGCGCTGTCCTTGTCATCAGTCTCTGTGGCAGAAGGTCAGGGATAAGCTTTCCTCAAATGGGCAGCATCAAACAAAGGGGAGGCTGACTTAACTCATCCAGAGAAAGAGGACCTTCTCTCTCTCCCAGTCGATAAACAATCCTCTGGGCTGCACCTCTCCCTCTCTTTCTCTCTCTGTCACTTTCCTCTCTCTCTCTCTCTCTTTCTTTCTTTGTCCTCAGTCTCTGCGGTGTTAACCCCCCCCTCCCCAATGACAGTGTTAACCCCCTCACTGACACTCCACCCCCACCTCACTACACAATACAAACACACTCACACTCCAATCACGGTCTACTGTATGGCCCTACTGCAGTGTCCTGTAGGCTACATTGGTACCCAGCCCTCAGGGGTCATGTAAAGGAATGACAGCTGAAGGGTAGTCCACTGGGTCACTTCTAACATCATCACCCCATGTGGTACATTGGTCTTAACGCATCATGGTGTCAGCAGTGTTTCCCCCAGTTTTATTTAGCAGCAGTGGCAGCGGTCGTGGAAGAGGGATTGGGGGTGGGGTTGTGGGCGTGGTTTGAATCAATCCAGAATTGGCAGCAAGGAGAAACATTTGCTGTTTTCAGCAAATTTCGAACAATTCTATACATTTTTCCATAGATCTGAAAGAAAATGTTGCAGTGTGAAAGCTAATTTCCTGCAATTCTATGCATTTTGCCATTCTATTTCTGTGTTCTTATGCTCAAATATTATAACAAAACCAATGGGGACCCCAATCGGGGCCCCTGGGCATGTACCCTGCATGCCCCATCAGTAATCCAGCCATGCCAAAAATACTATGAAATTAATTGTTTTGGGAATTTTCTATTCTCCCTGCCTGTCTAGCTTTTATTTTTGTGATTTGTAGTTCTCAAAGATTATATTATTTAAACTTACACTAGGTGTACAAAACACTAGGAACACCTTCCTAATATTGAATTGCACCCCCTTTTGCCCTCAGAACAGCCTCAATTCGTCGGGGCATGGACTCTACAAGGTGTCAAAAGTGTTCAACAGGGATGCTGGCCCATGCTGATTCCAATGCTTCCCACAGTTCTGTCAAGTTGGCTGGATGTCCTTTGGGTGGTGGACCATTCTTGATACACACAGGAAACTGTTGAGCATGAAAACCCAGAAGCATTGCAGTTCTTGACACAATCAAACTGGTGTGCCTAGCACCTACTACCATACCCCGTTCAAAGGCACTGAAATATTTTGTCTTGCCCATTCAACAATGTCTCAATTGACTCAAGGCTTATAAATCCTTCTTTAACCAGTTTCCTCCCCTTAATCTACAATGGTTGAAGTGGATTTAACAGGTGACATCAATAAAGGGATTATAGCTTTTACCTGGATTCACCTGGTCAGTCTGCCATGGAAAGAGCAGGTGTTCATAATGTTTTGTACACTCAGTGTATATAGGTCATATCACTGCTCAGGCTAAGACCCAGATACAGACAAAGGAGGCAGATAGTACGAGTCTCAGAGTTGATTATAGTTCAAGGGGCAGGCAAAGGTAAGTCAATGCAGGCAAAGGGTCGTAATCCAAATCAGAGTCAGGCAGGTACAGGACAGCGGGTAGGATCAAGACAGGCAGAAAGGTCAGAACTGGGAAGACTAAGAAACACAAACTAGCGCACAGGAACACGCTGGTAGGACTTGGCAGGACAAGACGAATTGGCAACAGATGAACAGAAAACACAGGTATAAATACACAGGGATAATGAGGGGAGATGGGAGACAACTGGTGGGGGGTGGAGACAAGCACAAAGACAGGTGAAACAGATCAGGGTGTGACAGGTCAAGTATGTTGTTCTCTCTGGGTTTAGTCATTTAATAAGTTTACACTGAAAGCGTTTTTCCATCCTGAAAATTTAAAAAATTGAGTTAACTGATAAACTCCACAATGAGTTAACTGACAGTCCTCCACAAACCATGTCACACTTTTTTCATCTTTCTTTTCTGATTAATTGATTTTGCCCATCTCTACCAATTAGACAACCCTAACCTCCACCATTTCACATGAGCCTGGATGTGTCAAAGCCACTGTTGTAATCGTATTATCAGCAGGTCCTCAGGCCAGAGGAAGCATAAGACGAGGTAACCCAAGTTCACGTGTGTGTGTGTGTGTGTGCGCGCGTGCATTTGCATGTGTGTGTTTCTTCTAGTCCACTCTGTAAGTCCTGAACAAATACCACTAACCCTTTGATTAGCCTGTCCACTACAGTTCCCCTTTCACTATTTCATTCACTCTGTCCTCCATTCATTCCCTCTCTCCTACCCTCTCTCAGCTTCTCTCCTCAGTACCTCTCCAGGTCAATGTTTGAACAGCTGTATGTGGTTAAAGTCTGTTTTAAATGACAATGGACGCTTGTGTGTTTAGTTATTGAAAAGAGAGACAGGATTATTATGTTTGAAGATTGGGCCTAATATGGAGCAGTGAGTGAGTGTGGTGTGCAGGACGTGTGTGTGTGTGTTTGTGTGTGTAGTTTTCCTCTCGCTAATGAAGGATGATGAAATTAGTAAGTGAACCCTTTGCTTATCGCTGTGACAGGCAATCTCCAACCGTATTCTGTTTTCAATTAGACTTGTTTTGAGAATCTTCCAATGAATAAAGCTTAAGTCAAAACAGTTATCCAAACCAATTTTGATGATAGCTCAACCATCTACAAAATGCTCATGTAACTTTTGCCCCTTGTGATTTCTATAGGTTTGAATGATGGGTTGATAGGCATGGATTATCTGTGATAAAAATTATAATACAATAAATGTGCATTATGGGATTGTAACCCCCTATCAGTTTGACCACACGTGAACCCTTTTTAACATAGTGGTAGCTTACAACGTGTTTGACCTTATCAAAGTTCTCCACGTTCTTCCTGGCATAGCCCCATAACTCAGAATGTGCAATTAAGCATGGCTATTAAGGGTGATAAGTTAGGGCTCAAGACACATCATGTGAACTCTGTGAGTGGTAGTCACAAGGCTTTCCACATTTACATTTACATTTACATCATTTAGCAGACGCTCTTATCCAGAGCGACTTACAAATTGGTGCATTTAACTTATGATAGCCAGTGGGACAACCACGTTTTTTTTGGGGGGTAGGGTTTCAAGTGTCTCCGGAAGGTGGTCAGTGACTCCGCTGTCCTGGCGTCGTGGGGGAGCTGATAATGTAATTAAAACAGTGGCTTTGACGCAACCAGGCTCATGTCACATGGTGTAGGTTAGGATTGTGTAATTCGTAGAGAGGATTAAAATAAATTAATCAGACAACAAAAGAAAGATGACAAAAGTCTGACGTGTGTTGTGTAGGGCTGTCAGTTAATCAGTTAACTCTAGTTAACCTTTTGTTATTTTAGCGCACAATTTTTTTGTTGTTGCTATAAATCGCATCCAAAATATACTGAAAACATCCAAAATACATAATCTATACAGCTAAAAACAACAATGCAATGTCAAAACAAGTTGACATTGAGGTTAAAGACAGTGTGCTTTATCAATTTACCTGATTTTGCTAATGTTACTTTGGACCAAATCAAGATGTCAATACTCTTGTAATGCTTTTGTAATCTTAAATTACAGTTAAATTTGATCAAATTCTGAATTTGTGATTAATCACAGAAAATCCTGCGATTAACTCAATTTTATTTGGGTTTGACATCCCTAGTTTTGTAACATATCACTTAGTATTGTTTTAACTGATACTCTAAAACCCTTATTTAATAGTAATTTGGTGCAAAAATATGTATGTTTTAGAATAGTTTTCTTGAGTTAGTGTAGGCTATAGGGTTGTCACCCATCCTCCCTTTAGTGACACTTCTCCATCACTACAGACACATAGAGAGATTCAGTAAATCACCCAGGGAGAAGTGGAGACAGGAGGCTGGCTTTAAAGAATGGAGAGTGGGAGAAAAGTGGGGAGTTGGTGAGAAAAAGAACGGAAAAGGAATAGAATCTATGGCAGATCAAAGGCTACTGCAGGCCCCTCTGCCATACCACACACACACACACACACACACACACACACACACGCACATGTTCTCTCTCCGTCACATGGCCCTGTACCTGCTCTACCTCTGCCTCCCCTTGCACACTCATCTGCATATCCCTTGCACCGCACTATCAATTCCACCAGAAACAGGCACTTATTCCTTCATAAATCTCTTCGTTGTCACTTTCAAATGAAAGAGATTTATTCACAGACGAACAAGCCAGAGCAGGGGATAAAGGGGGGAAAACCTCTTCATCTTTAATGACCAACATGGCGGGCGGTGTGGGGTATGTATCTGCATATGCCTTTTGTGTGTGTCATGCTGGTGGCAGCCCCCGAGCAGGGAGGGTGTGCGCGTGCCAACAAAGCCCTGACAGCTCCCTGTGCCACAATCTCATCTGTTCCAGCTAGCGCACTCCTCTGAAACGATTTAACTTTCATTAAACACTGTTTGATATGGACTGAGAAAGGAAGGCATGCAGCGCCCGTGCACTCATATGCTCTCATTCATTCTATCTACTGCTGTTTCTCCCTTTTCACTCCCCCTCTCTCCCAGACTCAATATCTTTCTCCCTCTGTGACCCTCCATCCTCTTTTCTCCCTCTGTCTCTATCCCCCTCTGTGTTCTCTCCCCTCTCTCTCTTCATCTCTCTCTCTCTCTCTCTCTCTCTCTCTCTCTCTCTCTCTCTCTCTCTCTCTCCCTCTCTGGCTGCCTGTCAGAGGAGTATGTAGGCTGGTTAAATGGGGGACCTTTGAAGCTGTAGTTAGTGCTCACATTCCTCTCTTCCTTTGTCTGCATTTCCTACAGTTGAAACAGTGATTCATGTACTGCTCGTCCAACCTCCATTAATTTCATGTAATGTAGCTTTTATCTCCGTCGCTGGGACCCCTATCTCCTCCACCGTCTCTCTCTCTCTTTCTCTCTGTCTCGTATTCATTGTCTCTCTCTCTATCTTTCTCTCTTTCTTTCTCTGTCTCTCATACACAGACACACGCCCCTAATGTCTACTCTTCTCTATCTCTGGCATCTCGCTTGCAGATTATTTTATTTTCCTCTTCTTTCTCTCTCCCTCTTTTTTCAAGGCAACTGGTTATATTATTTGCCTCCTCCATTTCTGTTAGAGGGTATTGCGGTAGAGTGTAATTTACTGGCAACAAAGACTGTCCACACTCCTTTACCTCCTCCTCCTCTTCATCATCATTATAATCATCATCATCATCACCACCAGTGTAAACATCAAACAAATCCATGAAATCCCAGACAGATGGTAGAGTATGTAAATGTTCCTTGTCAGATAAGCTGAGCTTCTGTCTGCGTTGTGTTTAGCACTCTGTCACTTCCCGAGCCGTGGAAATGTCAGGGGTCAAGTTTACATTGGAAAAGTTGGAACGCTAAACCACCGGCCACCCTGGGCCACAGAAAAGGTCAACGCCATGGCAACAGCTGGTGGATATTGTCACTTTGGACCCCCCAGTCACAGTTAGAGCCCTCCATGTGACATCACCCCTTTTTTTCAGATGTATTTTGCTTCCATCCATCTCTGCAGGGGCAACATTTGTGTGGCATGAGAATGAAATGTAAATGTACACAGCCCTTTTAATGTTCCATATAGTGCTTAACAAGGAGAACAAAGGCTATTGCATAGTATAGGAAACCATCATGTCTTATAGTGAATGTTCACTGTTCAACATCATGAAGAAAATAGCCCTTAGAAACATATCTGGGATCAACTTACCCTCTCCAAGTCCTAACCATTACAGTTTTTGGGTTTAATGCAAAACTGACCTTAGATCAGTGTCAAGGGATGACTTCATCCTTCTCCCATCAGGACCAGGGCATTATGATTCATCATTAATCATTAGTCTAAGTATCACAGCAGTTAAGAAGGGCTAGGGAGGGAGATAGCAGCATGTTGCCTGGGTTTGGTGCCAAAAACACCATTCCCCAATCTCCTCTCCTCCCTATCCACTCTCCTGTTTCTCTTTTTACTCCCCCTTTCTTCCATTCTGAAAGCTGTGCAGGTTGATCTTTAATCTCACTCCCTCTCCTCCCTTATCTCCTTCCCCCTCTCCTCCTCTCTACCTGCAGCAGACGCAGTTGAGTTGCTCTTCTCTATAGGGGGTATGATGTGGAGGTCTGGTCTTACACAGCTAACATATGTAAGAACAGTTGAGCAGCAGCCAGGCCTCCTCACTCCCCCCACACTACCCACTCCCCTCCTCTGCCACTCAAGGGTTAATGTGGCCCCCAGCCGTGTGGCAGGGCGAGCTGGCCCACTTCCCTCTCGCCCGGCCAGCCCCCACGCTGGGCAACCAAGGCCCACCGACAGCATCCATCGCCCCGTCATGATCACATATGGAAGCCTTCCACCACCACCGGCAGGGGGGAAGGAAGGAAGGAAGGAAGGAAGGAAGGAAGGAAGGAAGGAAGGAAGGAAGGAAGGAAGGAAGGAAGGAAGGAAGGAAGGAAGGAAGGAAGGAAGGAAGGAAGGAAGGGAAGAGGGAGGGAGAGTTGGTTTTAACACGGCATATAGAGAATCAAGGTTTTATCTAGTATTAAAAAACACAGCAGAAGAAGAAGAGCTGTCTCCTTCTACATCAGCTTACTATGTGCTGTCCAAATAGACCCAAGCAGAAAATATATATATATTTCAATTGAAACAATTTTAAATACATTTAATGCATTTAATGTCCATTTTATTTGTATTTTATTAGCAGTTAAGTATATTAAATACACTTAAAATTATCTAAATTGAGACACTTTTTTTTATACTTAAGTATATTCTTAGTACATTAGATAAAGAGAAAAACAAACATACTTTGAATACACATTTTATGTATATTTTTCATAAATTAGAATTATACTAAAATGGTATTTGAATTAGAACTACAAAGCAGTTGTGGCTGGAGCAGCAATTTACAACTAACACTTTTGAGAACTGTGAACCATTGGCATTTCACACAGTACAGTAATACATTAACATTTCAATGAAATGTGTAATGTGTAATATGTCATGTGTAATTAAAAGTAAAAAATTACTCAATTTGAAAATGAACATCAAAACATTTGAATAAGCTAAATACGAGGAACAAAATCATACTATAAATCAAAACTTCAGCTGCAGAAAAGGACACTTGGTAATATGCACATTTTTGTGTATATGCGTTTTTGAAAGTATACTTTAAATATATTTTGTGGACATTTAAGTTAAGTATACTTAAGTATATTTTCTTGAGATATGAATAAGTATACTCTCAGGAAGCATGTTCCTCAGCTGTGCATGTTTCCTTATGTGGAATAAACAATCGTTAGCATTGTCAACTTTCTCTGCACTCTTCTAAACAGGAATTCAGAAAGTACTTCAAAACTCATTATTGGCACTGAAACTACAGTGCCTTGCAAAAGTATTCACACCCCTTAAATTTCTTCACATTTATTGTTACAAAGTGGGATTAAAATGGATTGAATTGTAATTTTTTCCAACAATCTACAAAGTGGAAGATTTCTAGAATAAATAAAAAAAGATGGATAGAAATTAAATAACTAAAATATAGTCATTGCATTGGTATTCAACCCCCTGAGTATGTTAGAAACACCTTTGGCAGCAATTACAGCTGTGAGTCTTCTTGGTTAAGTCTCTAAGAGCTTTACACACCTGGACTGTGCAATATTAGCCCTTTATTATTTTCAAAATTCTTCAATCTCTGTCAAGATGTTAGTGCTCATGGCTACACAGCAATTTTCTAATGTTGTTGTAGATTATGAAGCAAATTTAAGTCAAAAGTGTAACTTGGCCACTTTGGAACATTCACTGTCTTCTTGGTAAGCAACTCCAGTGTAGAGTTGGCCTTGTGTTGTAGGTTATTGTCCTGCTGAAAGGTGAATTCCTCTCCCAGTGTCTGTTGTAAAGCAGACTGAAGCAGGTTTTCCTCTAAGATTTTGCCTGTGATTAGCTCCATCCCGTTTTCTTTTCATCCAGAAAAACTCCCCTTTATTTGCCAATGTCAAGCATACCCATACCATGATGCTGCCACTACCATGCTTGAAAATTAGCCAGCAGTTACTCAGTGATATGTTGTGTTGGATTTTCCCCAAACATAAGGCTTTGCATTTAGGCAAAAATGTTTTTGCGGTATTACTTTAGTGCCTTGTTGCATAAAATATGTATGTATTATTGTATTATTCTTTTCACTCTGTCATTTAAATAATTATTGTGGAGTCATTAAGTGTTGTTGAACCATCCTCAGTTTTCTCCCATCACAGCCATTGAACTCTGTAACTGTTTTACAATTACCAATGGCCTTATGGTAACATCCCTGAGCAGTTTTATTCCTGCCCTGCGGCTCAGTTCAGAAGTATGACTGTATCTTTGATGTGTCTGGGTGGTTTAATCCATAATCCACAGCATAATTATTAACTTGACCATGCTTAAAGAGATATTCCATGTCTGATTTGATATTGTTGCTAATCTACCAATCACTGCTCTTTTATGAGGCTTTCGAAATGCTCCCTGGTCTTTGTAGTTTAATCTGGACTTGAAATTCAGTACTTGACTGAGAGACCTTACAGATGTTGTATGTATGGGGGACAGAGGAAGGGTTAGTCATAAACAAATCATGTCAACCCCTATTATTTCACACAGAGTCCATGTAACATATTATGTGATTTGTTAAGCCAAGTTTTCCTCCTGAACTAATTTAGGTTTGCCTAAAGAAAGGGGCTGAATACTTATGCAATGACTACATTTTAGTTATCAAAATTGTATTAATAAATTTTTTTGTTTTTGTTTTTACTTTGACATTAGAGTATTTTGAGTTCATTGTTGACAACAAATGACAATTAAATCAATTTTAATCCCTCTTTTTAACACAATACAATTTGAAGAATTACAAGGGGTATGAATACTTTTTCAAGGCACTGTACTGTATACTTATAGTGTACTTGATCACTCACAAGCAGAGTTTCATAAAAAAATTATCTAAGCTTCAATTTAAAAACAACTCCAAATGTATTAAGAATCAATATACTAAATTACAATTAAAGTGTTTGAAATTGAAGTACAGATTGAATGAGTGTGTTTAAGTTTAATGATAATGAACATATAGTATATTTAAAGACTGAAAAACAATGAATTTAAAGTACACTTTTAATAAGTGTAATGAAGACTGATGACAGTATATTTGTAATATACTAATAGACTGAAAAAACACTACATTTAAAGTACACTTTTAATACACCATTGCCTCATTTTGTATCACATTCCAATGATAAAACTGGGGGGACAAATGCAATTTCAGAATGTGGGGATGTCCCCCCCGTCCCCAGTGAAAGTTGCACCCCTGACTAAAAGACTGAAAAAACAATTAATATAAAGTACACTTTTAATAAGTGCGTTGAAGTGTAATGATATTATATTGATAGTATACTTCAGATATACAAAAAAAATACATCTCGTATTTCATGTATATTGTTTTAATGTTTAGTATATTTAAGTATGCTTCAGTGTTCAGTTCTTGTAATATTTTAAAATGTTTTATGTTTGCTTGGGAAGACAATTTTGACCCAACGGGACAGAAAAGGAGGGAGATACACCTAGAAAGAGCAGACAGACATAGACACAAATACAGAGAGAGCTAGACAGAAGGTGAGAGGGGTAGAGTGAGGGGACATTGAAGGAAGAAGAGTGTGGAGGCAGCACTTTATCACTTGCTTTCAAAGTTTCAATCTTCCTCTCGTCTTTAGCATTTGAAGTGCTAAGGTCCCCAATGCCAGCAAAGGTCAGGGCTATGATTTATTGGTCTCTTATGGAGGTGCTGTCTGTAGGGCAAAGCGTTGTGCCATACACCTGGACAGCAGCCAACATTACTGGCTCCAACCTGAGCCTAGACTAGCGAGGCATGAACAGGGTTTGAAATCAGGCTTGATATCAATGCCTTTCAGGTCAAAATAATAACTTGTCATGAAGCGAGGGGCTGGTGGGGGGAATGGGAAGGAGAGACATAATTATGTTAGCTGGTTTCTCATTTAATTTAATGTAAGAATAACATATGCAAGACCTTCTTCCTTTGAATATTGCATTCTTCAAGTAGGGTCTTGTCTATCTCTTTAATTTGACACTTCAAAACACCATGACATCTTCGCAGTTTTCTTTTTTTAAATATCTACTTAACTGTACCAACCCATGATCTCTTCAGTTCACTACGGAAAGGGTTAGCACTGCTTCTAGCAAGGAAAGTCTCTACTGAACCCATGTGATGACCATGGCTAATGTCATGTGCTGATAGCATCCACGCTTGGGTCCGTGGTGAGAAAATCATTATCGGATCAAGTTTTCTGCTGGGAGAAACCAGTGCTATGCAGTATGGCGCTGGATTTTTTTTGTGTGTGTGTATTAAACCTTAAACTGTAATTGCTTGAAGAAGAGTGAAGATGATAAACAAAATGGCGTAAAATCATGGCCAGAGGGTGATGTGTAACAGGGACCTACTGTGGTACTGAAACTCTAAAAACACATACAGCACAAACGTCTCTAAACATAGAAATATAGTACATAGAACGGATAACAGGCCTTGCTGTTAGATTAGATAGTTTATTAGTCGCATGCACAGGGTCACAGATGTGATTGTAGGGTACAGTGAAATTCATAAGCTCTGAGCTTCAACAGTGCAGTCAAACAGGAAGTCCAGGGGGCAGGAGGGGGATGGGGTAAGTGGGGGCAGGTAGCTGACTAGTGGTGGCTATTCAGTAGCCTGATGGCCATGGAATCAGTAATGGTAAAATTAAATTACCATGTATTGTAGGCCTACGCTGGATCATGCTTTAGGTCAGTGGCATAAGCCTTAAATCCATTATGTGGTAGCATTTGTTGTTATAGTACAGTACAGTATGTACAGTATATATGTTTTATTATTGTAATGCAGTAGTGTTATGTTTCAGTGGTGGTTGTGTTCTAAGTTGTCATTGTACAGCTGCTCTTTTATTGTGACACTATCCCTCCTCTCCTTTCCTCTCAGGCTTCCAGGACAGCTTTAGCAAGATGTTTAGCAGCATTCAACCACATGAAAGACTGCCTGACATACTGTTGAAGTCGGAAGTTTACATACACTTAGGTTGGAGTAATTAAAACTCGTTTTTCAACCACTCCACAAATTTGTTGTTAACAAACTATAGTTTTGGCAAGTCGGTTATGACATCTACTTTGTGCATGACTGTCACGATCGTCGGAAGGAGCGGACCAATACGCAGCGCGTGGAGTGAACATGACAATGACACAAGTAATTTTTCCAACTATTGTTTACAGACAGATTATTTCACTTATAATTCACTGAATTACAATTCCAGTGGGTCAGAAGTTTACATACACTAAGTTGACTGTGCCTTTAAACAGCATGGCTTTAGAAGCTTCTGATAGGCTAATTGACATCATTTGAGTCAATTGGAGGTGTACTTGTGGATGTATTTCAAGGCCTACCTTCAAACTCAGTGCCTCTTTGCTTGACATCATGGGAAAATCAAAACAAATCAGCCAAGACCTCAGAATGAAAATTGTAGACCTCCACAAGTCTGGTTTATCCTTGGCAGCAATTTCCAAACGCCTGAAGGTACCACGTTCATCTGTACAAACAATAGTACGCAAGTATAAACACCATGGGACCACGCAGCCTTCATACCACTCAGGAAGGGGACGCGTTCTGTCTCCTAGAGATGAACGTACTTTGGTGCGAAAAGTGCAAATCAATCCCAGAACAACAGCAAAGCATCTTGTGAAGATGCTGGAGGAATCAGGTACAAAAGTATCTATATCCACAGTAAAACGAGTCCTATATCGACATAACCTGAAAGGCCACTCAGCAAGGAAGAAGCAACTGCTCCAAAACCGGCATAAAAAAGCCAGACTACAGTTTGCAACTGCACATGAGGACAAAGATTGTACATTTTGGAGAAATGTCCTCTGGTCTGATGAAACAATAATATAACTGTTTGGCCATAATGACCATCGTTATGTTTGGAGGAAAAAGGGGGTTGCTTGCAAGCCGAAGAACACCATCCCAAACGTGAAGCACGGGGGTGGCAGCATCATGCTGTGGGGATGCTTTGCTGCAGGAGGGACTGGTGCACTTCACAAAATAGATGGCATCATGAGGAAGGAAAATGATGTGGATATATTGAAGCAACATTTGAAGTGTGGATTGAGACACTTTTTTTGGAAGTGAATGAACTGTCGACAACATGCGGCGAAAAGAGCTTTCCCCACGCCATAATAACCACTGTATAGTATAAGGATATAAGGTTCTATGTGGGGGGAGAGGGTACTCGTCCTCTGCGTTATGAACAAAGGATCAAAACCTTCACCAGTGAAGAGTAAGGTTCCATGATATTAAGCCACAAACTGAAACTCTGGTGGTACCAGAGACTCTCACCTTCCTTCAGCAAACCTTTATATTGCCTTTTTTCCCCTCTAACACGACTCTTAGTGTTGAACAGTCTTGAACTCAAGGTTCTCCTCCCCTTGGGTTCTACCATCCACTTCAAAGAGCTATGATGCCTCACACTCCGCCCCTGGTCAGACAGATCGCTCAGGATTTCATATAGAGAAGCCCAAACACAGGCTGACTGACTAAACTGGATGTTCACAACCTATTAAACTGGACACACTGCAGGAGGGAAAAGTGTAAGAAGGCTAAACTGAGCCATGTCATGGACAAGACTGGACAAGACTGTCAATGCTCTCAACAGTTAAAATGACCATGCATTGCCAGCGTGTGAGTGTCGTTTTCAATGAAATTGGTTGACAGAAAAATACAGACAGTAGTGATTATGTCAGTGAGGGAAAAAAGTATTTGATCCCTTGCTGATTTTGTACGTTTGCCCACTGACAAAGAAATGATTAGTCTATACTTTTAATGGTATTTGACCCCCTCTCAATCAGAAAGATTTCTGGCTCCCAGGTGTCTTTTATACAGGTAACGAGCTGAGATTAGGAGCACACTCTTAAAGGGAGTGCTCCTATTCTCAGCTTGTTACCTGTATAAAAGACACCTGTCCACAGAAGCAATCAATCAATCAGATTCCAAACTCTCCACCATGGCCAAGACCAAAGAGCTCTCCAAGGATGTCAGGGACAAGATTGTAGACCTACACATGGCTGGAATGGGCTACAAAACCATTGCCAAGCAGCTTGGTGAGAAGGTGACAACAGTTGGTGTGATTATTCGCAAATGGAAGAAACACAAAGTAACTGTCAATCTCCCTCCATGCAAGATCTCACCTCGTGGAGTTGCAATGATCATGAGAACGGTGAGGAATCAGCCCAGAACTACACGGGAGGATCTTGTCAATGATCTCAAGGCAGCTGAAGGTTCGAGTTGCCAAACGTCAGCCTCGAAACCTTAATGACTTGGAGAAGATTTGCAAAGAGGAATGGGACAAAATCCCTCCTGAGATGTGTGCAAACCTGGTGGCCAACTACAAGAAACGTCTGACCTCTGTGATTGCCAACAAGGGTTTTGCCACCAAGTACTAAGTCATGTTTTGCAGAGGGGTCAAATACTTATTTCCCTCATTAAAATGCAAATCAATTGATAACATTTTTGACATGCGCTTTTCTGGATTTTTTTGTTGTTATTCTGTCTCTCACTGTTCAAATAAACCTACCATTAAAATTATAGACTGATCATGTCTTTGTCAGTGGGCAAACGTACAAAATCAGCAGGGGATCAAATACTTTTTTTCCCTCACTGTACCTTTAGAAACAGAATGTCTGTGTTTGTTTATGTACTTCAGTATGGATATGTCTGTGCATGCTTAAATGATGGGAGTGAGGCTTCAGAAATCACTGGTAAAGCTCCCCAAAGAAGATAGAAAGCCTCAATCCTCAAATTAGAGGAGCACCTCTTTGACTATAAAGCAGCTCCTGGAATAAAGATGGCATGGCTCTCACTCTAAATATGAATCAAATAAAGGGCTTTCAGAACTGGTATTTATCTCCTGGAGAAGACGTACTACTCTCCTGTCACGTGAATGAATGGAAAAGGCATTTAGTGACAAATAGGTGGCCTTTTCACCATGCCATATAACTCCACGCTGACTTAAAATGACTCTATTACACTTAGCCCAAATCTAAGTATAAGGGTTTGATATTGCAAATTATAATTTTTTGGAAAGAAAGAAATGTAGATAGTAAGAAAGAACATTATGAACACCTGCTCTTTCCATGACATAGACTGACCAGGTGAATCCAGGTGAAAGCTATGATCCCTTATTGATGTTACTTCTTAAATGTACTTAAATCAGTATAGATGAAGGGGAGGAGACAGGTTAAAGAATGATTTTCAAGCCTTGAGACAATTGAGACATGGATTGTGTATGTGTGCAATTCACAGGGTGAATGGGCAAGACAAAATATTTAAGTGCCTTTGAACGGGGTATTGTAGTAGGTGCCAGGCACATCGGTTTGAGTGTGTCAAGAACTGCAACGCTGTTGGGTTTTTCTCACTCAACAGTTTCCCGTGTGTATTCAGAATGGTCCACCACCCAAAGGACATCCAGCCAATTTGACACAATTGTGGGAAGCATTGGAGTCAACATGGCCAGCATCCCTGTGAAACACTTTCGACACCTTGTAGAGTCCATGCCTCGACAATTTGAGGCTGTTCTGAGGGCAAAAAGGGGTATAACTCAATATTAGGAAGGTGTTCCTAATGTTTTTTACACTCAGTGTATGTCCTGTAGTACTCCTGAGTGGCGCAGTGGTCTAAGGCACTGCATCGCAGTGCTAACTGTGCCACTAGAGATCCTGGTTCGAATCCAGGCTCTGTCGCAGCCGGCCGCGACCGGGAGACTCATGGGCGGCACACAATTGGCCCAGCGTCGTCCAGGGTAGGGGAGGGAATGGCCGGCAGGGATGTAGCTCAGTTGATAGAGCATGGCGTTTGCAATGCCAGGGTTGTGGGTTCGATTCCCACGGGGGGCCAGTATAAAAAAATATGTATTCACTAACTGTAAGTCGCTCTGGATAAGAGCGTCTGCTAAATGACTAAAAATGTAAAAAATGTAAAAAGAGAAAGAAAGTAAAACACAGACAGACAAAAAAAAGAGTGAAAAAAATAAAATAAAATAAAAACAACTGCTCATTTGTAATTACTGTGTGATGGACTACAGGTCCATATTCTGATATGTGTTGAAGATGTATTTTGCTCTTTGATTAATTGCTACCATCTCCTTATATTCCGTTACCAGATGATAGATCAGTTGTTTACATCTCCCTTTCTTTCCTCCAACAGATCATCTGTTCCTGGGGAGAGCAGAGACCCCATTTTATATCTGAAGAGCTCTGAGCGTCACTGAATGGCACACTTCAAAGGTTGGATATGCTTCTGCCCTTTTTGTCTTAAATGGTATGTTGGCATTTAACTTCACACATGTCAGCAGAACTCACCTCTCAAGTTATAGCCGTTGTAATCTGTGTGTATATTTGTTCACACCGGCAGCCACAAAAAAGGGAATGTGAAAAATACTGTATATCTGTGTTTTTGTGTGTGAGTGCGCATGCGTGAACATAATCATGCACAATGTATGCACATTAAGGCAATTTGCATTTCAATACTATTTTATTTTATTTTGAAGTGTCCTCTTCAAATAATTATATTACATAGATAGCTCTCCAGTGTCTTACTGGGCATAAACATAATTGAGTAAAACACTCTAGAAATCTAAAGTAATCCGACGATGGGTAGTTTGTGTGCCATGTTTGTTTTTCGGGTCAACCAAAGATAATAAGAGGAGAGTATGCATGTTGAAGGGGGTGTGTCGTCTACGATCATTCACCTCCCTTCATTCACTTCCGGAAGTTTACTCGAAAGATGAGTGAACCATTCCTTCACTTCATTATAACATCTTTGGTCTGACAGACGTTTACGTGTCCGTCTCAGTAAAGCCTCAGACATAAATTGTCCGCATCACTGAAATGGGCTACTTCAATGTGAATTAATGAGGAGGCAGAACACACCTCAATTCAAACGATTATTAGAAAATAAAAATAATTTGAAATGGACAAGTTCAAACATAGCCTATAGGTAATTAGCAGTCAGCGCGTGTTAACTGCCCTTTGCGTAACAATCACATTTTGGAACTATGAGTGAATTCTGACATCAAGTGCATTAAACAACTCATGCTGGGGTGACTATTCGAGATATTTGGAACTCACATGTGAAAAAGTTAACTCTCAATACCTGAAGGATGACGCAAGTTAAGTTTAGTCTAGTGCTGTAGGTCTTTAAATGCAGCAGGAAATAATTCTTAAATGTTAACGTGATTACTTAAAGCAGGAATCTGCAGGTTGTGGCCGAACCTATGCCGCCCCACTTCTTGTGTAGTGTATTCACTTTGAACGAAAACAAGGGGGTTGAGGCCTGAGCATAATTATTGGTTCTTGGATCGGAATCAACTCGAACCCAAAAGAGAAAAAGAAATGAGAAAAAGACTGCTCATGACCAATACAGAAGCCGGATAAACATTGGAATTAATTTTGAAAGGTGGAGAGAGATGCCGAAATGGTCACCGTTCTCATGGACTGATAGGTAAGTGTTGGGTTGTGTTTTTAGCCTGCTAGCTACGTTAGCTGCTAACCTTAGTGCAAGGCTCTCCAACCATGTTCCTGGAGAGCTACCCTCCTGTAGGTTTTCAATCCAACCCCAGTTGTAACTAACCTGATTCAGCTTATCAACAAGCTAATTATTAGAATCAAGTGCGCTAGATTAGGGTTGGAGCGAAAACCTACAGGACGGTAGCTCTCCAGGAACAGGGTTGGAGAGCCCTGCCTTAGTGTGTGCAATGTTCAAGCTAGCTAACACGGCTACTTAGCTAGCTAGTTACATCTGCTGTATTCGGACTGTTTTGTACTCAAAGGACTCTAACGATAGCATCAAGTAACTACACTGCAAAGACCCCACAAGATGCCCAATGCCTTTATTTTAACTAGCTAACTTAAGATAGCTAAAGTTACATATGTAGATTATTGACATGATAGTGTGTTTGGTTTGTAGATGATATTGCTAGCTAGCTAGGTGGTCGACAGCATTTTCGGCCCAGGACCACCCCAAAAAATACGTCTAGTTATAAAATTTAACATCAAACAAACATGTATTTCTCAGGAAGATACTGATTTCGAGGGAACCTAATGTCTTAGAAGTTGTGGTAGTGTAATAATTAACACAAAAAGAGAGGCAAGAAATGCGTTGAGGCATTGAGGAGTACACCACATTAGCCACTGGCTTTATCAATAAGTGCATCAATGACGTCGTCCCCACAATGACAGTACGTACATACCCCAACCAGAAGCCATGGATTACAAGCAACATCCGCACTGAGCTAAAGGGTAGAGATGCCGCTTTCAAGGAGCGGGACTCTAACCCGGACGCTTATAAGAAATCCCGCTATGCCCTCCGACGAACCATCAAACAGGCAAAGAGTCAATACAGCACTAAGATTTAATCGAACTACACTGGCTCCGACGCTCGTCGGATGTGGCAGGGCTTGAAAACTATTACAGACTACAAGGGAAAGCACAGTCGCGAGCTGCCCTGTGACACAAGCCTACCAGACGAGCTAAATTACTTCTATGCTCGCTTCGAGGCAAGCAACACTAAAGCATGCATGAGAGCATCAGTTGTTCCAGATGACTGTGATCACGCTCTCCGTAGCTGATGTGAGTAAGACTTTTAAGCAGGTCAACATTCACAAGGCCGCAGGATTACCAGGACGTGCACTCTGAGCATGCGCTGACCAACTGGCAAGTGTCTTCACTGACATTTTCAAAATGTCCCTGACTGAGTCTGTAATACCAACATGTTTCAAGCAGACCACCATAGTCCCTGTGCCCAAGAACACTTAGATAACCTGCCTAAATGACTACCGACCCGTAGCACTCACGTCTGTAGCCATGTAGTGCTTTGAAAGGCTGGTCATGGCTCACATCAACAACATTATCCCAGAAACACTAGACCCACTTCACTTTGCATACCGCCCCAACAGATCCACAGATGATGCAATCGCTATTGCACTCCACACTGCCCTTTCCCACCTGGACAAGAGGAACACCTACGTGAGAATTTTATTCATTGACTACAGCTCAGCGTTCAACACCATAGTGCCCTCAAAACTCATCACTAAGCTAAGGACCCTGGGACTAAACACCTCCCTCTGCAACTGGATCCTGGAATTCCTGATGGGCCGCCCCCAGGTGGTAAGGGTAGGTAACAACACATCTGCCATGCTGATCCTCAATATGGGGGCCCCTCAGGGGTGCGTGCTCAGTCCCCTCCTGTACTCTCTGTTCACCCATGACTGCATGGCCTGGCACGACTCCAACACCATCATTAAGTTTGCCGACGACACAACAGTGGTAGGCCTGATCACCAACAACGATGAGACAGCCTATAGGGAGGAGGTCAGAGACCTGGCCGTGTGGTTCCAGGATAACAACCTCTCCCTAAACGTGATCAAGACAAAGGAGATGATTGTGGATTACAGGAAAAAAAAGAGGACTGAGCACGCCCCCATTCTCGTCGACGGGGCTGTAGTGGAACAGGTTGGGAGCTTCAAGTTCCTTGGTATCCACATCATCAACAAACTATCATGGTCCAAACACACCAAGACAGTCGTGAAGAGGGCACGACAAAGCCTATTCTTCCTCAGGAGACTGAAAAGATTTTGCATGGGTCCTCAGATCCTCAATAAGTTTTACAGCTGCACCATGGAGAGCATCCTGACTGGTTGCATCACTACCTGGTATGGCAACTGCTCTGCCTCCGACCTTTAGGCACTACAGAGGGTAATGCGTACGGCCCAGTACATCACTGGGGCCAAGCTTCCTGCCATCCAGGACCTCTATACCAGGTGGTGTCTGAGGAAGGCCCTAAAAATTGTCAAAGACTCCAGCCACCCTAGTCATAGACTGTTTTCTCTGCTACCGCACGGCAAGCGGTACCGGAGCGCCAAGTCTAGGTCCAAAAGGTTTCTTAACAGCTTCTACCCCCAAGCCATAAGACTCCTGAACAGCTAATCATGGCTACTCAGACTATTTGCATTGCCCCCCACCCCACCCATAACCCCCTCTTTTACGCTGCTGCTACTCTGTTTATTATTTATGCATAGTCACTTTAACTCTACCCACATGAACATATTACCTCAATTACATTGACTAACCGGTGCCCCCGCACATTGACTCTGTACCGGTACCCCCTGTATATAGCCTTCCTACTGTTATTTTATTTTACTGCTGCTCTTTAAATATTTGCTATTTTCAATTTTTTACTTATCTATTTTTTACTTAATTTTTACCTTTTTCTTATCTTAAAAAACTGCATTGTTGGTTCAGGGCTTGTAAGTAAGCATTTCACTGTAAGGTCTACACCTGTTGTATTCGGCTCATGTGGCAAATAACATTTGATTTGATTTGACATATGCACATGATACAGTGGGGTGTATACTGGAATATGACATTGCATTGTACCGTGTACTATTGAAGTAACACTTTGTTTAATGTTTTCCTAATGTCAACCTGTACTGCACAGGATAGCTTGGACCTGTTGGATGGAGGAAACAAAGTCAGCCATAGATGAGGATGAACATCCTAACCCTTCAGCTACACTACATTCCACCATCAGCATTGTGTCAATGTGATGTTCTACCTGCTATACCAGAAACCAACCAAAACCTACTTTCTTTCTCATTATTTCAATTTGAAAAGATAGAATGAACGTGCGTGTCAGCCATTAAGAATTGAACCTCTGTAGCAGGGACGTAAGGATGCATCGTGGTCATACTGGCTCGGATGACCTCCCAGTGAAACGTGGGAACCAAGAGCATCACATAACAGTTTGTGGACTGAAATTGTGGGACCTGGCAACAGGGTCGTCATTCTAAGCTGCTGTGTGTGGCGAGTACTGGCCTCATTCCGTGATCCGCTGCAGCACCATGTAGGCTTTTTTCCTGGGAGCTGGTAGCTAGAAGTATATGTCCTGCCTAGGGTGATCACATTTAAAATATCCAAATGCGGGACAACAGGATGATCTTGCGGGACAGTGTAGCCCTACATGAATAATAAAATGTTGCAGCACCCATTCTGCACAGTTGAGTTATTACCACATGAGGATGTTGACTATTCAGCTAACCATCCTAAAATCTCATAAGAAATTAAGTGGTGATTTTTGAGTAACAGTAACATTATACAATGCCATTATATTTGGTTCTGTTATGTAGAATACTAATTTATCGTTATGTGATCTTCCAAGACATTGAATCAGATGGTGTAACAATGCTCCGGTGCGCTTCAGCAGCACTACACCTCTGTCTGCTGCACCGAAATAGCTAATTATAGCACACCTAGCCAACTAATTTGCCTCGCACAAAATTTGGGGATGCAGAAGTGAGCGACCGCGTGTGGCTGTTTTATGAACATCTGGGAATATAGGGCCAAGGAAACATTTCTGGTTGGTCTCACGGAATGTAAAACAGTTAGGATGGGAAACTTTTAAAAAGGGATTGAGTGAAGTAGCAGCCAATTAAGTGAGCAACAGCATGGAGAGCCTCGCAAGTTTGACTAAATTACTTTATATCTTTCAGTCTAATAAAGCTATTTACTTACTTTTGTAGCTCTTCGTCAGAAGCACTCTTTTTGTTAGTATAATGAACAAAAATATAAACACTTAATGTAAGGAAATCAGTCAATTGAAATAAATTCATTAGGCCATAATCTATGGATTTCATATGACTGGGCAGGGGCGTAGCCTTGGGTGGGCCTGGGAGGGCATAGGCCCACCCACTGGGGAGCCAAGCCCAGCCAATCAGAATGAGTTTTTCCCCACAAAATTGCTTTATTACAGACAGAAATACTCCTCAGTTTCATCACCTGTCCGGGTGGCTGATCTCAGACGATCCCGCAGAGGAAGAAGCCGGATGTGGAGGTCCTGGGCTGGTGTGGTTAAACCTGGTCTGCGGTTGTGAGGCCGGTTGGACGTACTGCCAAATTCTCTAAAACAACTTTGGAGACGGCTTATGGTAGAGAAATGAACTTTCGATTTTCTTGCAACAGCTCTGGTGGACATTTCCTGAAGTCAGCATGCCAAATGCACGCTCCAAAAACGGCACATTTTAGAGAGCCTTTTATTGTCCCCAGCACAAGGTGCACCTGTGTAATGATCATGCTGTTTATTCAGCTTTGTCATATGCCACACCTGTCAGGTGGATGGATTATCTTGGCAAAGGAGAAATTCTCACTAACAGGGATGTAAACACATTTCTGCACAACATGTGACTCATGAAACATGGGACATACACTTTACATGTTGCGTTTATATTTTTGTTCGGTATAGTTAGGCTGAATGGTTCTCTCCAAGTTTAGCTGGAATTTAGTCCAAAAGGATTTGAGAAATGTGATATTGGTTGATGATAGGCCTATGGCATTGGCCTATGTCTCGTCTTGCGCTGCACAGAATATCAGATCTCAACAACGATTGGAGAATTGTACCACAATCACCAGTACCACATCCTTATGATACATATTTTCATAAGCGCAATGTGACTGCAAGAGACAGGTTGGAAAGTCTGACTGAAATACGAAACAAATCAACCTTTTTCTTCTAACTTAGTGGTGTTTGAATTTGTTGCTAAAAAGCGGGACATGATTGTTTGGTTGACGGACGTGGGACAAAGGGCCAAAATGCGTAACTATTCCGCACAATCCGAGACGTGGTCACCCCAAGTTCTACAAGTGTTCAGCTGTCATTGTCAATATTTATTTTTTTAAACAGTCACTTTTAACATGTAAAGTTTTTTATTTTTAATTCAATTGAAAACATGTAGATTTATGAGGTCAGTTTTTTATCATGCATCAAGTAGTTCAAGTCTTCCATGGTTCTGTTACTCCAGCAGTGTTGATGCTGATGGGAGAAAAAAATAAAATCACTGAAATGTATTGAAATCATATATTAGCGCAAGTGTCAATGGGCTTTCCAAACCAAGTTTTCATAGTATTGATTCTAACTCAGTGTAATTATTACAAATCCCAGGACTGGTGCAGCAGATAATTGTTCCTGTAACACAGGATAAATGATGAAACAGGAGCATGTGTCTTCTCTTTCAAAGGTTCTCTCAATTATGAGAACACACAGGTGCAGAATCGCATATAGTCCCAGTGCGAAGCGAACACGTCTCACTGCCCCCTACTGGCCAACAGTAGTATAAGTGCATAGCAATGGCGAAACCTTGGAGGACTGACATTTCAGTAAAAGCATTCTTCCCCAATACAAAGAAACAATACATAAACACAAATGTGACCGTACATATTGTGTGCATCACACACTCCCTGACAAAAATGAACTGGCTCCTGACATTCCCAAAACTCAAAATCGAAACCTCAAAATCTGAAAACTCCTTTTTCATCAATAAACAGATGTAGTGTATGTGTACGGCACGTAAGTGGGTCACATGTAAGGTGCAAGTGAGTAGGGTGGAGGAATGTAGTAAGATGTTTTCCATACTGGTAGGTAAGGCACACTGTATGTTACACAGAGTGTGTTAACTGTAGGGTGAGATTGCATTGAAGGATGACTTGAGTGTCTCATATGTGAACATTTGCTTTGGCCATCTATCTCTTATGGACCGCCTACTCTCAGTGTGTGCATCAACTACAAGGGGGGTCCTGGGTCTCTCCTCCTGCTCATGTTTGAGATGCTCCTCGTGCTCTGGTTCGTTTTGATCAGGTACATGTTCGTTCTCAGGTTGTCTTTGTTCTTCCATTACAGGTACTGGAACTGTATCAGGTAGGTACTCATTTGCAGGTTGTCTTTCCTCTTCCCTTACAGGTACTCCGACTGTATCTCTTTGTATCATGGGAGGTCTTGCAGGTACTTGGATTGGAGCTCTTTGTTCTGTCCTAGTCACTGGTCTCCTTAACCAATAGCCTCCTGTCAATTCATCATCCGTGTCAGATGTGTCCCTGTTGTGAGTGTGTTCTTCCACATCATTGACTCTTGACTGTCTGTTTCTCTGCATTTATCGCTTCTCCGGTGCTGGTTTAGTTGGACATGGTGTTGGAGGTACAACCGGTAAGTCATTCACAAGTAGTACCAAGTTTCGGTGCAGTGTTCTGGTTTTATGCCTGTCTCCAACCTCAGGATGAATTATGTATACCGGATTGTCTGCAAACTGTTCCTTCATGACATAGATCACTTTCTCCCAGTATGATCTTAGCTTCCTGGCCCTCCCCGCTCACTGAGGTACCTAACCAGAACTCGGTCTCCAGGTTGCAGAACTACCCCTTTCATCTTCTAGTCATAGTAGGATTTGCCTCTGGCACTTGATTGCTTGCTGTTCTTGTTTGCGATCCGATGTGCTTCAGTGTTACGTTCCCCAGTTTCTATGTTGTGGTTTGTGTATTTTCATGTAGGTATTTCAGGAAATGGGTTCCTGAAATTCCCCAACAAGCAGCTGATTTGAGTTGAAAAACATTGATGATTGGAGAGCTGACACCGCGCCCTCGTCAGGACGCAGCTGTCTCCAATTTACCAACTCCTCCTGAAGCTATTTAAGCCCCAGTTGCTCAACTAAGGCAGAGGAAAAAGGGGAACCAGAATTGCTGAGAGTTACAGCATGTTGGTTGTATGCTAAGAGTTTGGTATGTACTGTGTTGTTGTTCTGAGAACCAATTGTAATGTTTTGTGTTAGTTTGTGGCTCAGAGTTTCTTTAATGTCCTGATTTAGTTTTTTTCTCAGGTTTTTGTTGTGAACCAGTTTGTGCTATTTTTGTTTCATTTGTTCCCAAGGGGGGAAGGGGAAGGCACCTAGGGAGTGCTTAGGCAAGAGGCCCGCGGGCATACATTACCCGTAGAAGTTGACTGTCTATGCACACTAGGAAAGACCTGGGCGGACCATCCCTTGTATTTTGGTTAGTGCACCAGGTAGTGCTAGTTAAGTAAGTAGTGGGTAGGCAGGTAAGGTAGGAGAGGGGGGTTTGATATTTACTTTCTTTGCTTTGGTTCCGTCCAGCCCCTTTTCCCCAAACTTACTGTGCGAAGGAATAAATTCCCTGTTAACGGTATTCTCTGCCTTTTGTCATCCTTACTCACACCTACAGTCCCATACCTCTTTCACACCATGGAGAGTTGAGTTGTAGCAGGGTGTTGCGTTCCCTCTTCCGAGAGGCGTGCGTAACATAATGGGGGTTCGTCCGGGATTTCATTAAACCCACCGGACCCTGCTGCACTGAGCTCTCTGAGTTGTGATTGAGGTGTGATGGTAGGTTGTGAGTTTGGGTGACTTGTTTAGTTTGTCTGTATTCAGGAGGCTGCTGTATACAAGATGGCTGCCTCAGCCATCTCCAAGTTAATTGAAGCGCCCTCTGTTGATAGTTTGGTGAGGTTTCGGAAAACAGATCTTTTCGCTATTGCTAACCATTATGGAATTGTTGTCCCTGAGAAAGCCCTAAAGGCAGAGCTTTTGGTGCTAGTCAGGGAGGGTTTAATGAGAGAGCGAATTCTCTCATTTCAAGATAAGGAGCGGGAGGCTTCAGGAGAGGAGACGGGTAGACCTTTTGATGTCAAGTCGGAGGACAGGACGGAGGAAGGGGTTGCTCGTACCCCCTTTACATTGCCCCGATTCGATCCTTTATCTTCTGCTTCAGGTCGTTCAAGCGGGACCGCTAGGCTAAAGGTGAGGCTGGCCCGGTTAGAAATGGAGCAAAAAGATAAAGAGAGACAGATGCAGTTTGAACTTGAAATAAGGAAAATGGAAATTGAAAAGGAAAAGGAGGTGAGAATCCGACAACTGGAGCTAGACGCTGGCTTCAGTGCAACTCCACAAACTGCTTTTCATCAAGCCCACTTTGATGTAAGTAAAAATATAGCGTTAGTCCCTCCATTCCGAGAGTCGGAAGTTGATTCCTATTTCTTTGCTTTTGAGCGTGTGGCCGCTGCGCTACATTGGCCACGCGAGGTTTGGCCGCTCCTGTTACAATGTAAATTGTCTGGGAAAGCCCAGGAAGTAGTAGCTGCTCTCTCCCTGGAAGACAGTTTACAGTATGATACAGTTAAAACTACCGTGTTGCGGGCTTATGAGTTGGTGCCTGAAGCTTATAGACAGCGCTTCAGGAACCACAAAAAAACATCTCACCGTACTTTTGTTGAGTTTGCAAGAGACAAAGAGTCTCTGTTTAATCGCTGGTGTTCAGCCAGCAAAGCTAACACCTTTGCTGAGATTCGGGAGTTGATGCTGTTAGAGGATTTTAAAAGCAACCTCCCTGATAGAATTGTAGTTCATTTAAATGAACAGAAAGTGGTGACATTGGCCCAGGCAGCAGTGTTAGCAGATGAGTACGCTTTGACACACAAGACTGTCTTTGGTGCGCCTCGTTTTGAAGACCGAACGATTACATCATCAGTGCCTCGTTCAGGTCGCTTTTCCTCTAACAACCCTAAGCCTTTTCATGAAAACCGTGAATGTTTTTACTGTCACCAAAAGGGTCATGTGATTGCGGACTGCCCGGTTTTGAAAAATAAACCGAAACAGTCCCGGTCACCGTCCCCAAAAATGAAAAGTTTGGGTTTAGTCAAGTCTTTGGCTCGTCCGTTGGACCGAGTTATTGATTCAGCATTTGAGAAACCGGATCCTGTCTATGCTCCGTTTATATTTGCCGGTTGTGTTTCCTTAACTGGAGAACAAGCTGATCAAAAGCCCATTCAAATCTTACGAGACACCGCGGCGGCGCAGTCAGTAATGGTTACTGATGCTTTATCCTGGTCTCATGAAACATATTGTGACTCGCATGTCATATTACAGGGGATCGAGACAAAAACAGTACCTGTACCATTACACTGGGTCCACTTAGTGTCAGACTTGGTATCAGGATGTTTCCGAGTTGGTGTAGTGTCTACACTGCCAGTAAAAGGAGTTACATTTTTACTAGGGAATGATATTGCTGGTGGTAACGTCACTCCTGTGTTAGAGGTAGTAGACAACCCAGAAATCAGAATTGCAGATGATAAGCTGGTTCAAGCATTTCCAAATGTTTTTCCAGCTTGTGTGTTAACGAGGGCACAATCTCGCAAGCTAGGAGATGTGGTGGATTTGGCTAGTTCCATTTTTGAGAAGGTTGAGGTAGAAGACAATGCACCGAGTATTCCTTCTGCTATGCCGACAGTTTTTACTCCCGTAAAAACTAAGGCAGGGGAAAGTGAAATCGCGCCCCAATTACATGACATTCTTTTGTCTGTCACCCCTGAAAAGGTGATTGAATGTCAAAAGAGAGACACCAGTCTTCGCAAGTGTTTTACTTCGGCAATGTCCATGGAGGAAGCTAAAACTAAGGAGAATGCTTCTTTAACCCTCAATTTGGCCAAGTGTGAATTTGGGAAGGCTACTGTGACTTACTTAGGGAAACAAGTGGGACGAGGTCAAGTGCGCCCAGTAACTGACAAAGTGGAAGCAATTGTTGCTTTTCCTGCTCCCACGAATCGCCGCCAGTTGCGCAGATTCCTGGGGATGGTAGGGTACTATCGTACATTCTGTAAGAATTTCTCGACAGTAGTAGCTCCCCTTACATCTCTGCTTAGTCCTAAGGTACCATTTATGTGGTCCCAGGACTGTAACTATGCTTTTGAGTCCGCTAAAGCGCTACTTTGTAGTGCCCCAGTGCTTGCTGCCCCCAACTTTGACAAACCTTTTAAGTTGGAGGTAGATGCTAGTATAGTGGGGGTGGGTGCGGTTCTCTTGCAGGAAGATGAAGATGGAGTGATTCAACCCGTCAGTTTCTTCTCCCGTAAGTTCAACTCGTGTCAGTCAAGGTACTCCACAATTGAACAGGAGACGCTGGCTTTATTGCTAGCCTTACAGTTCTTTGAGGTATATGTGGGCTCCAGTGCCTTGCCTGTTATGGTCTTCACGGACCATAATCCATTGGTGTTCTTAAAGCAAATGTACAATCAGAACCGCCGCCTTATGCGGTGGGCTCTGATTGTACAAGGATATAATGTACAGATAGCCTATGTGAAGGGCTCGGCAAATGTGGTTGCCGACGCCCTATCATGGGTTTAATAACTGGGGATGCGTTGGTTTTTGTTATTGCAAACTGTATGTTTGCATTTTTTGTGGTGGGCGTGTTACGTTCCCCAGTTTCTATGTTGTGGTTTGTGTATTTTCATGTAGGTATTTCAAGAAATGGGTTCCTGAAATTCCCCAACAAGCAGCTGATTGAGTTGAAAAACATTGATGATTGGAGAGCTGACACCGCGCCCTCGTCAGGACGCAGCTGTCTCCAATTTACCAACTCCTCCTGAAGCTATATAAGCCCCAGTTGCTCAACTAAGGCAGAGGAAAAAGGGGATCCAGAATTGCTGAGAGTTACAGCATGTTGGTTGTATGCTAAGAGTTTGGTACAGTGGGGAAAAAAAGTATTTAGTCAGCCACAAATTGTGCAAGTTCTCCCACTTAAAAAGATGAGAGAGGCCTGTAATTTTCATCATAGGTACACGTCAACTATGACAGACAAAATGAGGAAAAAAAATCCAGAACATCACATTGTAGGATTTTTTATGAATTTATTTGCAAATTATGGTGGAAAATAAGTATTTGGTCAATAACAAAAGTTTCTCAATACTTTGTTATATACCCTTTGTTGGCAATGACACAGGTCAAATGTTTTCTGTAAGTCTTCACAAGGTTTTCACACACTTTTGCTGGTATTTTGGCCCATTCCTCCATGCAGATCTCCTCTAGATCAGTGATGTTTTGGGGCTGTCGCTGGGCAACACGGACTTTCAACTCCCTCCAAAGATTTTCTATGGGGTTGAGATCTGGAGACTGGCTAGGCCACTCCAGGACCTTGAAATGCTTCTTACGAAGCCACTCCTTCGTTGCCCGGGCGGTGTGTTTGGGATCATTGTCATGCTGAAAGACCCAGCCACGTTTCATCTTCAATGCCCTTGCTGATGGAAGGAGGTTTTCACTCAAAATCTCACGATACATGGCCCCATTCATTCTTTCCTTTACACGGATCAGTCGTCCTGGTCCCTTTGCAGAAAAACAGCCCCAAAGCATGATGTTTCCACCCCCATGATTCACAGTAGGTATGGTGGTCTTTGGATGCAACTCAGCATTCTTTGTCCTCCAAACACGACGAGTTGAGTTTTTACCAAAAAGTTCTATTTTGGTTTCATCTGACCATATGACATTCTCCCAATACTCTTCTGGATCATCCAAATGCACTCTAGCAAACTTCAGACGGGCCTGGACATGTACTGGCTTAAGCAGGGGGACACGCCTTGCACTGCAGGATTTGAGTCCCTGGCGGCGTAGTGTGTTACTGATGGTAGGCTTTGTTACTTTGGTCCCAGCTCTCTGCAGGTCATTCACTAGGTCCCCCCGTGTGGTTCAGGGATTTTTGCTCACCGTTCTTGTGATCATTTTGACCCCACGGGGTGAGATCTTGCGTGGAGCCCCAGATCGAGGGAGATTATCAGTGGTCTTGTATGTCTTCCATTTCCTAATAATTGCTCCCACAGTTGATTTCTTCAAACCAAGCTGTTTACCTATTGCAGATTCAGTCTTCCCAGCCTGGTGCAGGTCTACAATTTTCTTTCTGGTGACAGCTCTTTGGTCTTGGCCATAGTGGAGTTTGGAGTGTGACTGTTTGAGGTTGTGGACAGGTGTCTTTTATACTGATAACAAGTTCAAACAGGTGCCATTAATACAGGTAACGAGTGGAGGACAGAGGAGCCTCTTAAAGAAGAAGTTACAGGTCTGTGAGAGCCAGAAATCTTGCTTGTTTGTAGGTGACCAAATACTTATTTTCCACCATAATTTGCAAATAAATTCATAAAAAATCCTACAATGTGATTTTCTGGAAATCTTTTTCTCAATTTGTCTGTCATAGTTGACGTGTATCTATGATGAAAATTACAGGCCTCTCTCATCTTTTTAAGTGGGAGAACTTGCACAATTGGTGGCTGACTAAATACTTTTTTTTCCCCACTGTATGTACTGTGTTGTTGTTGCTCTGAGAACCAATTGTAATGTTTTGTGTTAGTTTGTGGCTCAGAGTTTCTTTAATGTCCTGAGTTAGTTTTTTTCTCAGGTTTTTGTTGTGAACCAGTTTGTGCTATTTTTGTTTCATTTGGTCCCAAGGGGGGAAGGGGAAGGCACCTAGGGAGTGCTTAGGCAAGAGGCCCGCGGGCATACATTACCCGTAGAAGTTGACTGTCTATGCACACTAGGAAAGACCTGGGCGGACCATCCCTTGTATTTTGGTTAGTGCACCAGGTGGTGCTAGTTAAGTAAGTAGTGGGTAGGCAGGTAAGGTAGGAGAGGGGGCTTTGATATTTACTTTCTTTGCTTTGGTTCCGTCCAGCCCCTTTTCCCCAAACTTACCGTGCGAAGGAATAAATTCCCTGTTAACGGTATTCTCTGCCTTTTGTCATCCTTACTCACACCTACAGTCCCATACCTCTTTCACACCATGGAGAGTTGAGTTGTAGCAGGGTGTTGCGTTCCCTCTTCCGAGAGGCGTGCGTAACATCATTCTTCCCGCCCACTCTTTTGCATTTCTCTTGTGTGCGACTGGGTCTCTCTCTCCCAACAAGCCAAACAACAAGTCCACTGGAAGGCATGGATGATGACCGTAGAGCAGATAGTAGGGTGAGTAATTTGCGGAAGATGGTCCTTCCATCTCTCCTTCTCTTTGTCTGCCAGTGTTCGCAACATCTGTAGCAATGTGCGGTTAAATCTCTCAAATGGGTTGCCTTGGGGATGGTATGGTGATGTTTGGGAATCGCCAACCTCCGACAGCTGCTGGAGTGTACGGAACAGCTCATTCTCAAACTCCCGACCTTCATCATGATGCAGTTTCGAGGGGTACCAAATTGGGGTAAGAAGTCATTAAAGATACGCTCTACTGCAGTCCGTCCGGACTTGTAAAATGATCAACCACCACCAGAATGTACTTATAACCTCCTTGGCTGGTCTCCAGATGTAAGTAATCAATACAGACGAGCTCCAGGGTTGATCTAGACGTGATGCTACCCATAGGTGCTCGCAGATGCATGGCGGGTTTCTTCTGCTTTATGCACAGACATTTCCTTGTGACATAGTTCTCGATTTCCTTCTTCATATATTGCCAGCAGAACCTCTCTCTAGCAAGGTGGAGTACTCTTTCAGTACCAATGTGTCCCATGACGTCATGGAGATGTTTAAGGTCTGCCAGTCTGTACTTTACAGGAAGGACAAGCTGTTGTCTTTTGTTGGTCCGTCTATATAGGAGCCCGTTCTCCAGGTGCAGTTTGGTCAACTCGTAGACCATTTTCCTTGTGACCCCATTCACCGCTTTTCTCATTTAATCAGTAACTACTGTAGCAGTCTCCTTAAGCTTTACAATCTCTCCAATGGCTGGGTCTTCCCGTTGTGCTTTCACTAGCTCGTCATGACCTATCATTGGCAGAAGTGCACTGGGCTGTTGACTGGAGTCTACGGAGGAGATGTGGAGGGCAGCGATCCAGGCCACATCCTTCCTCTGGGCCGCTTGGCTCCCTTCCCAAGTTGCATGCATAACATCCTGTGACACCTCAGTGCATTCTGTCACATATTGGTTGATGTCCATGGGGATACGAGACAATGTATCCGCAGCTACAGTACCAGTCAAAGGTTTGGACACGCCTACTCATTCAAGGGTTTTTCTTTATTTTTACTATTTTCTACATTGTAGAATAATAGTGAAGATATCAAAACTATGAAATAACACTTATGGAATCATGTAGTAACCAAAAAAAGTGTTAAACAAATCAAAATATATTTGAGATTCTTCAAAAGTAGCCACCCTTTGCCTTGATGACAGCTTTGCACACGCTTGGCATTCTTTCAACCAGCTACATGAGGTAGTCACCTGGAATGCATTTCAATTAACAGGTGTGCCTTGTTAAAAGTTAATTTGTGGAATTTATTTCCTTCTTAATGTATTTGAGCCAATCAGTTGTGTTGTAACAAGGTAGGGGTGTTATTCAGAAGATGACCCTATTTGGTAAAAGACCAAGTCCATATTATGGCAAGAACAGCTAAAATAAGCAAAGAGAAATGACAGCCCATCATTACTTTAAGACATGAAAGTCAGTCAATACGGAAAATTTCAAGAACTTTGAAAGTTTCTTCAAGTGCATTTGCAAAAACCAACAAGCGCTATGATGAAACTGGCTCTCATGAGGACCGCCACAGGAAAGGAACACCCAGAGTTACCTCTACTGCAGAGGATAAGTTCATTAGAGTTAACTGCACCTCAGATTGCAGCCCAAATAAATGCTTCACAGAGTTCAAGTAACAGACACATCTCAACATCAACTGTTCAGAGGAGACTGGGTGAATCAGGCCTTCATGGTCGAATTGCTGCAAAGAAACCACTACTGAAGGACACCAATAAGAAGAAGAGACTTGCTTGGGCCAAGAAACACAAGCAATGGACATTAGACCGGTGGAAATCTGTCCTTTGGTCTGATGAGTCCAAATATGAGATCTTTGGTTCCAATTGGCATGTCTTTGTGAGACGCAGAGTAGGTGAACGGATGATCTCCGCATGTGTGGTTCCCACCGTGAAGCATGGCATTGGAATACACCTAAGGTCATTGCTGTCTCGAGCGAACGCTGCTGATTTTTCATATAACATATTCTTGGCTGTCTCTCGCTGCCTCTCGTCTAGGTGACTGATGTCAACTGGCAGGTGCCACAGTGACAAGTTTCCATCAACTGGTGGGGTGGTAACGCTGTTGACCTTCACATTGAACCCTGTTTTGCTGGATGAGTCCGTTTCAACCACCTTCTGAATGGGCTGAATACTGCCCAGAGCTGTCTTTCGTGGCAGGATGATTTTGTGTTGTTGCCTACCGGCACTGTTACATATGGCCTCCTTGCGTCCTGGGTTTCTAGCAAGCCTTCACCAATACCTGTTGCTGTAGCGGACATACTGTTTTCATCTGGCTCAAACAACACCGGGGCATCGGATTGGTCCATACTGGGCGGAACTCTACACATAACCCATTCCAAGGTAAGTTTACTGTTATGCCAACCCAACCGTCGAAAGGGATGAGGTCTCCATTTACTGCATACACCTCCAGCTCGTCATCACCGTTAATGATTTCAATGAGTTGTCTGATATCAAGATCAGGTATTTATTTGTCTTTCCAAATATGATCTATCATGCTGACTTGAGCTCCTGTGTCAAGCAAAGCACTCACTGCTAAGCCATTCAAGTTACATTGGGTCAGGGCTTTTCTCCCTATGAGTCTTGTAACGTGTTCATTTTTAGCAGCTGGTGGGTAAAGTGGAGGTCTTTCTCGGCCTACGTCTCTGTTGTACGCTGACTACTTCTGGCATGATACAGGGAGGAGTATTGGTATTACTACATGGCTCTGTATTAAGCTCAGTTCTTTGGACATTATTAGCCTGGGACGGTTGTCGGGGCCCGGTCACTGGGCGTCCCCTTGCAGTGACTGGCTCCAGTTTCCCTGGTGCTTTGGTTTCTTTAGACAGCCCATGGCCCTGTGACCTTCCTCACTGCAAAAGAAGCAATGACTACAATTAGATAGACCCTGTTCGACACATTTTGAACAGCCATAAGGTTTCTCTCTTCTAGGCTGCATTGTTTTACTCGTGGGACATCGGCACATATAATCTGATTGCCGTTGCGGTATTGACTGTTTCATTGAATCGATTATGCTGGTGAGTGCATCTATTTTGGCTGAAAGTTGTTGTATGGTGTCAAGCTTGGTTGTACGCCCAGATGCCTCTGGATTGACACTGGAGTCTGGTACTGGGTCTACTCTTAACTGCGTGCTGTGTGCATGTGACGTGTGTTGACGAGGCATGGGGCCTAGCCTTCATTGTCTCACTTTCCTCACTCGTTATTCTCAACACATGTATATTTCACAATATTTCGTCACTGACATCGTTACCTGAGAGTAGGGGTTTTAGTTCTCAGCGAATGTCGGTGTATTTGCGCCCAAGCCCCTGTTGCACAGTGTGTAGGAAAACATCTTGAACAGTGGCACTGTATTTTATGCCTGCATCAGGTAATTTCGATGAGAACAGGATTTGTTGTTTTAGCCCTATCACACGGTAGGGGAATTGTTGTGGTGTCTCTTGCTCATCTTGTCTACATTTTACATTTTTACATTTTAGTCATTTAGCAGACGCTCTTATCCAGAGCGACTTACAGTTAGTGAGTGCACACATTTTTCATACTGGCCCCCCGTGGGAAACGAACCCACAAACCTGGCGTTGCAAGCGCCATGCTCTACCAACTGAGCTACAGGGGACTAGTGCACATTAGCTCCTGGAATAGTTCAGTACTGATCTTTTCTTGTAAGTGGGCCTGGAGGAACCCCTTGAGCTCCGCTCTTTATTCATCAACATGTCTTTGAAATGTCCTTGTTTTATTATTCTGAGCACGCCTCTGACCATTACGAATCACTCTAGTCTTCTTTGACTCCTTCCTCTATCTGCTTACACGCTAATGTAGGTGATGCCTGATGTGTAGTCACCAATTTCACCCCCCTGTATTTTAAATTCCCTACGGTGGAGGTAGGAGAGGTCTCTTAAGGAGATCACCTTCTCGTGTTTTGGGTGTGTCGTCAGCCCAGACTGCAGGCTTCTGCATGGTGTGTCACTGTATTGTGTTGTAGAGGGTGGTGTGGACACTGGCTGTGAGGTAGGTACGGTAACATGTTGGAGAAGTTTCTTGCTAAGCTCCTCATAGCTTGAGAGCACTCTATGTAAATCAGTATTTGGTGTTGTTTTGACTGCGCTAGCTGTGACTGTATGAGCTATGTCAGTAGGTGGAGTAGCATCAACTGGACTAGCTGTGACTGTATGAGCTATTTCAGTAGGTGGAGGGATTGTTAATATGTCGCACGGCTCAATATTATCACTTGGGTCAAACAGGGGTTTTACATTATGAGTCTGTATAACAGCATCAACATCATCTTTCAAAACCAACAATTCAACCATACCCCCATCCTCTGACTCAAGTAATGACTTACTGTACATAAAGGCGCTGATGTACTCAAAGCAACCTTCATGGTCAACCTTTTCAAGCTCTGAATGATCTTTGTCTTGTACTTGACCCGCGGTATTGGCAATTTGAAAAAGTTCCTTTACTGACAGGCTGAGCAGGCTCTTCCTGATGTCCTATACCAGGCTCTTCCTCCCACTGTCCGACATTGTAACTTCTTCTTTTTCCTCACGAACGGTCAACACAGTCCAGAATCAAGAATCAGTGTCTGCTCACATTTTTTTTTTCACCTTTATTTAACAAGGTAAGCCAGTTGAGAACAAGTTCTCATTTACAACTGCAACCTGGCCAAGATAAAGCAAAGCAGTGTGATAAAAAACAACAACACAGAGTTACATATGGGGTAATCAAAACATAATGTCAAAAATACAACAGAAAATATATATACAGTGTGTGCAAATGTAGCAAGTTATGGAGGTAAGGCAATAAATAGGCCATAGTGCAAAATAATTACAATTTTGTATTAACACTGGAATGATAGATGTGCAAGAGATGATGTGCAAATAGAGAAACTGGGGTGCAAATGAGCAAAATAAATAACAATATGGGGATGAGGTAGTTGGGTGAGCTAATTTCAGATGGGCTGTGTACAGGTGCAGTGAACAGTAAGGTGCTCTGACAACTGATGCTTAAAGTTAGTGAGGGAGATAAGTCTCCAGCTTCAGAGATGTTTGCGGTTCGTTCCAGTCATTGGCAGCAGAGAACTGGAAGGAATGGCGGCCAAAGGAGGTGTTGGCTTTGGGGATGACCAGTGAGATATACCTGCTGGAGCGCATACTACGGGTGGGTGTTGCCTATGTAGTGAGGGCCAGCCAACAAGAGCGTACAGGTCACAGTGGTGGGTAGTATATGGGGCTTTGGTGACAAAACGGATGGCACTGTGATAGACTACATCCAATTTGCTGAGTAGAGTATTGGAGGCTATTTTGTAAATGACATCGCCGAAGTCAAGGATCGGTAGGATAGTCAGTTTAACGAGGGCATGTTTGGCAGCATGAGTGAAGGAGGCTTTGTTGCGAAATAGGAAGCTGATTCTAGATTTAACTTTGGATTGGAGATGCTTAATGTGAGTCTGGAAGGATAGTTTACAGTCTAACCAGACACCTAGGTACACATCAGTCTGCCTACGACATGGATTTCAGCCGCAGATCCGTCTTGGTCCCAGATGTTATCTATCATTGGATCAGCTCCCGACTAACAAGTGGCGCCGATCCCAGACAAGCCCCAAAAAATCTGTTACACATCCCAGTTGTGGGACTGGTGCAGCAGAAAATAGTTCCTGTAACACAGGATAAATGATGAAACAGGAGAATGTGGCTTCTCTTTCAAAGGTTCTCTCAATTATTTGATTCAATATTCTCTCAAGGGCAAATAGTATTTTTCTGTCTTTTCATTGTATTTCAATGTTATTTTTTTATTTTCTTTAAAGTGTATTTAATAATCTGTCTCATAAATCCCTGACATATTTTTCCATAAACATATCAAAAATACATCAATTTAAACATAAAAAATATTAAATTCCAATCCAATTCACTTCCAAAAATGATTTACATTTATACCCCAAACACATTTACTCTTAACTTTAATTCACCTGTTTAGGTTATAATTATGTAGTTGACTGTTGCCCACTATAGCCCCATAGGAGAAACTAAAACATGAAAGCCTTTAAAGACTGGTATAACTCATTAGAAGTTATTTTATACCCATGCTCAAAATACATTCACCCAGTGTAAGAAGAGCTAATGGAAAGACAAGACTATTGCAAATGACATCAATGCTAATTATTGGAAAAGTTCTTAAACATCACAGTTACAACATTAAATTATCTAAACCCTAAGGATATTGTCAGGAGTGTCTTTTTAAAAAGATAAATGTTCAGGAGTTAACTATTTGTTTTTTTCTAGATTAAAGGAATACACCGCCATCATTTCATTTTACACTCGACATACGTTTTCTGTCTAGTACGAAGTTATACAGTTACTATTTTGTTCAAAACCATTACATTCACTTCAACAGGCAAGTTACACAACTATATTGTGGTATTCAGTGTATTTGTGGACTTTACTGACCTGTAACACAGGATAAATGATGGAACAGGAGCACATGACTACTCTTTCAAAGGTTCTCTCAATTATGAGAACACACAGGTGCAGGATCGCATATAGTCCCAGTGCGAAGCGAACACGTCTCACTGCCTCCTACTCACTGCACCCTACTGGCCAACAGTAGCATAAGCGCATCGCAATGGTGAAACCTTGGAGGACTGACATTTCAGTAAAATCATTCTTCCCCAATACAAAGAAACAATACATAAACACAAATGTGACCATACATTCTGTGTGCGTCACATAATTGTATATTAATTGATCAAGTGATAATTGTAATGAGTATAATGTCTGCATGACCAAAAGTTTCCTAACAAGCCCTTTGCACCGATGTTCCTGGAGAAACTCTTGCTTGGTTGGTAGTGGGACAGGAGGGACGAGGCAGAGTCTGTGGGGATTGTTGGCACATAAAACAAATTATTACTTCGGTATGTAGCCTAGCTGTTAAGAGTGTTGGGCCAGTAACTGAAAGGTCACTGGTTTGAATCCCTGAGCCGACTAGGTGAAAAATCTGTTGATGTGCCCTTGAGGAAGGTACTTAACCCTAACTGCTCTTTTAAGTTTCTCTGGAGAAGAGCGTCTGCTAAATGACTAAAATGTAGTACACAGTACAATGCAATGTCAAATTCCCGTATACACCCCATTGTATCCTGTGCATAACATAATATTGATTGAATATGAATTAATTATAGTGAGAATGTACACACCGTTTATGAATTCAACCATTAATTCACCATCAATTAATTGATGGTTGGTAACATACTGGCCATGGTCTCACCTGAGAGGAGGTAGGTAGAGACATACTAGCCATAGTCTCACATGAGAGAGAGAGAAGGTAGGTAATATACCGGCCATGGTCTCACCTAAGAGAGAGGAGGTACAGAGGAGGTACAGGTGTCTTACAGCCTGAATTTAAAATGTATTAAATTTAGATTTTGTGTCACTGGCTTACACACAATACCCCAGAATGTTAAAGTGGAATCTTTTATTTTTTATTTTTAAAAATTAAAAGCTGAAATGTCTTGAGTCAATAAGTATTCAACCCCTTTGTTATGGCAAGCATAAATAAGTTAAGGAGTAAAAATGTGATTAACAAGTCACATAATAAGTTGCATGGATTCACCCTGCGTGCAATAATAGTGATTTTTGAATGACTACCTCATCTCTGTATACACAATTATCTGAATTTCAAACACAGATTCAACCACAAAGACCAGGGAGGTTTTCCAATGCCTAACGAAGAAGGTAAACTATTGGTAGATGGGTAAAAAAAAGAAATTTAACATACCTTTGAGCATGAGGAAGTTATTAATTACACTTTCAATGGTGTATCAATACACCCAAGTCACTACGAAGTTACAGGCATCCTTCCTAACTCAGTTACCAGAGAAGAAGGAAACCACAAAGGGATTGAGGCCAACGGTGACTTTGAAACAGTTACAGAGTTCAATGGCTGTGATAGGAGAAAACTGTGGAGGGATCAACAACATTGTAGTTACTCCACAATACTAACCTAAAAGAGTGAAACGTATGAAGCCTGTACAAAATACAAATATTCCAAAATATGCATCCTGTTTTCAATAAGTCACTAAAGTAAAACTGCCAAAAATGTGGCAAAGAAATTAACTTTATGTCCTAAATACAAAGTGTTATGTTTGGGGCAAATCCAAAACAACACATCAATAAGTACCGCTCTTCATATGATCAAGCACGTGGTGGGTATGTTATGGGTATGCTTGTCATCGTCATGACTAGGGACGTTTTTGGGATGAGAATAAACGGTATAGAGCTAAGCTCAGGCAGAATTCTAGAGGATAACCTGGTTCAGTCTGCTTTCCAACAGACACTGGGAGACAAAATCACCTTGCAGCAGGACAATAACTAGAACACAAGGCCAGATACAGTTGAAGTTGGAAGTTTACATACACGTTAGCAAAATACATTTAAACTCAGTTTCTCACAATTCCTGACATTTAATCCTAGTACAAATTCCCTGTCTTTGGTCAGTTAGGATCACCACTTTATTTTAAGAATGTGAAATGTCAGAATAATAGTAGCGAGAAATATTTATTTCAGCTTTTATTTATTTCATCACATTCCCAGTGGGTCAGAAGTTTCCATGCACTCGATTAGTATTTGGTAGCATTGCCTTTAAATTGTTTAACTTGGGTCAAATGTTTCGGGTAGCCTTCCACAAGCTTCCCACAATAAGTTGGGTGAAATTTGGCCCATTCCTCCTGACAGAGCTGGTGTAACTGAGTCAAGTTTGTAGGCCTCCTTGCTCGCACACGCTTTTTCAGTTCTGCCCACAAATGTTCTATAGGATTGAGGTCAGGGCGTTGTGATGGCCACTCCAATACCTTGACTTTGTTGTCCTTAAGCCATTTTGCCACAACTTTGGAAATATGCTTGGGGTCATTGTCCATTTGGAAGACCCATTTGCGACCAAGCTTTAACTTCCTGACTGATGTCTTGAGATGTTGCTTCAATATATGAACATAATTGTCCTTCCTCATGATGCCATCTATTTTGTGAAGTGCACCAGTCCTTCCTGCAGCAAAGCATCCCCACAGCATGATGCTGCCACCCCCGTGCTTCACGGTTGGGATGGTGTTCTTCGGCTTGCAAGCTCCTCCTTTTTCCTCCAAATATAGCGATGGTCATTATGGCCAAACAGTTCTATTTTTGTTTCATCAGACCAGAGGACATTTCTCCAAAAAGTGCGATCTTTGTCCCCATGTGCAGTTGCAAACCGTAGTCTGGCTTTTTTATGGTGGTTTTGGAGCAGTGGCTTCTTCCTTGCTGAGCGGCCTTTCAGGTTATATTGATATAGGACTTGTTTTACTGTGGATATAGATACTTTTGTACCTGTTTCCTCCAGCATCTTCACAAGGTCCTTTGCTGTTTTTCTGGGATTGATTTGCACTTTTTGCACCAAAGTACGTTCATCTCTAGGAGACAGAACACGTCTCCTTCCTCAGCTGTATGACGGCTGCGTGGTCCCATGGTGTTTATAGTTGAGTACTATTTTTTGTACAGATGAACGTGGTACCTTAATTCATTTGGAAATTGCTCCCAAGGATGAACCAGACTTGTGGAGGTCTACAATTTATTTTCTGAGGTCTTGGTTGATTTTTTTTTATTTTACCATGATGTCAAGCATAGAGGCACTGAGTTTGAAGGTAGGCCTTGAAATACATCCACAGGTACACCTCCAATTGACTCAAATGATATCAGAAGCTTCTAAAGCCATGACATCATTTTCTGGAATTTTCTAAGCTGTTTAAAGGCACAGTCAACTTAGTGTATGTAAACTTCTGACCAATTGTTGGAAAAATTACTTGTGTCATGCACAAAGTAGATGTCCTAACCGACTTGCCAAAACTATAGTTTGTTAACAAGAAATTTGTGGAGTGGTTGAAAAACGAGTTTTAATGACTCCAACCTAAGTGTACTTCCAACTTCAACTGTAGGTAATACTATTGGGGTTATGGTATGGGCAGGCATAAGCTACGGACAACGAACCCAATTGCATTTTATCGATGGCAATTTGAATGTAAAAAAATACAGAGGCCCATTTTTTTAAAGGTATCTGTGACCAACAGATGCATATCTGTATTCCCAGTCATGTGAAATCCATAGAATAGGGTCTACTGAATTCATTTCAATTGACTGATTTCTTCATATGAATTGTAACTCAGTAAAATCAATGACATTGTTGCATGTTGCGTTTATATTTTTGTTCAGTATACTTTTAACGAAAGGAATGTCTGCCATTCAGTATGTACAAAAGTTTCTTACCAAGCCCTTTGCGCTGATGTTCCTGGAGATACTCTTGCTTGGTTGATAGTGGGATAGGAGGGACGTGTCTGAGTCTGTGGGGATTGTTGGTGCTGCGTCTTAAAACATAGAACACAATTGTTAATTGAATACGGGAATATGAAATGTCATGTTCCTGTATACACACCAATGTGTCCTGTGCTTATGCCAAATAAACGTTGATTTGATAACATCATATTTATGGAATATTAGTTAATTACAGTGAGAACGTACGCGTCGTTTATGAATTCAACCATCAATTCACCATCAATGCTCTTTTCAAATTAAATCAATCAAATGAAATTGTATTTGTCACATGCGCCGAAAACAACAGGTGTAGACTTTACCGTGAAATGCTTAGTTACGAGCCCTTTCCCAACAATGCAGAGTTAAAAGTAATAAAAAATTGCAAAAAAGGAAATAATAACACAATAAAATAACAATAAGGAGACAACATACAAGGTGTACCGGTACTGAGTCAATGTACGAGGTAGTTGAGGTAATATGTACTCTACATGAAGGTAGGGGTAAAAGTGACTAGGCAATCAGTATAGATAATAAACAGAGTAGCAGCAGCGTATGTGAAGAGTGTGAAAGTGTGTCAATGTATGAGTGTGTGTGTGTGTGTGTGTGTGTGTGTGTGTGTGTGGAGGCAATATGCGTGTGTGCGTGTGTGCGTGTGTGTGTGTGTGTGTGTGTGTGTGTGTGTGTAGCATGTGTGAGTGTGTGGGTAGAGTCCAGTGAGTGTGCATAGAGCCAGTGCAAGACAGTCAGTGCAAGTAAAAAGGAGGTCAATGCAAATATTCAGGCTAGCCATTTGATTAACTGTTCAGCAGTCTTATGGCTTGGGCGTAGACGCTGTTCTGGAGCCTTTTGGTCCCAGACTTGCCGCTTCGGTATCGCTTGCCTTGCGGTAGCAGAGAGAACAGTCTATGACTGGTTGGAGTCTTTGACATGTTTTAGGGCCTTTGTCTGACACCGCCTGGTATAGAGTTCCTGGATGGCAGGGAGCTCGGCCCCATTGATGTACTGGGCCGTACGCACTACCCTCTGTAGCGCCTTACGGTTGGATGCCGAGCAGTCGCCATACCATACGGTGATGCAGCCAGTCAAGATGCTCTCAATGGTGCAGCTGTATAACTTTTTGAGGATCTGAGGGCCCATGCTAAATCTTTTCAGTCTCCTAATGGGGGAAGAGGTGTAGTCGTGAACCTCTTCAGGACTGTGTAGGTGTGTTTGGACCATGATATGTCCTTAGTGATGTGGACACAGAGGAACATGAAGCTCTCGACCCGGATGTGTTGTTGCCTGCCCTCACCATATGGGGGTGGCCCTCTAGGAAGTCCAGGATCCAGTTGCAGAGGGAGGTTTTCAGTCCCAGGGTTCTTAGCTTAGTGATGAGCTTGGAGGGCACTATGGTGTTGAACGCTGAGCTGTAGTCAATGAACAACATTCCAGGTGGGAAAGGGCAGTGTGGAGTGCAATAGATATTGCGTCATCTGTGCATCTGTTGAGGCGGTATGCAAATTGAAGTGGGTCCAGGGTGTCTGGGTGATGGGGTTTATGTGAGCCATGTCCAGACATTACCGCCAAATAAGTCAGTGTCACACAGTGTCCTTCACATACATACTGTAGGATGTGGTGTTGTGCTGTAACCAGTGTAACACGTCATGCTACTGTTACCACTTGATGGCCCATAGTCCACCAATATGTAATGCAGATGAGACATTGTTTACTTAACTAACTCTAGGCTGCATTCTGCCTTCTCCCTACAGTTTTCAGCCATTAGCTTCACCCACATCTGCCTCATGTGAACTACAATCCTGACACTGTGTTTTAACATTTAGAAATATCAATAATCACCACTTGAGATATGGCTTTCAAAACATATGGCCCTTATCTTTCATCAACGAGAAAGAATCCTTAAAATAAAATAAAATAACTTACTGCAGGAGTTTGCACAGATCCATACAGCTATGGGTGCCTCCATCTGACGAAACTACACTTCCGCTACACTTCCCGAGGTTACGCTTACACACAGGTGTTCGAAGCATGCTAGATAGCTAATTAGCAGAGGTGGTCGCCTTTTGTCTTCCATCTGTTTAAGTTATTTGAGGAACTGAAATGGTCAAACCACATAGACACAGTATTGAAGAAGACACAACAGTGACTCTTCAACCTGAGGAGGCTGAATAAATTATGCCTGTCCTCGAGGGCTGTCACGGTGTTCTACAGGAGTACCATTAAGAGCATACTGTCGGGCTGCATCACAGCCTGGTACGGCAACTCCACCGCCGCTGACCTCAAGGCTCTACAGAGGGTGGCACACTCAGCTGAACGCACCATTGGGTGCACACTGCCTGCCCTCCAGGACACCTACAAAACCAGGTGTAGCAGGAAATCCAAGAAGATCATCAAGGACCTCAGCCACACGAGCCACGGCCTGTTCTCCCCGCTTCCATGACTCAGACGCGGGCAGTATAGGAGCATCATGGCAAAAACTGTCAGACTGGCCAATAGCTTCTACCCCCAGACCATCAAGCTGCTGAATAGCTACCACTAGGCAGCTACCTGCTCCTTCTAGGCAGCTACCGGCTTCCCCTAACTAGCTAGCACTATCATCTACAAACCATACATACTATCATGTCAATAATCTGCATATCTAGCTTCAGCTAGCTAATATTAGCTCGATTAAATAAAGGCATTGGGCATCTTGTGGGGTTTATGCAGTGTAGCTACATGATGCTATCGTTAGATTCCTTTGAGTACAAAACAGTCAGAATACAGAAGATGTTAGCTACTGTAGCTAAGTAGCCGTGTTAGCTAGCTTAAACATTTAACACAGTAAGGTTAGCAGTTAACATAGCTAGCAGGCTAAAAATGCAACCCAACCTTTCACTCTTCCGCCTTTCAAAATTAATTCCAATGTTCATCCGGTTTCTGGATTGGTGTTGAACAGTCTTTTTCTCACTTCTTTTTCTCTTTTGGGGTCGAGTTGATTCAGATCCAAGAACCAAGAATGATGCTTGTTTCTGTTGTCCCTGCTATGCCAGTTTATCTGCAAACAAATTAGTTATCTTGTTGGCTTCGTCTGCTCTGTGTTTGTTTCTGGCGGCTGTAACGTTAGCTTGCAAGTGACTTTCCCTTCCTTGCCCAGAAGGCCAGCCCAAGGTAGCTTAGGGCTCAACCTCCTTGATTTTGTTGAAAGTGAAAACACTACACAAGAAGTTGAGTGGCATAGGTTCTTCCATTACCTGCGGATTCCTGCTTTAAGACCCCTTGAAGAATACAAAAAAATAGATTAACAACATATTGTTTACCTTAATTTTGACCTCATTTTGCTATTTGATTTGGAATTTTAAGGCCCCTTGAAGTATATTTTTTTTTTATAAAAGTGTATTTGGCCCTACTGCCATTAGCCCATACAAACGCATTGATTAACAGATTTTACTAGAGAGAACAACAGATAGTCCCCCCAAAAACTCTAAAGGAAGTTTGTTCTGAAGTATCTATCCTACATCTGAGAGATATAAGAAAGATCAGTAAAAACATTATTTTTGGTACATGTATTTAACCCCTTATTTTTGTCACTAAACAGTCGCCATACATACTTCCATTAATTTTTTCAACTGGTACCGGGGGACCTTCAGATGAGTCTTGTGAGGTCTGTGGGAGTCCTACAGCAAAACGAACGACATGTACAGTACATGTTCGTGAGAGTCTCACCTTTACAAAGAGGAGTCATATTAGTGTGTAGCTGTTCGGACCCTAGAGACAGAAGTTGGCAGATCGGCTGTACCGACTTTAGACGAGTCCCAAGACGCATTCTTGAGAGTCTTATCTTTTCATAGAGGGGCCATAATAGTTGTAAGCCAAACCGTTCGGACTCTACAGACGACTTCGTGAGAAGACCGATTTTTGGGATGTCTCGTGGTCTGACAAACACCACTCTAGCTCTGTCACCTTTCACCGCAAATGCGGAAGTGTTGCATAGGCGGATGCGGTAGATTAAGACACATCCAATAAATAAAAAAATATACAGTATATCTCTAGCTTAAATGGACAGATTTTATGGGGATATTTATATTATGCTAATTAGATTTCCCCGGGTGCGCGGACATCGACCTTAGGGTTAAAATTCTAAATCAAATATAAAAAATTATCCTTTGGTTGACCTTCTTAAAACAATTCCATATAGATTAGTAGTACCCCCGATGTGCGTTGGCTGAAGTGGACAGTGCTTCAGTGTATTTTTGTAGACTGTGTCTGACACAAGAGATACAGCTGCCCCTGTGTCGAACTCTATATGCACCGGCTGCCCCTCTAGTAAGCGAGAGACATAGTAGCCGTGCAGCCTCCCAGTAATAGTCAGTATTTTCAGTGTGTCTTCCTCGTCTGATGTGTCACTCACCTCTGTGTTCTCTTTCTTGTTTTCAGTCTTTGACGTTTTCTCTGAGCTCTTTTTTTTCTGCAGACTAGTTCGATCTGGCCCTTTTTACCACAGGCTCTGCAACCCATGTCCTTACACCAACATGTAGATGCCTGATGTCCTGCTTTGTGGAAGCATGTGCCTTGATTTCCCTGTCTCTGATTTTCAGTTGCAACTCTGTGTACTTTTCCTGATGAACTCAACTGCTGAGCCTCTTTAGCAGCTAGTTCCATAGACACATTGACATCAATGGCCCTTGCCAAGTTCAGATCATTTTCAGTCAATATATTGTCTCTTTTGTGTAGCTTCACTCCATAGCCCACATACAAGTCTGTCTCTAATGGTGTCATTTAAAACATCATTAAACTCACAGTGCTCTGATAGTTTATTTAATGCAGCAAACATTGTCACTGATTCTCCCTCTTCCTGATTTCTTCTGTGGAACCTTTCAGCAATAACAAGTAGTTTTGGTGAAAAGTGTCCTTTCAGTATTTCCACAATATCCCCATATGTCTTATTATTCCGGAGTGGCGCAGTGGTCTAAGGCACTGCATCGCAGTGCTAGCTGTGCCACTAGAGATCCTGGTTCGAGTCCAGGCTCTGTCGCAGCCGGCCTCAACCGGGAGACCCATGGGCGGCGCACAATTGGTCCAGCGTCATCCAAGCTAGGGGAGGGTTTGGCCGGCAGGGATGTGGGTTTGTTTCCCACGGGGGGCCAGTATGAAAAATAAATTTAAAAAACGTATGCGTTCACTAATTGTAAGTCGCTCTGGATAAGAGCGTCTGCTAAATGACTGAAATGTAAATGTATTACCTGGCCTGTCTGGCTGCAGCAGGCTGTGTAGTAAATGAAATACCTTTTGTCCTCATCAATATGATTTGTAAAAACAAAATATTCAAACCATTCTGTATATGAGCTACACCGCTCAACACTTTCATCAAACTGTCCAATGTTTCCAACAATTCCAGCTATTTTCGTTTCTCAGTAGGCTCCTGATTGTCACTCACTTCAATATTGTCCTCAATCACAGGAACATTCTCTTCTGCCACAGCAGTATTTTTGTCAGTCACGTGGTCTTTATTGACTTCACTCACTGAAGTTTCATCTTCAAGTTCACTCATTTAGCAGTTTTTAATTGCAAAGTTTGTCTTCACAGTTGAATACATGTTATTTCCTTTACTCACTGTATATTCCTCCCACTTGCATCTGCTAGCAATACACTGTGCTCAAATTTGCTTAGACTGTACCACAGAATAGTTCCTGTCGGTTCAGACTAACTCGTCAACAATCTTTGTTATGTCTTGTGGTCTTTATAGCAATTCAACAATGATGAAACGGGAGACAAGAATTCATTTCAGCCATTTATCTAGAACGTGATCATCTCCAACATATACAAGCCCTATGATGCTCTGCGGCACCACCCCAATACACCACACTGACATTAACATTATTATTAATTTTTTTACAAAACCCCCCTCCAAAACAATTGGAGTGAATAGATCTCACCTTTTTTTTTTTTAACACCTGAACATAGGAACTAGGAAGTCTAACTGGTGAACAATGCCTTGAGCGCGGAAACTCAACGCAAATATGCTTATTTCGGTTGTGACACAGGTTTGAGCGATTGGTTAAGGCCAGAGGAAGTGAAGTCTGTGTCAGGCTGATGTCTGGCCATCAGAGGCCTGTTTCTCTGGCCTCTCTATCGCTCAGCTTCTCGCTAGAGATCATTAATGAAGTAGCCCTCTCATTGGTATTGACTGGGCTGTCAGTGGCCCTGCCTCAGCCCCTAATAGGAGCCATTGGTCTTGAGTTAGAACCCAGCAGAGGTGGGGGGCGAGGGCAGGGGCATGGTGTGTGTGTGCTTGTGCATGTGTGTAAGAGAGGTAGCGGGTGGAGGTTCTATAGTCCAATGTGTGATGAACCATGCAGACAAGCTGAGAAAGTCAGTATTCATTTTTTATACAAATCGATGGGAATGCAGTCCTCAGTCCTTTCTCCTATGCATACAGGTGTATGACCCGTGTCACAACATTTATGCACTCTTCACACCATATCTCCACTGTCCTCCTACATAGAGTTAGTTGAAGGGAGAATTGTACAGCACTGTACCATTGGAATGGTCCTCCACTGGCTAAAACAGGCCTGCTGGTTTGTCCCAGACAGAGAAGAGCTCCAACTGAAGCCTAGCCAGAGAGATCTGATGTGTAACTTTAATGACAGTCAGACAGTCCTAATCACTGTAATTCTCTTTAATTTACTAAAGCCTCCACACTTTTAATTGGGTGGACAAGTTTAGCTATTTTGGACGGTCGCATCCTCTTGCTACAGTTTTTAGTCATAGTTGATCTCCTGATGCTGTATGGAAGCTGCAAAGTGGTGGGCCTACACCTGTAGCACTTGCACTGTACTTTCTGTCAATGGAAATACTAATTATGCATACCCTTACCCTCTCTACTGCCCTAACAATGGTAGATTGCTGCATACCTTTAAAAACATGCAATGATTCAACCAAATTAGATTGAGTTATTTCAGAAGAATGGTTCAACTTCATCACTTCTGATACAGTATGTAAAGCCAATTCTACATAACAATGTTATCAGTGTATCATTCACAAATATAATCCATACAAATAAGTACAGTATACTCACTTCAGATACGGCAAACAATTCGAGGAAAAATAATAAAACATTTCACATTCACATTTCCAGGGGATTTCTTGGCCCAATATATCAATGCAAATGTTCTATTTGCATTTTTGTTAGGCATAATTTTTTTTATCATCCAAGATCAGACTTGTTTGACTTGTCAATCAAAATGTTGCTATGAGCCCTGATCAGGTAGGTTTCCATAGTTTTTTTATGACACACAAGGGCAAAAGGTTGTCAAAGGAGAAAAGGAAATTGACAAATAAACTCAATTTCATGGTATAATAAAGTACACAATATTATTCTATACCATCAATTTAAGCTTAAGCCAGCTAATATCAATCACACATAAACCAAGTGGGGGAACGAAAGAGGGGAAGTGGCAAAGAAAGAGGGCAAACAGGAAGTAAGAAAAGCACAGTAAAGGTTAGTTGGGTGGCATTTATAGATCGGCCTGTCTGAGGAGGGGGGCTCGGCGGGTGAGGGGTGCGAAGGAGGCTGATGAACTTCACTTTCTATTAGTGGCCGACAGGGGTACGCTGCCTCAGCCGCCGATCAATAGGCTGAAGGACAAAGGTGTCAGAAAAATGAAAGACCCTTCTCTCCGCTGGCAAATGTGTCTGCGGTAGAAAGAGGAGGGGAGAGGAGCAAGGGGGGGGTGTCACGGACCTCAATTCTCTCCGGGGGGGGGGGTCGGTGATTGAAGGGGCCTATTTTGGGGGGCCCTGTGGACCTTCTCTCTCAGACCCCCTTCTGTCTGTGTGCACTAGGTCT